>NW_027210866.1:0-472575 GCF_029030835.1 Brachyistius frenatus
ATCTGTTGAGAAAGAGAAAGTCTCACCAGACACCAAATTTAAAAACGGTATACGGCCAAATACAGAGAAATTAACCTGGTGGTGATATGCCTAATCAGCATTTTGTCGTTTGGCAAGGTCTAAAATGTAACAGACGTTTATTGATATGTAAAATTTCTGGATTATAGCTTCACCACCTGAAACAACAGCTAAACTGGAAGCACAGAAAAGTTTTTTCAGCTCAAGTGTAAATACTAAATGAAGTTGAAGTGCCAGGCAGTTTAATTGTCAGTTTGAGTAAGAGCCGAAAAGTGAATGAAATGTCGGTTCTTGTGTACGTGTTTGGTAGAAAAGACTTCACATCCGGTCTAAAATGACACCTGACCTGCGAAGGGATTCCGGCCAACTCCCCGGTGTTCATAAGTTCTTCCACCTGCTCGAGGACATCGACCGGGTTGCAAACAGACAGGAAACCCTGGAAGCAGCAAAAAGGGGGTGAGTGATCATAATTAGAGCCTAAAATACAGTATATAGCTACTTCTCACGTGTTGTATTGACATGGAGGCACTCACTTGGATCTGTTGAGCCTTTTTATCGGCACAGGGAATGAGAAGGAGAGTCCCCAGGGCGAAGGCCAACAGATTTAACTGTGCGAAGCGATTGGCAATTCCTATCAAGTCCAGATTCAACTGGAAAGGGCACCTTGGAAAGAAATATGAATGGCAGGGACGGAGGCAATAAACATGAAGAGAAACACATAAAATATGGTGGTGGTAGTGTGATGGTCTGGGGCTGTTTTCCTGCTTCAGGACCTGGAAGACTTGCTGTGATAAATGGAACCATAAATTCTATTGTCTACCAAAAAAAAATCCTGAAGGAGAATGTCTGGCCATCTGTTCGTGACCTCAAGCTGAAGCCAACTTGGGTTCTGCAGCAGGACAATGATCCAAAACACACCAGCAAGTCCACCTCTGAATGGCTGAAGAAAAACAAAATGAAGACTTTGGAGTGGCCTAGTCAAAGTCCTGACCTGAATCCTATCGAGATGCTGCGGCATGACCTTAAAAAGGCGGTTGGTGCTGGAAAACCCTCCAATGTGGCTGAATTGCAACAACTCTGCAAAGATGAGTGGGCCAGAATTCCTCCACAGCGCTGTAAAAGACTCATTGCAAGTTATCGCAAACGCTTGATTGCAGTTGTTGCTGCTAAGGGTGGCCCAACCAGTTAATAGGGCAAACACTTTTTCACACGGGGCCATGTGTGTTTTGATTTTTTTTTTTTTTCTCCCTTAATAATACAAACCTTCATTTAAAAACTGCATTTTGTGTTTACTTGTGTTATCTTTGACTAATATTTAAATTTGTTTGATGATCTGAAACATTTAAGTGTGACAAGCATGCAAACAAATTGGAAATCAGGACGCAGGCAAACGCTTTTTCACACCACTGCAGATGTGTGAAAATGTTTGAAAAGAGTTTCACATGCTGCAGAAATGTGTGAAGCAAAGTTTTAAATTTAAAGTTACTGTGAGATTATTTGAATTGCGTCATTTGCACCTCTGCTGAGGCAGATGGAAAAGTTTTATTTGTGGTTGCACTTCAGCAAACATGACATTTTTGTGTTCATTATTCTGTGTTCTACTTTGGGAGAGGCCTGAGGTATCAGTGCATGGTTTTGATGAAGGGGACAGTGTGATACATTGATTTGTATTTACACTATGTACTTTGGATTCAAGTGAAGTATCGCGTATGGTATTGTAATTTGTGAATTTATTCTTGGAAAAAATATTTGAGTATTTTTAACATAAGATTTGAGTCTAATACCTTATTTAGAAAACACATTAGAGATATGAAGAATGGAAAATTATTGCTTGTTTTGTTTTGTTTTTCTTCATGTGATCAGTTTAGTTGAATGTGAACAAGCCAACCTAATTGGACCTCATTGGTTTATTCATTCTCAGTATTTAAAATTCAGAAGCTGCAACGGACTGAAAAGGATAATGAGGAAGCACACACTGACAATATGTGAACCTCTACTGCTGTCTAGTGGATAACATTTGAAAATGTCTTTTAATACACAATACTATAACACTACGTCATCTTGGTTCCCTGAGTCAGTTTTCAGTGGGGGTATGCTAATGGTAAAAGACAAAGAGAAAAGTGTCAATGCAATACAATCATGTTTTCTTAATATCTTGTGAGAGGCTGTGTGAATAACACAGACAGACGACTCATGTGAAGGTCTATTGTTAAGCCTTTGATGAATGATCGTGTTTTAAAAAAATGTTTGTGCTAAATATCTCATACAAAAAAATATTGCGCTTTACCAAGTGATACAATGCAATGACTGAAATGTTTTTCAAACAGAAATAGACACAGACATCAACAGTGGAGGACAACACTGTCCATCTTTCCATCACAGACATACGCAATTGTTCACACAACTATTCTCACATGACTTATCACTCATCTCATCATCAGGCCCAAAGTTTTTACTTGTCACAGATGCCCTTCAGTCTTTTATCCAGCGATGGGACTTGTACAGTGCCTGTTCAGATTCAGACAGGGTAGAAAAATGTGAAAGAGCCAGTTTGGCCTGCAGGGCAGACCTGTCCTTTTGTTCCCTTCTCCTGTTGTCCCATCAGCCCTTGTGTTTCCTTCACCTGCATACATGGGAACAAAACATCCTGGTTGCTGCTCCACCCTGACACAACAAACACAAAATTCCAGTCGCACAACTTTGAGGAGGCCTGAAATGCAAACGTACATAAGGATCGACTAAACTTGTTTGTTTTCTTTTTCCAGTCTGCTGTCAAACAGTTGGTGGTGGGTTGAGGAGAAGCTGCGCAGACTGGGAAACAACAGTGATAATTTGAAGCATGACTTAACATGCTCAGCATAAAATAAATAATTAAAAACTTAACTATGTCAGGCTGAATTTTTCTGTGAGTCTTTATTATTTGTTTTAACATTCTGGCTGAGGCTTCGACATGATAGAAGATGGAAGAGGAGGTAGTGACTGACACAAATAAACCAGGCTTTTCCACATACCACAGGTCATGTGGTCTGTCAGCAGAGGAGAGTTGGGTAAAGCACGAGACACACAACACACGATGGTTAATGAATCCATTAAAAAGGTCAATTTGAGCCAGTTCAAAAAAAATATGATTTCCTTCTGATATTTTACAAAATACAATCTGTAGTCGGGGTCACAGTTTAGATGTCTATGAGTTGGTATTAGCTCCAAATTGTGATTTTACCCTCTGAACTTCTCACATTGTTTCATTTCAATACATGTTCAAATGATCCAATATCTCACCAAAAATCAAAGATTAGAGAAAACAAATCAGAAAACAGATTTGTGCCTCTTCTCCCAGTAATCATCTGACAAAGCCCAGATTCATCTGCTGTCCTTGTATGTAAAACTGGATTCCTTATTGTAAGTCGCTTTGGATAAGAGCGTCAGCTAAATGAAATGTAATGTAATGTAATGTAATGTAATACAAAGTAGTTTAAACCAGCTCAACCTGCAGCAGTTGCAGTAACATGCTCCTTATACATTGATGCTTCAGTATTAATAATCTAATGATGTCATATATAATAACATATCAGTCAGAGGGACCAAATCAGCACTTTTATTTTAATAGGCTACTTAGACTACAATTTGCTGCTACTACTGGTGTACTTTTACTTACGTAAGATTTGCAAAGCAGGACTTTGGAGTAGTACATTGCTGCATTGGTACTTTTACCTAAATGAAGGATCTGAGTGCTTTTTCCACCATTGGGGCAGGTCACTTAATAATGAAGATAAACAAATTACCACTTAATTGAGATTTTTTTTAAATAAACAGAGGGAAACATGTTTTATTGATGATCCACTGTTGACTTTTAAAGCTTTTTTTTTAAAGCGAGCATCCAAATAAAGTGACTGAAACTCATTTTAAGGGCATTTTTGATGTACACATGTACACATAGGAATTTCCAGTCATGAAAATAAAAAAATGTAACTGAATATAGGTCTGCTTTTCATCCACTTGTCCTCGACCTGTCACACACAAAGTCATCCTAAAAGACCAAAAACGTATTTCAAGCCCTTGCATTTTTTTTAAACCAAATATTTTTTCAATAAAGGCATAATATTGTTGTTTATTTGATATGCTGAATTATATTATGTTTTTAAAAGCATATAAAGTTGTAAAATGACTGGCCTAAGTCAGTCTATGTAGCCATGTGTCATGTCAGTGCACCCTCGCGGAGGCACAGCATCTGATTTTCACCTGAGTTTAATTTCCTGGTTAGTGTCATCATCGCCGGCCTGATGTCAAATCAGACGCAACCTCGGGGTTAAAGCACGAAATAATCCGCACGGGTTTCGATGTCACTGAAATGGCGTCTCTGTCCGCGGCTGAGGGAGATAGACTGCGGAGCAGACCACAAAAACGGTGTTTTTAAAGGGAAACACCGAGCTGAACCCTGCAAGCTGGAGAGAGAGAGAGAGAGCAGGAGCTGCGCGTGGGAGAATGTCAGCGGGTAGAGGACATGATGATGATGATGATGATGATGATTTCCTCCACCTTGGGGGAGGATCCGTCCACGTAATGCGAAGCCAACGCCGAGCTTTTCCTCCTTCTGCCGCGGTGCATCAGCAGTAATGAAGCCGCAGCCCGGAGATGTGCCTGGGTCCGTCACGCGCAGCTCGGACTCCGGATAGAAGGACGACGCCGCTCTCATTTTCTCGCGTTTGGCGTGTTTGTGTGGGTTTTTTTGGGTTTTTTTTTTTTTTTTGGAAAGCGGAGAAGATTTTCTTTCTGAGCCCGTCGTTATAAAACCCAGAGGATGAACAGCATAAGACAGGTGCCCACACGGGTGAAGAGCAGGCGTACTGAGGCCAGCCTCGGAGCGGAGAGGGAGCATTTTGACAAGCAGCAGGTAAATATGAAAGCCAGCGGGACGGGACGGGTTAGTCCCTGCCGTGGGATGGGAAACATGTCTTTTTTGTTGTTGTTGTTGTTCTGGCCTGCTGTGGCTTTACTGTGTGACCGAAGATCTACCGCTGCAGGCCACATTCACAGGTACCACATTCAACGGGAACTTGAATGTTTCACGAGTGAATTGACTGACTTGAAGAAGTCGCAGCTTCATGTGGGTGCTATTTTACCTGCGTCTCCTATTTAGAGACACGTCCTCTGCGTGTCTATCGTTACTATCAGCGGTGGAAGACGTATTCAGATCCTATAGTAAAAGTACCAATACAGCAATGTAAAAACACTCCAAAGTCCTTCATAGAAAATCATGTCGCAGTAAAAGTAGCAAAGCCCATTGAAGAAAAAGAACTGGCTGGGTCCCTCTGACTGATATAATATCATGTATGACATCACTAAATGATTAATACTGAAGCATCAGCGTGTAAGCAGCATGTTGCTGTAGTAGTAGCTGCTGCTGCTGCTGCAGGTGGAGCTGGTTTAAACTAGGCTACTTTATATAGCCTACAGTTTTATAAACGGGGACAGCAGATAAATGTGAGAGGTCGCCAGATGATTTCTAATCTTTGATTTTTGGTGAGATATTGGATCATTTTGAGATGTACTGAAATGAAACCATGTGAGAAGTTCAGAGGAAACAAATCCCAATTTGCTGGAGCTGTTAAGAACTCCCGGACATCTGAAATGTGAATACGACTACACACTGATTTCTGTAAGATGTCGGAAGCCGAAAAGGTTGGAAACAACTGGTTTGATCATTAACAATGTGTTGTGTTTTAGGTAGATTGTTCATTGTGGCAAATCTTCCCCTAAAAAGTAACTAAAGTTGTCAAATTAATGTAGTGGATAAAGAACAATAATTCCCTTTTTGAAAGGTAGTGAAGCGAAAGTATGTCAGTGGAATAAGCTTCCTATCTGGCTCAAGCTAACGCAAGTTGAGAGGAGTTTTAAATCAGATCTTAAATGGTTTTAAGATCATTTGTAGTTTGATGTGTTTTGTCTTTTTTGTTTTGTGAAGGGCTGAAAATAAGCACAAACTTGTTTGTTTTTGTGTTTTGGCTTTTCACAGAAACAAGCATGTGCTGAAATACATTAGATTTCAACTATTTCAACATGATATTTGTCAAGTCTGAAAGTTGGCTAACAACGCTCTGTGTCATCAGCCACACCATTCATTCCTCTCTGAAGACCATCAGTATCATGCCAATCTCGTCCTTCCTGTTTGGCCACCTTTCCTCCATTACAGTAACTCCCTGGTTTTTACTGCCTCATTTTTGGGTGCTGTTCTTTGGGAAAACGAGTTTTAACTTTGACACATTGTCCTTCAGTAACATTTCAGTTTCCTTTTGAATGTGTGCACTGGAGTACTGAAGTTTCACCTCATTCTTAATACAACAGGTGCTTTGTGGTTTCTGGCTGTTGCTTCACTTCAGTTACATGCCAAGAAAACCATGTTGCTCCGCACCGTTGTGCATGAGGAGGAACCAGTGACAGAGACAAGTAAATTCAAAAACATACTGAACTAAATTCTTAAAAGTATTCGAGACTCCGTTTCAAGTGATGTACACACCCAAATCTCTCTGCGAAACATGAGATTTAAATGAGGTTGAGTAACTAAACAAACTGTTGACCGGGTGTTCAGACTTACAGCACTTTCAGTAATTTGTTATCTGATTATGGGCTGAGCTTCTACTTTCCTGGGTATAGCGTATATCCCTCTGTCAGTGTTTTATTTGCTTTTGAAGCACGTGTAGCAGAGGTGGAGCTGAGGGGCTTGAACTCCTGCATACCTGCCCTCTGGGCCACATCTTTGTCAGAAGTGGCTGGAATTAAATATGATGTACTGTTATCAAAAAGTAAGAAGAAAAAAAAAAAAAAAAAAAAAAACCTGTCTTTTACCGAGTCCCATCCCCACTGCTCTGCGTTCACTTTAAAATATTTATTGGTTTGAAAAGCAAATGGCAACAAGTAGGTTCAGTTTTGCTATCAACACTAGCCATTTTTCCTTACCAGTTTCCATGCCATCAATTAAATGTTGCACAGGACATGTTGCGCAGAAAAGATAAATGTCAAAGCATGAGATGAACTGCGTTGAGCTGGTGTTGGTGTTGTGCTAAAGTGTGCAGGCTCAGGGAAGCGAGTCACCACAGCTCAGCTCATAGGGATTCACTGGGCAATATGCAAAGTAAGTTGATGCATGCAAGGAAGAATCTGGACTCCTGACTGGCATGTTTAAGATTTTTATCACCATAGCCTCCTGATCAACATTTTTACTGCAAGCAGTCTAGTATAGTGGGGTTAAGTGGTGTACTGGTACTGCCTAAGCAACATTTCTAATGGTATACTGTCGAGCTACCACTTAAATTTGTGCTCTTTTAATGGTGTTATATCAAAGAGGTTGTTGTGTGTAGGAGGGAGCCGGTATATTTCTCTAGACATTGAGGTTAACAGTGCTGCTGATTCACCAAGTGCTTTGACTGAAACTCCACTGCTGCTCTCTACTCTCATTCCACTCTCTCCTGCTGTTTATGTTGACCTCAGTACCAAGGTGAAATGTCTCACACAGCGTCCTGTGTGTTTTATACTGTTTGCTTTCCCTCACTCCTGTTGCCCGAGTGAGTGCCCATGAGAGAGAGAGATGGGAGTATCAGAGGGCAAACAGCTTCTAAGTGGGAGTAGAGAGAGAATTAATGGCACTTAACATATCAAGTTTTCACACATTAATGAAATACACTGACGTGGGAGTTATTTTTTATTCTTGTAGTGAGAACAAAAATATGAAGGTTTTTTTTTGTATCTTTTTAATGCAGGCATAAAACACACTGCAATCAAAAATCAAGTTTGTGAGTAAAAACATGAACTGAGAGTAAAACTTTTAGATTGCAAAAAAACGATCCCCTACGCTTTGGCTGGAGGTCAGCTCACATTATATTGCTTTTTTTTTTTTTCAATTGAACTGCTTTTAAATGGAACTCCATCAGCTTTGAATTGGACATAATGGGTGGGCCATTATGTCCAATTCACTTGTTTTTTGTCACAAACAAAGAAATCAAAAGTTTCTGTGAGGCTTTAAAAGCAAAACTCTCAAGACTGTGACCAAAACCAAACAAACTGAGAGGAATAGTTTGTTTGTAATCAAAATAATTTCTAACTTAGTTCATATGTTTTTACCAATCGGAAACCAAAAGTGACGTCACTCATTAGTTTATGAAACCTTGAGTTTGACTTTTTGGCCATCGCCATCTTGCCAGTTCAGAGATGTTTGGAACCAGAAGCGACCATATATGGATGAGCTGGGGAGGAACAAGCGTTGGATCTGACTCTATCTGATTTGGAACCAAAGGACACTACGCCCCGCCCACCTATAGCAGAAACCTGATTGTGTACCAGGTCTGTTAATCAAACAGACCGCCCCCAAGAAAAACGTCTTTTTGAGACGAATTTCTAATTAATGTCGGGATTACTTTTAGATTGACTGCCAGAAAACGAATAAGAAGAAGTGACTTTAGCGAATGACACCATGATAATTTGTTGAAAATATAAAATGTCTTTGTATTTCATGAGAAAAGTTGAATGGGGCCAACCCTAGTGGTACTCGGTGATATTGCACTTTATGGCTCTTCCACATTGGCTTCATTTTTCAGATCTCGAAGCTACGTCCACTTTTATATACAGTCAATGATTTTTACTTGTATATTTGTTTGGTTTTTATTTCAAGTGTGAGGAATTTGCTCTCAAAACTGTCTTTAATGCTTCCAATAAAAAGACACAAAAATAACTTCACAATTCATGCTATTAACACTAAGTTAATGAGCCAAGTGTGTGTCTGCAAAAAAATGTGAAGTCCTATATTGGTTTTCTGCATAAAACTTCACTAAATGTCCACTTTTAGTGTCAAGCATTATGATGGGTACATTTCATAGAAAATGCACATCTAATGCTTTTACATTATTTACAAAACGTGTGCTCATGATGCCTGTAATATCCATGTATTTTTACTGATAATAGGCCAATGTATAAGTTTTAAACAGTGTAATACCATGTTTGTGATATGGTATGTAAAGTTTGAGCTGCGGCTTACTTGATATTTATGGTCAACAGCTACTTACAGTCATAAACATCATGTGAATCATGAGCTAACTAAAAAGATCAGCAGACTTCTTGAACAAGAAACTATCCGGGTGCTAAAGAACAGCTGATCTTTTGTTGAATGTTTTAATGTAATTAGTCATAAAAGTAAGTTATAACCTAATAAGACATCAAGATCTCCATCTGTGCAGCCGTTCAATGCTCTTTTAATTCATTCACTCTTTCTTTAGTTCACACATACATACATACTGCCTTTGTTGACTTTTGTTGTCTCTTCATTGTGAACTCGGTGATGGAGAACACGTGATTAAAAATGTATTTTTGTTGTTGTCCCATTCATTAAATTCTAACTTTCATGGGTCATTTTTAGCATTAAGAGTGAATGGGACACTAAATCTCAGGGATCATCAGATAAACAACACGTGTGGTTTGTGGTCTGCAAGAGTGCTTTTGATTTTGAGCTCCTTCTCCCCCTCCCCCATACATTTTGAGGAGAGTTTATTTGTGTTTATGCAACATACACCACTGTAGCATGTGCAGTGTCCTTCCTGTTAGGGCGATTGGGCAGCTAGGAGGACAACGAGACATGCAGCGTGTGCTTGTGTTAGGTTTATTGCCTGTGTTGTTGTGGGACAGGGTGGTTCAATTAGAAAAAGGCCGCAGAGGCAGTCGAGAAGTAACACAATAAGAAGTTTTTAAAATACCAGACTAACCTTGCAAAGCCATGCAATCTGAAAGAAAGACTATTAAAACTATTTTTGAGCAAGTTTCATAAATCCCTGTGTTCACTGATTTTGCATTTCTTAAAATTTTGTATCACTGGTTTATCTGGTTGGTAAACCAGTCAGCTGAATTGTTACCATAGTTAATAGTGCTACATGCAGCTAACCGTAGCCAATAGCTGTGTTTAAAGTCTGTGTGTGACCTTGTCGGCCAGATCCCCAGCAGCAGTCTGTTGAATTAAGCTGATAAGGACCTGCAATAAGTTCTCCTGTCTCGCGGCATTATGTCCACTGAGAAGCCGCTCAGGTGTCGCGTTGATGCCTTGACTTTGGTAAATTCACACACTCCTTTAGGACGCCCTGGCACATGGCAATGTTGCCTAAAAGCAAAGATGAAAAGGTGAGCTGAGAGGCTTTATGGTTGGTAGATATTTGAACGGCGTACAATGTTTGGTGTGTGCACAGTATGGTGCAAGTGTGTAAATAAAGTAATGCTAGCTGGCAATAGACCTTATGGCAGGCCTCTGGGATTAGTCCAGGCTTTCCCTCCCTCTCACTTCTCCTCTCTGCTGGTTGGGGGATTTACTGACGCTTGAACCAGATGCAGCACCAAGTTGTTGGGGAGCCGAACAGTCAACAGCATGTCTGGAGCACTCGGAAGAAAATACTCTTGTTAGTAGAACGTTTGGATTTCATCTGACTTACCTTTTGACCGTGACATAAGGAGCTGGTACAAGTGGTGTCAGTGTGTGATCTGTGTGTCACTGTATGTGAGGCTTGTTAGTGACAGTTTGTATTGTGTGTAGTAGCAGACAAATAATTAGTTATTTAATCGTCATTAAATTTGCAGGCAATTAGGGAAACTGACTAGTGATAAGAGCTGCAACAATTAATTGATTAGTAGAATGCCATCGATAAATCTGCTGCTTTTTAAAATCCCTACATTTACTTTTTCCAGCTTGTCAAATAGGAAAATTAGCATTTTGATCTTCAATGACTTTTTCTGATATCTTGCAGAACAAACGATTAATGGAGCAAATATTTGGCAGATTGATCATTAATTAAAGTAGCTGTTTGTTGCAATCCTCCTCGTAATCGAAGGGTTGCTAGTTTGATCCCCATGTAGCCAGTGCCCATTAAGTCCCCAGTGGCCTTGAGCAAATGTACGTAAAGGTGTGTATGGAGTGAGGGAATGAGAGACCCTGAAAGCGAGTATAGGGTACAAAAATGGTGCAGCACAGACCGTAGCCGGTCATCATGGTCTTATTTTGACACGAGCTGTTGGTAGCATTTGGTCAACCTCCACCTCGTGTCCTGCATTTGATGTCCTTCTCCTCTCTGTCTCTTTCATGGCTGTCTCGCTGCTTTCTGACAGACAGCCATTCTGAATGCACCATGAGAGTCTCCCTGCAGCCTAGCTGCTCAGCAGCCATCTGTTGAGGCCTCTGTGCCAGACTCTGTGTGCCAGAGCGCGGCCCCATCCAAACCAATCTTCTACCCCAGCTGTCGGCCTTCCTCCCCCAACAAACTCCTCATTGTCACACAGACCTCCATGCTATCCCGCCGCACTTGCCCTGTGTAAACGAGGAACTTGCAGTTAATTTGCGTCCGAAGGGGGCGGGGGGAGTCTCCTATTAACCAGTACACCCCTCTCTCACTCAGTTGTAGCCCACAGTAGCCCCTCTGTGTGTGTGTGTGTGTGTGTGTGTGTGTGTGTGTGTGTGTGTGTGTGTGTGTGTGTGTGTGTGTGTGTGTGTGTGTGTGTGTGTGTGTGTGTGTGTGTGTGTGTGTGTGTGTGTGTGTGTGTGTGTGTGTTCCCAGGTTACTAATGCATTAAAGAGGCTAGTGTTTTGTTGGATTAAGGGCTTCTGCCACTGATATGTGATTATGGTTGAAACAAAGATGGATTGCTAAACCAGTGTTTTAGGCTAAAACCAAAGAAGCAGTGCCTTACACTGTCATTTATGTGTAACCTCTAAGACATAGTAATTGTCACATGTTCAAGTTTAAAGAGGTTTTATTTTTCAAGTAACATCATTTAGACTGCATTAAAAGAGAGGCTGAAATTGAACATGTTGCCCCTTTAATGCCTGCCATGTATGGTGGATTATTCTCTTATGTAATACTAACATGGTGAAGCTGGCCTGCGGGCATTATAAAGCTATGATGGGATTCGACAGATGCGTTAAAAATACAGAGCAAACAAAACATGTTATTACATACATTATATTACATTTCTGTCCGGTATTTTTTGAGTGTCTACAAATTGCCAGGGTTTTGACATGTCCCCAAATATAAAAGTTATCACAGATTATTGGAGTAATTATACAATTATTATGCACTTTTGTTGTGACTCACGGTGAGGCCACCTTACAGTTTTTGAAGCCCGCTTTATGAGCTATGGGTGGTGTCACAGCCGTCTGGGGTATTTTCACTGTTTCGCCGAAGCTTTGATCTTTATGTAATCATGATGTGTTTGTGAGTGAGCGATTTTAAATCTCTCTTGTATGATCCTAAAACGGCAACATCATGGCCAACCTTGTTTTATTTTTTTCAAGGACAGTTCTGCATTTCTCTGCTGTGCAGTTGGTTTCATACTGCAACATCATTTTCAGTAGAAGGTCCAAACTGAATTTAAAACACGAGGCGATAAAGTGCATCCGGAAAGTATTCACAGCGCTTCACTTTTTCCACATTTTGTTATGTTACAGCCTTATTCCAAAATGGATTAAATTCACTTATTTCCTCAAAATTCTACACACAATACCCCATAATGATAACGTGAAAAAAGTTTTTTGGGGAAATTTTTGTATTCACAGCCTTTGCCATGACACTCAAAATTGAGCTCAGGTGCATCCTGTTTCCACTGATCATCCTTAAGATGTTTCTACAACTTGATTGGAGCCCTGTTGTGTGTAGAATTTTGATGAAAAAAATTAATTTAATCCATTTTGGAATAAGGCTGTAACATAACAAAATGTGGAAAAAGTGAAGCGCTATGAATACTTTCTGGATGCGCTGTATATATTAGCCACCCTCAGTGTTTTCATGTATTTGAGCAGCCCCATCCTCGTGCATTTGTCCAACCCACAATGTTCTAAATATTTTTGAAATAATTTTAAATTTGACTTACATTTTCATCTTTATGGATATACAGCAGACCCCACTTATTCTCCAAGCTCCAAGTCATGATTTTTTTTATTGGCACAGATTGGGGACTGCCGTGATGAGGGCAGTGCATGACTGTACAAAGCAGATTTTGTTGCGTGTCGGATCATATTGGACCGGAAGCTGATTAATACTGCCAAATGTCCAAGAGGACACGGAGATCGAGCATGTGTGTTTCTGCCTATCCCTCCCAGGTCTTCTTCTGCGGGGCTTGTTTGACCTGCTGGACAAGTTGCATAGCAGCAGCACAATTGGAGATATTATCTTTTGATGTCTGGTTTGTCTCAGTTGATACCGCATGCATTGTTTTTGGTGGTGGCATGATTAGCAGCACTAGATACAAAAAAAAAAAGGTTGGATACAAGTTTTAATACAGATGGTAGTGACATTATTATGTACCTTTCTTGGTGTAGTTGATTCAAACCAGCAATAAATCACTCACAGACTGGATTTTTAGGTAAAATCAGTCTAATCAAAAGGTGAGAGTCCTTTTGTACAACGCTGTGTGTACACGGTGCAGAGTCATTGTTTCTCCCATTCAATCCTGCCATTGCAGCGTAACTGGTTATCATTTGTTTGACTCGTGGTCTTAATTAAGTTGTCATGACTTGTGTTTGTTGTTACGTCTGTTGGAAGCTCAAAAAGTGATGGATGTATGAGTGGGGAATAAAGACATACAAGATAATACATTAACTCCTCTCCTCTCCTCTCCTCTCCTCTCTCAGCTCAGCAGCATCAGCAAAGCCATCACTTCCTCTGAGACGCCTGTGAAGGAGAAGCATGCTCGACGTATCCTTTATAATGATTCCAAAAAGCAAACTCAAACCAAAGTTGTTTTTTTTTCTTAAAGCAGTACATTTTTGAAGCAAAAATGCAAATCAGCTGGCAGGCTATTCCATACTTTGCTGCTCGATCACCTTATCTGGTAAAAATGTGCCTGATTAAATAAGATAGAAGCCTGTCAGATATACACTCTGCTCAAAAGCATTTTAGATATTTTATATCGAGTATCGTATCACTATGACCTAACACCTAAGATGTACAACTAAAGTGTATACATTCATTTATGCAGTTAGGCAGTGTATTTATGCATTTTGAAAGTGCAGAAATCTGTTCTGTACTGAACATGAAGCAAGTGAAGCTGTTAAAGAACTGGAGTGATATGGTCACACTTTATGTTCTGGGCAGCTGTGTTTTGAATTAAGCTGGAGAAGTTAAATAGATTCAGAAGGAGGGCCTGCTACAGGGTTTTACTGTCTGATGGAGACAAAGACATAGACAAGTTTTTCTGCATCTACCTGAGCGATAATGCTTCAGATTGTTTTAGATATTTCTGAGGTTATTAAAGGATGCTTTAGTGATGCTGCTAATGTGTGAATTATAATTTAGGTCGGCATCAGATTGGTCAGTGAGAGTAATTGACAGTGAATCCAAAGAGTTAAAGATATTCAGAGATGGTGAGAACTAACCCAACTCTCATGCTTTCTTTTTAATTAATAACTGATTATATGTATCGAGCGCTGAGCTCAGGTTGAGCATAGTCAGCACAGAGACATTTTTGTATCAATAATTCTGATGAGAGCTGTTTTAGTGCTTGGAAGATGGAAATCAGACTGGAATTTGTCATAAATGTTATTAGCAGCAAGGTGGTGAACAACAGGAAGCAGATCTTGATGTTATTTGAATCTCTCAAAGGTCCACTGTGGAAAGATATTTGAAGATGAAGTTAATTATGATGGCAGTTGCAAAGTATTAATTTCCCTCTGTGGGACAGATAAATCTGATAAGCTTATGAACCAAAACCTTGACAGCACAAATTACTAAATGCTTACATTTTAAAGTTCTTATGTAGCTGAGTTTTGGAAAAATTTTCATTTTGTAATGAAATAGATTTCCTGTTGGAGCAGAGTTTGAGGATGGAGTAGCCAGCAGGATACCAGAGCATTTTTATTTAAAAGTCAGATCTGGTGGAGCTTTTATTTTAAATATAGAAATAATAAAATATTGTCCAAAATAAATGGATTTATTTGTGTAATATTAGCATAAAATGAAATGTGTGTATATTGTATTATATTAATGTGTGTATAATAGCAAACATGCAAACCTACCTACACCAAGGTGAATGTAATTTTTTAATTTCATTGTGCCTTTAATGCTGACCAGCAAAAACAAATGGCAGACATTGTTGTTGTTGTTGTTGTTGTTGTGTGATAGTTTGTGCTTCCTTAATGACAACAACAGGAATCATCCTGGGGACTCACAGGGAGAAGGGAGCCTACACCTTTTGGTCCTATTCTCTGGGCTTCCCTCTGGCCAGCAGCTCCATCCTCAGCTGGAAGTTCTGCCACGTACTGCACAAAGTCCTGCGAGACGGGCACCAAAATGTAAGGCACCCTTCTCTGTGTTCCCACCATATCCTATTACACCAAATGTGGCACCATCATGAGCTCGACATAAAGCTAGGGAAGATAATGAAGGCATTAAAGAGTTGAGTGTCATAAATATGATAAGATTATTTTAGACTGCACGCAAAGAGTTTGTCCTGAAGGCAAAAAAGCAAACATTGATTTAAATGTAACTATACCCCATCTCCTTTAGCGAGTTGCTCTTAATTTGTTAAAACGTCTGTCGAAAATAAAAGTGTGATATGTGTTCAAAACACACAACCGTGAATGTGAGTTTAATGCAAGGTGTTGCCTTCACAGGTCCTACAAGACTGCATGAGACATCACGGTTCTCTGGTTGAAATTGGGAAATTATGGGTCAGTC
Organism: Brachyistius frenatus; assembly: GCF_029030835.1. Lineage (NCBI taxonomy): Eukaryota > Metazoa > Chordata > Actinopteri > Embiotocidae > Brachyistius > Brachyistius frenatus. The sequence goes on from NW_027210866.1 coordinate 15,711, forward strand.
TTTGCATTCTATATTATTACATTTGTAAAAATAATTAGAATAAATACAAAAACTTAATTTTTGCTTTTCCTGTGGTTTCCAGGCCCACCTCCATGACAAATATGGACAGCTGGTGGTTCTGTATACCAAGCTGCTCTGCACAAAACTGGAGTTTCATGTGAAGGTAAATGCATCTTCAGTCATATGTCACGCATATGGATAAGGCAACAAAACCTTAGGAATTCACACTGTGAATAGGAACTGCCTCTAAACCTTATAAACTGTACCTCAATGCAGCACTCAGAAATCCCACCGAACCTGGAGGTCACAGATGAAGTCCTGGAGCGCACTGCAGGAACAGACATTAATAATGTGTGAGTTTACAAGTGCTGTAACCTTAAAAGTTAAATGTCTGTTTAGACTTTGATCGATTATAAGCACAGCTGCTGCCTCCCAACTTTGTTCACATAAATAAGCATTCGGTCCCCGCTGCTCTTTCATTTCACAGGGTCACAGCATCATTGTTTCTGAGCGGGGACTCTTCTCTGTCTAACGAAAGGTATCAACTTCTCTCCCGCAGGTTCCAGCTCACAGTGGAGGTGTTTGATTACATGGACACAGAGCTGCGTCTGGCCGAGACAGGTGAAAACAGAAACTCCTCCCACCTTTTCCCCATCCTACTCTTCCAAGGAAGAGAAACCTGAGCTACAGTCAAATGCTGCTGCCTGCTAACATTATCTATTTATGGACAAAAACTGAGAGCCTTTCAAGAAAGGGTTACTGTAAGCAACTGTTGGTTCGCCTGTTTTCACATGGACTGTGGCCCTTACATTTCAAATGTGATTTCTGTTACTTGGTCTAGTTTTTATCCTATTTTTGTCTGTGTTTGTACTGATAAGGAAATGCCTGCAATTAGCAGACATTAAGTTGATTTCCTCCAGTTGAGCAGTAATGGTATGCTCCTCCCAGGCCTGCAGAGTGGAGACCCAGGAGCACGTCTTAACACCACAAACAAATTTTGCAGCTGTATTGTGTATGTGGTTGTACTTGCATGTGTGTTCTCAGTTTAAGCACCATGTTTCGGTGTCATAGGCACAAAAACCCCTTATAGTGTTAATATGTTGGAGAAAGTATGTAATGTTATGACCTCACCAGTCAGCTGGGTGCTCAACTCTTTGGAGGTCCGATCAGTGTGATTTACAGAATGACTAAAAGCACAATATGCAGTATGTATGCACCACAAGGGGCCTTCATTAATTATCCAAAAGAGGCCAGCTTCTAAACTCTGCTGCAGCAGAGAGATTTCCAAAATAAAAGCAAACTACAAAATGTTTGGTAAGCGACAGTCCAAATTTAGTTCAAGGATACTTACGTCCTGTCTGTTTTTTCTCTCAGTGATCCGACAGCTCAACACATCCATCGCCATCTCCACTCTCACATCAGGCCAGTGTCGTCTGTCTCCTCTCATCCAAGTTATCCAGGACTGTAGCCACCTCTACCACTTCACCGTCAAGCTGCTATTCAAGCTGCATGCCTGTAAGGACAGTTATTACCCAGAACAAAATATTCATACATCATAAGTCTTTGCCTGTGACATTCGCAGAAAATGTGTTAAATGTTCTGTCACTGAAGTATTTCAAGGTATTGCCCTTAATGTTAGATTATTTACGCGTGTCTAACCACTGCCTGATACTGAACATTTTGGACCATGTCCTGGATTTCAGGTCTCCCTGCTGATACCTTACAAGGACACCGTGATCGTTTCCATGACCAGTTCCGCAGGTAGGTCGTCTGAAGCCCAAAGCTATGAGTGAACAAGAGTGTCTGCATCAAAGGCTTTTCTTTTTTTATCTGTGTAAATCTACAACATAATCTCGCCTCACCCAGTCGCCATAGCACTTTGAACTAATGCAAATATAACTATCAATCCAGCCCATCCCCACCCTTTGTTAAGTGTCTGTTGGTGTCACTGTCACAGACACATTTATGTTTTCTGCCGAGTTCAGAGCCTCTCTGTTACAGGAAGGCTTTATTTAGCACAGATTTTTTTTTTACTTTAATTGTACTTGATGCTTTATGCCTCTTTTTGTATTGTGACACTGTTTGCCATACCTGACAACTGGGATATAATAAATGAGAACAGTCCATCATAAGTAACAGTCATATTTCTAAATAAAACAAAACTGAGATGGGAGTGTGCATTGCATGTGCTATATTCTGTGCATGAATATGAGGTGATAATAAAAGGAAGTTTTTGTGTTTTTCTTTGTCCCGCAGCCTTAAGACATTCTTCAATAAAGCCAGAGACATGATGTACTTCAAGAGACTGATCCAGATCCCCAAGCTGCCTGATGTAAGAGCACAGAGGGATGGGGGATGTGCTGAGTCACAGCCTCCATCATCATAAACCTGATACCAATACTTTTACCCACAAACTGGGAGAATGGAGTCATTATTTATGCGGGGAACTTTGGACTGTTGAAATTTAGCATAGAAGAATATAAATAATCTTATTTATTATCATTATTTCACTAAAGCATGATAGCATAGTGTTTAAACGATGGCCTCTTTTTGTCTTTCTCCTTGTCAGTCCCCACCTAACTTCCTGCATGCAGCCTCACTTGCAAAGCATGTAAAGCCAGTGGTGGTCATCCCTGATGAGGACGAACCAGAGCAACAAGACGATGATGACGATGATCCAGAGCCACTCATTGAAGTCAGCGACGTCTCAACATCCAGCATACAGTCACAACCGCAGGTATGGCACCACAGACACGGGGATGTGTGCAGTATGCTGTATACACCCGCTCATACATGTACACAACAATACCATGACGTGTAAGCTCTAAATTATATTCTTTTTATTACTTTTCCTTTTTTTCTCAACAGCCTGACATATTTGATCAGACATTTGGACCTCCAAATGGAGGCTTTGATGACAGGTGAGCTTGTGTGTTTTACCCTGTTACCTGTCATTTTTAAATTGATTGTTTGGTTTGAGCAGTTGTGCGTGTCTGTGACAGTGGTCTTTCTGTCTGTCAGGGACCTCCAGATTGAGAGCCTGAAGCGAGACCTTGAGCTGTTGAGAGCAGACCTGGAGAGAGTCAAAGCAGAGGTAAGAGCCTGTTACTTAGGTTTTTGACATTTTTCTGTGTGTGTGTGACAGTGGAGGGCATGATTATCTATGTGCAAAGGAATCTGGGTCATGTGTTGGGTGGATGCAAATCTACCCCTGACATGTAGAATGTGGCAAGTAGCCTTTGAATGAGAGGTGACAGGACTCCACTTGAGATTTTTGTTGTCTCTGCCAAGCTTCTTCTCTACAAACGCAGACATTATGTAAACGATTTGAAGTCAAGCTTGTCTGGTACAAAGAGACATGAAATAAATGGTGTAAAATAAATGCATCTTGTGGGATGAATATTTTAAGATTGTTATGTTATATAATAAAGAACTGCAGCTGCACTGAACACAGGTTTCCCATGCACTTAAATCTATTTTCCCCTCCTGAAGGCTCAGCGCTACATCACACAGCTCAAGTCCCAAATCAACAGTTTGGAGGCAGAGCTAGAGGAACAGCGTGCACAGAAACAACGTGCCCTTGTGGAAAATGAACAGCTGCGCATGGAGCTGGAGGCAACCCGCCGCCGAAACGCAGAACATGAAGGCATACAGGCCACCTTCATCGAGGCAGAAAGTAAGATACGCAATTAACGCTCTTGTGCAGAGAGGGCTATTGTCATGAACAACATAACATCCTCATCCTCATCTCTGTCTGTGCAGAAAGGTCACAGGCCACTGAGCAGCGGTACAATAAACTGAAAGAGAAGCACTCGGAGCTGGTAGCTGGCCATGCTGAACTACTCCGGAAGGTACAGACAGACTGCAGGCCAGTTCAGAGGGGTTTGGTTCAAATTCGATTCGCACCTGGTTGTGTGTGGTAACACTAAATGTGTAACTGGGCTAACAGAGTGCAGACACTGTGAAGATGCTGTCAGCAACACAGCAGACGCAGGAGGAAGTGGAGAGGACCAAACTGCAGCTGTCCTTCGAGGTGGATCGGATAAAACAGGATGCTGACATGAAGGTTGGTGTCGTTTGGCTTTAAGAACATGGATGTCTGGTGTGGATGCGAATGCCTAATGCTGTTGTTGCTGCAGTTGGAAGAGCAGAAGTTTGAGATGGAGAAGCTGAAGAGAGAGCTGGAAGAGAAGATGGCAGAGGTGATGCGCATCAAGGCGACTTTGCAGAGCAGCGAGAAGGTGAGTGTGCACCTGCAATGTGGTGATACAGCATTAACCTTGATGATGTCTAATTATATTCATTTGGTACTCGGAGTTATCATCAGTTCTATGTTTAGAGGCCTGAGGCCTGCTACACATTTCCGGATGATCTTTTGCTCTGACACGCACGGCCATCGGACTGTCCTCATTGCTCTCTGTTTTTGCCAGACATCGGAGCAAGTGAACAGCTCAATGACAGCTCTGCAAGCAGAGAAGGAGCGTTTGATGCGATCTGTGAGTGAGAAGGAGGCGGAGCTGTCATCTCTGCGGCAGGCTGCGCAGGTGCAGCAGTCGTCACTTCAGCAGGAGCGAGAGAGGAACAGCAGGGAGATGGGAGAGCTGCAGGGCAAACTGCAGGAGAAGGTCAGTCAGGACAGTGGAGCCTGGCTCAGCACTGTGAACAGCAGACTCATCACTCATTTTAAAGAAGGCACACATGAACACATGGAAGAAATATTAACTTTTACTGGGCACATGTATATCTATATCTATATATCTATCTATACCTATATCTATCTATATCCAAATATACAGCTCTGGAAAAAAAATTAAGAGATCACTTCAAAATGATCAGTTTCTCTGGTTTTACTATTTATTGGTATGTGTTTGGGTAAACTACTGACAAGATTTCTCCCAAATTTCAAAAACCAATATTGTCATTTAGAGCAGTTATTTACAGAAAATGACAACTTGTCAGTGTTTACAAATCTCGAATAATGCAAAGAAAACAAGTTCATATTCATTTTTAAACAACGCAATGTTGATGTTTTAACTTAGGAAGAGTTCAGAAATCAATATTTGGTGGAATAACCTTGATTTACAATCACAGCTTTCAAGCATCTTGGCATGCTCTACACCAGTCTTTCACATTGCTGTTGGGTGACTTTATGCCACTCCTGGCGCAAAAATTCAAGCAGCTCGCCTTTGTTTGATGGCTTGTGACCATCCATCTTCCTCCTGATCATATTCCAGAGATTTTCGATGGGATTCAGGTCTGGAGATTGGGCTGGCCGTGACAGGGTCCTGATCTAGTGGTGCTTCATCCACACCTTCACTAACCTGGCTGTGTGGCATGGAGCATTGTCCTGCTGGAAAAAACACTCCTCAGAGTTGGGGAACATTGTCAGAGCAGAAGGAAGCAAGTTTTCTTCCAGGACAACTTTGTACATGGCTTGATTCATGCGTCCTTCACAAAGACAAATCTGCCCGATTCCAGCCTTGCTGAAACACCCCCAGATCATCACCGATCCTCCACCAAATTTCACAGTCGGTGCGAGACACTGTGGCTTGTAGGCCTCTCCAGGTCTCCGTCTAACCATTAGACGACCAGGTGTTGGGCAAAGCTGAAAATTGGACTCATCGGAGAAGATGACTCCAGTTCTCTGATGTCCAATCCTTATGGTCTTTTGCAAACCTCAGCCTGGCTCATCTTTACTTCTCATTGATGAAGGGCTTTTTTCTAGCTTTGCACGACTTCAGCCCCGCCCATAGGAGCCTGTTTCTAACCGTCCTCGCCGTGCACTTCACCCCAGCTGCCATTTGCCATTGTTTTTGGAGGTCACATGATGTCATCCTACGGTTGTTGAGTGACATTCGAATGAGTTGGCGGTCATCCCGGTGAGTGGAGAGTCGTTTTCGTCCTCTGCTGGTCTGTAGCTTCGTTGTCCCTAATGTCTGCTGCTTGACCTTGTTCTTATGAACCGCCGTCTTTGAAATTTTAAGGATGGAAGCAACCTGATGCTCCCTTTGCCAGTAAAACCAGAATTGAACCTTTCTTTTCCTCACTCAAAACTTTTCTTTTGAACTCTTTTGGCATGGTCAATAGTCGCTTTTTAAAAAAATTCCAATTGCTTTTAAAGGTACTACTAGCACTGTTTCTACCATCCAACTGGTCCTATTGCAAGAGGATAGTGATGACCACAGCACTGGTTTTTATACTTTTCTTCATTAAATAATCACCTAATCAGTACCTCATTAAGTAGAATCAGATGTGCCTGTATTGGAATTCAACAGACACGGGAATGGAACGGCTGCCATACATGTAGAGATGCTGATTTAAGAAAAATTTGGAGTGGTCTCTTAATTTTTTCCAGAGCTCTATATATATTTGAAGCGCAGTTTCTGCCTTTTTCTTACATTGCTGGCCAACAAGGGAATACTAAATGATAATGACTAATTAGGAGTCTGGGGCTTTAGAAAAAGTTCTGTCGTGGTCTAAAGTGGAGTGTCTTCACTCATTAATCCAAGCTCGCCAATAGCTGCAATATAAAGTTTAATAGTGTAAAAGAGTGTAAAAACGTGTTCATGCTCAATGTTTTTGAATTGATAAAGATTTAAAGAAAGACACTTGTTTTGAAGGAACATGAAGCAGAATGTAGACAGATTTTGAAACGGCTGGAGTCTGTTGTGCTCACTGCACTCAAACAGGAGAACGACAGGTGCTTTTTTGGCCCGTTTAGGCTTTAACAATAAATCTTGATGATGAAACTGTAACAGGTAAAACGGGCATACTGTCTTTGGCTCACGGTAGGGTGTAATGGGTTCTCCCCTAAGATGACCAAGGACAGATATGTTGCGTGAAACATTTTGAAATGTAAACCCACAAAAAGTCTAGATTATTTATAACAGTCTAAAGCTCCTTTTTATCAAACATTTGTATATGTTCTGTTGTGTGTGTGTCTACACATCCAGGCAAGTCAGGAAGAGCAGCTGAAGCAGAAGCTCCAGGAGGAGCAGTTTGCTCTGCTGCAAGGCACCATAACGGAAGCTGAGAGCATCATCCAAGATGCTTCTGCCAAACTGGATGATCCCCTCCATATACGGTGTACCAGCTCTCCAGGTCAGAGTCCTGCTCTGTCAATAAGAAAACAGTAAATTTGAATATTAAAAAAAAAAGAAGCATGACATTAGCTTGTTGACCACATGCAGAAGCATATTCAGAAAAGTTAAAAAGAAAGACTTTTTTTTTTTTTTTTTAATCATGTTTTTCCTCCAAACACAGATTACCTCATAAATCGGGCAGAGGCCACACTGGGCTCCATTGACAAAGTGAAAAAGGGCCACGCAGATTATCTGAATAACATGGGGGGTAAGCTCGCTCCGCTTCTGATTTGACTTGATCCTGCTGACCTCATGTCACTGTGTGGTTGGTTTGTTATGCTTGTTAATGTGGCCTACTGATCTCTCACTGTGTGCTCTTGTAACCAGATGCTGGAGGGCTGCTGAGGGCTCTGACCCATTTCTCCCACTTGGCTGCGGACACGATCATTAACGGCAGCGCCACTGCACACATGGCACCCACTGACCATGCAGACCGTAAGGGCAATATCTTAGCAATATTTCATTTATTTTCCTATTAATTTTAGCCTCTATTACCCAGATCATGCATTGATATATAAAACCATATCTCAGTTTTTTCTAATAACATGTTTAGCTCTGAAGAAGCACAATTTCAAAAGCAAGTTTTAATTGTCACTCCGTGATTTAAGGAATGCTGGAGTAGAGCCGATGGTTTGATCTGAGCTCTTTGACGCTCTCTAGGTCTGACGGAGAACTGCAGAGACTTTTCCGCTCAGAGTCTGCAGTACTTGAAGGAACTGAAGTCCAAGACCACCCTCCAGAGGGCAGACCCAGCTGCCATCCGCGTAATCGTTCAGAAGATCCTGCACTTGGGCCAGGTAACAGAAAACACAGAAGTTCTGCATTACCTTTATAAATACATGTACGCTAAAACTTTTAATAATTAATTATATCTGAGGATAAATTACAGTTAATGACTGGTCTTAATCCACTTCCCATGTCGCCCTATTCTGCTATCATAATGTGGTAATGATTTCTTTCAGACATGAACAACCTTTTTTTAAAGCATTAGTACTATCTGCACAGGCTGCAGTAACCGCATGTAGATCTGCTTCAAACAAACAGACTGATGCTGCCACTTAACGTTTCTACCACTTTTTAGTTTGAGGTAAAAACAAGAAGTAATAACTTCAGACAGGAACCAACATAAGCACATCCAACATTAAATTAAAGTAAGAACTTTTAATTCACCCAATTTATTTTTGGATTCCAAGGAGGCCAAGGATTACTGATGTTTTTGCTATTTTAGCTCACCTCACTTTGAAAGGTGGACATCCATAGGAAGCACATCTGAATTTAGGACAGTGTACACGCTTCAGTGTGTTCTTATGCAGTGTTAGGATTTGTCTGTATAATTTGTGATACTTTTGTAAAAAGAGGATTTGGTTTGATTAATGAGGTTTCTTCCAGTTTCTCTGTGGCTTTTTGTGGGAACACGGGACTGCAGCTTGTGACTTTGTCATTATTAGAGGTTGTACCGTTATCGGATTGTATTTCAGTAATAAACTCATCCTGAGATGTTGGGTTCAGTTTTTACCAGTGATGTTTTAAATATTTTCAAGTATTATTCTCCTCCTTTTTTCATGACTAATCATTATTTACTTGTGATATTCAGGAGCTGCGGCCGAAAGGCATGGACGTTCGTCAGGATGAGCTGGGAGATCTGGTCGATAAGGAAATGGCGTCAACATCAGCAGCTATTGAGGAGGCAGTCCGCAGGATTGATGTAAGCAATCTACTTACTTCAAAATGTATTATATTAATATTTAGTGAACAGAACTACAATATCCTCAATGTCATCATTATAACTGATGAGTGTCACGTGTGGTTTTTTTCTTAGGAAATGATGAATCAGGCACGAAAAGACACGTCAGGAGTTAAACTGGAGGTCAATGAAAGGTTTGTTCTGTTTTGGATTTGTTGCATCTAAATCACACAAACACGCGGTTTAGACAGTCTAACCTTTCTGATGTTTCAAATCATGCAAATGGAGAGCGGCAATATCAAAATGTATCCTTTGTCATCTTTTCTGTTTAGCTTTTCTTCCCTGTCATTCTTCACTAAATACTATTGAGTTAAGAAAAATACCACAAGTCATAGATGACTACCTGTTCCACTGTCTTTTGCAGAATCCTAAATAGCTGCACAGACCTGATGAAGGTACAGCACTTTGTTGTCTTTCAGTAATATATGATCTACATGTACAGTATGTACTACCCTGCATACTGTGTATTCTATTTTTAATTAACATCCCAATAAACATCAGTGGGAGTTTTGCTTTATTCTATCCTTTTATCATCCACTCTCCCTCAGGCCATCCGCTTGCTGGTTATATCATCTACAGACTTGCAAAAGGAGATTGTCGAGGGTGGGAGGGTGAGTCTGTTCTAATTCTTAATCCAAAAGTGGCAGCTTGTTTTGTTTTTTTTGTCTCTGAAATCAGAGTGAGTTGTTTCTCCTCCATTCGAAAATATCAGCTAATGCTACTGATGTGTTGTTTGTTAAGGGTGCGGCCAGCATTAAGGAGTTTTATGTCAGAAACTCTCGCTGGACTGAGGGTCTCATCTCTGCTGCCAAGGCTGTGGGATGGGGAGCCACAGAGATGGTGTAAGTTCTCAGTTATACGGGGTATTACAGTTCATATTCGTATATATTTAAATGGTTTATATATAGCTTTTCAAACAACAATGTCAAATAAGTTGAGAGTTATTGCAGACAAATGGTTTGTTTGGTAAGCAAATTGGAGGTGGCTCTTTGGCTAATATTAAATCTAAGAGTTGATACCCATGAACTCATTTATTGCAGAGTACTAATAGCAAAACTATTTCTTATAGAAATATAGAGTTGCCTGACAACAGCTGAACAACAGCTCTGACATTATAAATATCTATTCCTGTTTCTGCTGAATCAGATGGGCAAATTCAGATAGTCCAATTGTTAAGAATATTTTAAGATAACTCTGACCCTGGCACAAAATTTAAAATGCACAAATAGGCTGTTGGAAAAGGCCAATATTCTTGACTTTATTGGTTTACCGTAATAATACTTATGGATCAAAACACACCAAGCAATGATTTATTGATGTTAAAATGTTGTGTAGTACCGTAAGTGACTCCAACTGTCATTTGGCAGTATGCAGATATGTCTTTTCTAATTATGTGCATTGAAGTGCTTTTATGTCTTTACCTGCTTTCTCACAGTGAGTCTGCTGATAAAGTGGTGCTGCACACAGGCAAATATGAAGAGTTGATTGTCTGCTCTCATGAGATCGCTGCAAGCACTGCACAGCTGGTTGCTGCCTCAAAGGTAAGAGTCAAATTTCTAGGAAAGTAGGAAAGATACAATGAGGAAAACTTTTCACATAACTTTTAACTGTATAACAAAAAAATAATGCATAATACTGCTGCTTATCGCCAAAAGGCAGACACATTTAATACAAAAAAAATATTTTCTTTGCATTAAATTAACCAAATAACATAGATTTATACAAAGGTTTGTTTTACCTATGTAATTCTATCAATTCTTTTACCAACTCTTTCACACTTTAGCAGCATGTTATACTTGGTTTCTGCCACTGACTTTGTTGGTTTAGTTTCATCTAGTCTCACTCAGTCGTTCTCCCCTGCACACAGGTGAAAGCCGATCGCAACAGTAAGAAGCTGTCAGTTCTCCAGCAGGCTTCTCGCCATGTAAATGAAATGGCAGCGAATGTTGTTGCCTCAACAAAGACGGGCCAGGAGCACCTGGAGGACAAAGGTGAGTACAGAATGATTTGTGCATTACAACATCACAGAGCGTCTGTCTAATATTTCTATTTATACACTTTTAATGTTCAGAAACCATGGACTTCTCCGGGATGTCCCTCATCAAGCTGAGAAAAGAGGAAATGGAGTCACAGGTAAGTCACGGGACCCTGAGGGGGGTTAAAGAGTTATTGCTAAGGTGTGTAAGGGTATGTGTGCCTTCCTTTTGATTCTTTATATTATATGTAAAAAAAAAAAAAAAAAAAAATCTCCAGCTCATTATTAAATTTAATGTCAGGCTACAAGGCACTGCCTAAAACAAAGCCCATTATATTTCTGTGATCTATTCATATTGAGATAAGAAAAATTAATGTTTGCACTGGTGTATAACTTTTATTTTATTTCCTTTTTAATATTAATGAAGTTGGCATTCAATTTGGTTCGATTAAAACAAGTTAATTTTAATAAATGCAGCCGAAAACATTTTAACTGAAAACAACATGTTTATTTCAGGTGAAGGTGTTGGAGTTAGAAAATCAGTTGGGGAACGAGCGTCTGCGTTTGGGCGAGCTGAGGAAGAAGCACTACAACTTGGCTGGAGTTGCTCCGGAGCAGGCTTCTGAGGGGAACGGCGAAACCTCCTCGCTGGTCCATCCTGTCACGATGTCACCAAAATCCAACAAGCCTGCTCTCATGAAGAAACCTGCGTTGGCCCAGAAACCCAACATCCTACCCAAAACTATGGTAAGGTCTACAAAGACAAAAATAAGTATGTTGAATGCAAGAAAACCAGATACGACTTGTGGGTATATCTTATCTTTTCTTCTTTATGTTGCAGTTTAAGTAAATGCCTGAGCAGAAGATGAGAGAATGCCTCACTACAGGATGACGGGATTGAGAAAGATCGCCTTTTTGTGAACATTAAGTTGCATGCTGACAATCTTTTGTGTCATCCTGCTTCTCACCGTGTTTTTTTTTCTTTTTTTGCTAAAATGGACCTGATTTTTTTTTTTTTTTTTTTTTTTTTACCCTTTAAGCCTATAAGGGATATGCTGTTTTCACCCTCCTTTTTAAAATTTTTTTTTTTTTTTTTTTTATTAAAATAAACATATTTAAGGCTTAATCCTTATTTTCATATTTTGGTATCAAAAACAAGTAAAGTTTATACTTTTAGCTTGTTTTGAATTTAAAAAAAATTCTGCATTATTATAATTTTAAATGATTATGCATAACAAGAATGCAAACATTTACAATGACCACAAACCAACAGCATATCTTGTGCTTGTCGGTCAACAGTTTGCTTTGATCACGTTTTGGACAGCCTTTTTGTATACTGTTGGACATTCAGAGCACATCACATTTTCCTTAATGTACACTGAGCAGTAAAGGACACTGAGGAATCACGTCATGTTGCTGCAAAAGTTTTGCCATAATTCTGGCTTTGCCTTTGTGATGGACAGTGCTCCTCTTTTGTGCAAAACGGCTTTCTTTCTCAGCAGTACAAGATTGTCTTTGAGGCCTTGAAATGTATCGATGCATTAGATAATACCTGTAAAGACATGCAGTCTGTATAGGAGTGTGCAAAACACATCATTTCTAATTTATATCCACACTTATCTCTTGAATGTCCCTTCACGGGAGGAGAACCTGGATATTATGTTAAAGCATATAAATATATTTAATGCTTGCACACGAATATTTGATGTAGGTGTCCTTAATTATCATCTGCTTCCTTTAGGCTGAATATGAAGATTTAGGATGAATTAATATACAATATCAAGGTGTTTCAAGTCCTCCTTGCCTCTGGGAGCTTTTCTTACAGGGTCTTAAAATGCATCTTTTTATGTTCTGTCTTTTCCTCTGTACGAAATGTCTTTTACACTCAGATCTATTAATATATTTTAGTAAATATACTGGTGGTTCCTCCTTGTAAGAAGTGTACATGTCAGATAAATAAACAATAAATGTTTGATTTAATGTGGCATTGTGTTAACTCATCTTGTTCCAAGCTTATGAAGCCTTTTTTAGGCCAGTAGAATTAACTGCAATTTGCTGTATTTACAGCCTACAACTAAAAGTGGTTGAAAAACAACTTACCAAAAAATGTAATGTTCTATACATGTTTTCATATTCTTATTAATAAGTAAATTTGATTTGATTTGGCACCCATCACTATTTAAAGTCAAAAAGTAGACTTTTTCACAAGAATAGAATCTGATAAATGGTAAAAAAGAATAAAAACTGCAAGCAGTGATATGCAGGCCCTCGCACGCTGCATGTCAGGGATCCAGCGGCTCGGGGCCGCCAGCTCCCCAACGTGCAGCACGCGAGGGCCCGCATATCCCCGCTTGCAGTTTAATTTTTTTTCTCAATGTCGTATACATACATACAGACGACATTAAAATGTATTAAGGCATAATTAATGTAATGTAGATAAATTTTGTGGTAGTTCAGACAGAAATCAAGACGATTTAGACATTTTATTTTTTGTTACTGATTTTTATTTTTGTATGAGGTTTTTTTTATTTTTGTTTTGTTGTGGAGCAGTGGTTAGCACTATTGCCTCTCTGCAAGAAGTTCAGGGGTTCGATTCCCCCTTTTGCCATTCATAAAAATAACTAAATCATACTATAGCTTTCCCGTCCAAATTAGGGGAAAAAAAAAGTCCCACTATAGCAAAAGGTAACCCAAAAGTCATTTTTGGGTCACCTTTGGACGACATGCCTTTTTGTCTGCCACGCCACGGGCACACCAATCGTTAAAACAAATTATTTTGATAACTTTTAATTCCAAAAAATGTTAAGAGTGCACAGACTAAATTTCAAGCCGGTCCAACAAAATCTGTAGGAGGAGTTCGTTAAAGTACAACGTGTTCATCGCCAAAAAAAGATGACTAAATTAAAAATGGCAGACTTCCTGTTGAGTTGACATAATGGTCGACCGAATTTCGTGCATGTAGGTAAATGCAGCCGCCGGGGCATCTGTTTTGGGGGGCCACTTGTTACTCCACTAAAATACGAAATTTTTCGCCGGGAGAGACGCGTGTACCAACTTTCAAGAGTTTTTGAAAATGAGAAAGCCTCCAAAAATACAGTTGTTTACGGAGAATAATAATTACGCGGAATAATAATTCCTCGAAGAACAGTAGCGCTTTCGCACCATTGGTGCTCGGGCACTAATAAGTTACAAAATATTAAAAACTAAAGAAAATACTTTGTTTATATTGGTAATATTCATTTATTTTCTATGTATTTCTTGTTATAGACTACTTGTCCATCAAGTAGCCTACCATGTAGTATTGGGGAACTTTTAAAAGCTAAACGTCAACGATGAGCATACAAGGTAATGCACTACTAATATCATGACATGCGCAGTAGGACTTTGAATCAACGTGGAGGGAGGGCTGCAGCTTTCCCAACCAGTTGTAAATTTCACAATTTCTTTAAATCAAACTTTGAACACTTGCTAATATCACGTAAAGGAAACGTGACCTTCGAATTAAAGTCAAAATGGTATTATATTATTGTTATCTGTTTAGATATCCCGGATATTGTATGGCAACATTCAGCGCTTGTTGTTTCGACTATCACATATGTCTAACACTAACATATGTCTCGTTTGCATGCTCTGTGTATGATTGCACACGAAGCACTTTGCCGTTTAGCTTGTCTAAATAAAATATATGCTAAAAAACCACTCAAACAAACTCTATTATTGACTTAATTAGGTACGAGGGTGATATTTATTGCCGTGGAGTTTGACGTGTTCCGAGGTTTTACGGGGACATTGAACGCAGCATCAGAGGTACCAAACTGCTGCAGACGTTGGCAAAGTTTTACCTGTCAACAAACTGAGACAAGTTGACGGCGCGTTCAAACGTCGCAGATAACTTATGTAAACTCGTTTTATACTTCAAATGTGAGTCTACTCAGAGAGCCAGAGGAAGGAGAGGTATGTTGAATATCGGAAGTGTGAATAAAGCAGAGGACAGACATGGAAACCTGCGTTGTGTCAGCTCTGGACAAACCCGCGGCGGAGCTGACCGTCATGGATGTGTACGACGTAGCTGCGGTGCTCGGGCGGGAGTTTGAGCGGGTGATAGACCGGTTTGGGTGCGAGTCTCTGGTCGGGGTGGTGCCCCGTGTGGTGCGGGTGCTGGAGCTGCTGGAGACGCTGGTGAGCCGCGGAGCCGCCGGACAGGAGGCCGAGGAGCTGCGGAGGGAGCTGGACAGGCTCCGTCAGGAGCGGAGCGACAGATACGAGCAGGACAGGAAGCACCAGAAGGTCAGTGCGTGTTTGTTAATGTGTGTGTGTTTGTTAATGTGTGTGTGTTTGTGAATACGTGCGTGTGTTTGTTAATGTGTGTTTGTGAATACATTTCTGTGTTTGTTAATACATGTGTGTTTGTCTGTGTGTTTGTTTGTTTGTTTGTTTGTTTGTTTGTTAATGTGTTTGTTAATACCTGCCTGTATTTTGAGTGTCTGTCTCTACCTGTATGCTTACCTCCCTGTCTGCCATTGTCCCATGTGTATTGTAACCTTTCATGGTAAGTAACGTTGGATCTGTTAATAAGATTTGATGACATAGTTGCTGTTTTTGGCTAATCGACACTGAGGAAAAACTCAAATTGATCAATTTATAACAGTGAAACAAAGAAAGTGGAGGAACTATAACCAGCAAAATATCGGAATTTTTAACCTTTAAATTGCTTTACAATCACTCAACTATCAAAGCAGCCAGTGATTCATCTTCTGGCAATCACGAAAAAAATTATCAGTCCAGCCTGTTACACTTTGTGATTTAAAAAAAAAAAAATTAAGATCACACATTTACCCATAGTGCTTTAGATTGGTGTTGTAAAAAGATTGTGGTAAACTATCCAACACAGTACGACTTTAAGGTACACTTTACACGTGGGCTGCAACTAATGATTATTTTCATTATTGATTAATGTGTTAATTGTTTTCTCGATTAATTGATCTGTTGTTTGGTCTTTAAAATGTCAGAGACTTGTAAAAAATGTCAACCAGTGTTTTTCAAAGCCCAAAATGCAGCCCGATAAATCTTGTTTTGTTTACAACCAAAACCTATTCAGTTTATTATCATAGAGGGCCAACAAAAGCAGAACATATTCACTCTTAAAAAGCTGGAATCAGAGAATTTAAGCTTTTTTTCATTAAAAAAAATAAATAACTCAAACCTATGAATAGATTGTCAAACTACTTGGCAATTAGCTCTACTTTATACCTTGCATTACTACATTAACAATTCATAGAACACTTTTTACAATATACAACTTTTTATAATGTATAATAACAACAAAATCAGCTTGTAGACATGTTGGTATGTACTTTAAATATCTGGGTTTCTAGATTTTGGAGGCAGCATAATCTGAAGGGCTCTTGACTTTGTCCTGCCCTCATGTTATATTAATCCCTTCCAAACAAATGCTAAATACTCTTTACAAAAGATTTCCATTTCCATTTTTTTACTGTCCCTTCCTGTGCTCAGGAATTGGAACTGGTGGAGGATGTATGGAGAGGGGAAGTCCAGGACCTGCTCTCTCAGATCACTGAGCTTCAGGCCGAGAACAAGAGATTGCTGCTGAGCCTCTCTCTCAAAGAGTCCCCCATCACAGAGGAAGACCTGCAGAAACACGAGGGTGGGTTATCTGCAGCAACAGCTCTCCACCAGGGTTTCACAGCGGAGGTTTGGAAGGTTTTCACAATGAATTATGAAGATAAGAAAACAGTTATTTGGTTGACACATTTATTATTGTGTCCATTTTCAAAGAATTCTTTAACTTTTCTGATTGGAGCGAATAGTTTACTGACCTGAAAAATATCATTTTCAAATGTGCAGCTATAGGGACACACCTATTGACTGCAAATTATGTTGCTGAAGATCAACCTTGTCAGCATCGTTATCTGATAAATTAAAGTTTTAGCCTGTTCATCTTACTTCAATCATTTTAATTTCAGAAAAATGGCATTGTCAAGCTTTTGTTTTGTTTTTGTTTATGTAATTTAAAAGTTCAGTGTTAATTCAGTCAGTTATGTTCCTTTAGTGTGAACAGGCAGCTGATTCTGCTTTTAGTGCCACAACGTGAGTCATACAGAATTAACTTTTGGGAATAAAAGAGCACTGGTATGGCTTTGGTATTCTGTATCTGCGGAAAGCCTGAGCTGAGGTATCAAAATCAGTATCGGGAGAGAAATTGTTGCATCTCTACATGGTGACAAGCACAGTATTGATGAGAATATGGGATTGCACCAATATCAATCACCAAAAGCAATCTATTGTGAAAAATATTGAGACATGTAAAAATCTACAAATATCAATAATAAACAACATATTTTAAGTATATAAATGCAAAGCATATAGGTTCAGTAATTATAAAAACAGAACACTGTGGTCTATAGTTGCACTTGAAGTCTTGTCAGGCATGTGATGTTGTACAGTATCTGGAGGACTGTGGATGCCACATTGGTCGTGGCTGAGAGTTCCAGTGCAGATCTGAAATGTGCTCCGTATGAGTGCCGAGTACAGATTTACTTCATGCCGATCAACCATCTGCTGTATGTTACACATGTTTTGCCTGTGTACAGTATATGCAGCATGTTTGTGACTTGACGTGAGAAAGTAGGTTGTAAAGAGAGACAGTCAGGAGCTGGTTTTGGTCTATTTTTGAAACAGACCAAAATATAGTCCTTGTAGGAAACTCATGGTGGCTGCAGCTATACTTACCATCAGTGCTGCAGCACACACACACACACACACACACACACACACACACACACACACACACACACACACACACACACACACACACACACACACACTGCTTATATACACACTTATGAAAGAGTACTGCATGATATGATTACCGTGCTTATTTGTATCATTTGTCAAAAGGAACTAATTAATGTTGCCCCTGAAAAGAGAAGTTCAAAGGTCTCTCATGCCATAATGTTTTTCCACTGATATGTGTATATTGTAGTCAGACACTTTCTGTTAATTTTGGTACTGTTTGAAAATCGAGTTGCCAAGACTTTAAATGTATTAATGTAATGTAATCCATCACAGTAAACATTTTTGCTTTAACTTGAGAAGCTAATATTTAGTTTTTTGGTAGTGCTTTTGCAAAAAGGGTCTGTTTTCTGAACTCATTTAGGTGTTGTATTTATATTTATATAATTGATTTGCCTGCTTAAAGCATTGCACTCTGAATCTTTCTCACACAATGGATATTTCTTAATTTAATGTTTTAAAACAAAAGCTAAACACAGATACTGCGTGGTTTCCTAACTGTGAAATGTATAATCTACGAGAATGCATTGTTATTATTTCTGTGAACATTTTTCTGTTATTTTTTTAAACATATAACTGCAGGAATGTCGGAGAAAGAAAGACAAGTGATGACAAAGTTGAAAGACTTGGTGGATAAACAGAGAGATGAAATCCGGGCTAAAGAACATGAGCTGACACTAAGAAACGAGGACATCGAAGCGGTGAGTATTTCGAAAATAAAGCAGTCTACAAAATACTCTCTTTCACCAGAATTTGTGAAGTCAAACACATTCTCTCACCTATAGCTCCAGATGCAGCAGCAGCGGCTGATAAGGATCAACCAAGACCTTCTTCACAGGACGGGAGTGATGGAGGCTCAGGGGAAGACACTGATTCAGCAGAGGGCTGAGCTGGAGGCTGCAGCCCAGGCACGGCAGCAGGAGCTGGGAGCTCTGCAACTGGAGCTCACCAGACTGAGAAAGGAGCTCCGGGAGTGGGAACTAGAGAGAGAAGTCACTGAGATACAAGAGTTCCCTCTTTCAGGGTGTAGGATGTCATCACCTCCATCACCCCAAATGACAGTAAAAAAAAAAAAAAAACACCTTGTCTTTAGTAATAAAGTTAAAACTATGTCTGTCTGGTTTTGTTGTGCCTAAAGTGGCTGTGTTGTATCAAAAATCCAGTTCTCAGCAGGAGCACTTTCTAAGTCCATTAAACCAAATTCAGTGTGGGTGGAGTGTGGAGGAGACCCTAGCTTCCTGGCAAACTGCTTAGAGCGCGACCAGAGTCTTTCCCTTCTCCCGAGGTCAGCAAACAGAGAGAATAATGAGGAAGAGGGTGACGAAGATGAGGACACTGCATTGTTACTGGTAATATCTGCTTACATTCTCAAATACTCACAGTATTGCTGTGAGTACAGCAGAGGCCACTGTGTCCCTAAAGGGACAGTTCATGTTTTTGTAAGTGGGGGTTGTATAAAGTACTTTAAGTAATTAAAAGTCAATTTACCTCCCAGAACACAGATGTTTCTGGTCTACTGCTGCCTCAATCAGTAAGTTTGTTCCTGTTATTCTGTGACTTTGGTTAGTTTGGATCTAAACAACACCAAAGTCAAACAAAAGCACAAACAAACTGACCAAATCGAGGGAGCGACAGATCAGCAACTTCTGTGTTCTTAGAGGTAAATTTACTGTTTTTGTCAAGGGAGTCTGGTGACTTTGAAGAGAGAAATGCTGAATCTCTGTTTTGACTACAGAAGAGATCAACTGATACAGAGCCAGAGGAGGAGGAGACAGACGGCCTGGAGCAGGAGTCAGACAAACCTCGATTCACCCTGCAGGAGCTGCGGGACGTCCTGCAGGAGAGAAATGAACTCAAAGCCCAAGTGTTCATGCTGCAGGAGGAGCTGGTGTATTACAAAAAGTACGACTTCACTCACAAACTTTAATTGACTCAGTTGAACAACGCCTGGATGCAAATGTTAACGTTTACCTTTTCCATATCCTTCAGTGAGGAGTTTGAAGATCATGTCTACCCCATTGTTCGCACACCGTCTCCTCCACCCTGCTTAGCTTCTGCTGATCAGCCTGAATCAGGAATTAGACGCTTGTGAGTAATGAGTTTGACATGACACTTGCACATTGCTGACTTACTGAATTTATTTTACAGGAATAAGTAAAACAAAAATAACTTGTTTTTATTTAGTGTGTGGTGCAAATAGCGATATTCACTGTGGTGATCTTCGGGTCACAAAACATATAATAATACTGATCCCAAAAAGTCTTTTGATGTGTTTTGTTTGATCTCTCTAACTCTGAATTTCTTGACTTTATCTACCACTCCCTGTTTCCCATTTTCCTCTGTGGACAGGATCTTCACTGCCATCATGCCAATGGTGGCAGCTGGTTTGATCACAGATGATCCCACATTGTTGCCAATCAGAAGACTTATTTCCTTTTTATGACCTTGAATATAAATTCTTAAATTAATTTCCTTTTTTTTTTTTTACAACCATCTCAACACCCGTTTGCAAACACACAGGTACATGCTGCATTGTGCAGTGTGCAAGTTTTGTAAGTATACTGCAAGTATTTTGGTTGAATAGCTGCCTTACTTGGTTATTTTAAGCTAAATCTGTCTTCTACACTTTAAACTCTGGTGAATTAACCATGTTGTTATTACTGATGTCAAGTTTTATAATATATTTTGGTTGCATTTTTGCTTGGTGAGAGCTTTAAATCAGCACAAATAGTTAAAATGTGAGATAACTACAGCCATAACTGGACGCTTCTTGGTGTTTTAATGAATAATAATGAATAATGATTGATGATCAGGGTTTTGTTGCTTCATAAATTCACTAACTGTCAGTGCTTTACTTTGTAAACCGTATGTAACAAGGAAAAAGCTGTGCCTCATCAGTTGTAATGTTTCACATACTGATGTAACATCAAATGGAGTAGCACCCAAGTTTCTCTTTGCATTGCTTGATCCAAATACGGAAATGGTGTCATTGCAGTGCATATTGTACAATATTTGCTCGCCAATTTTGGAGAATATCCCGCAGTATGAATTGAGTTTTTTAAGCTGCCACTAAACCCATAAATTGGATATCTTGTGTGATTTACATATAAGTGATGTTATGATGTATCTGATGGCAAATTATTGCAAATATTTTTGAGTTTGGATTTAAGGATCACTGAATGTGCTACATGATCATGTGTCTCTGTTTTTCACTAAGAGACTGTAGGAGAGACTGTACTACAGCCTGACGCTACACCTTGTGGTTTACAAGGTCATCCTGATAAACCTCCAGAAGAAATATATTCCATCAATAATTAATATTGTGTAAACATGCCATAACTATCAAAATGTGCCAGAAAAGTAATGTTTGGCTGGGAAGAGTAATAAATAATAATAATTTATTTTTCATCTTTTGAGTTGTTGGTATTGTGTCCCTATCCCATACTAAGACGTTGAAGACAAGTATGCTATCTGGTAGATGCTTTATCTATGTCCATGAAATGTATTTTCTGGCTTTGATCATCAGTAGCATTGTAAAAACATTATTTCGTTTTTGTAACAATCTTTTCTGGATAATTCACTCTAGTAAGCTAAATAAAAAAATAGAGGGCCACGAAAATGAAAACGATCAAATCACGTGCTGTCTCACCTGATTGTAAGAACCCTTCATTAAGAGAAGTACAGGGAGAAGAATGAGGAAGGGAGCTCTCGCACTACCATAATCACCGGCTTCCTGTTCCGTAAAAACCAAGGACCTTCGTTTACGGTTCGACACTGCAGAGTGAGTTCTCTTGAGACATACACGATCTTTGTACTCACCTGTCGCTAGGATACTTTGCCCTCCTCTGCTGTCCAGACCGTCACGTCATTGGCGGCCGAGTGATGGGGGAAGTGCGGCTCGTCTGGAAGTTTGTTACCTTCGTTTAGTAGAGCTATTGAGCCGAAGTGAAAAGAGGAAAAGAAGCATTGTTTTTAAATAATTGTAAGTAGTAGCTGGTAGAGAGAAGTTGACTTAAATTCGGTATTTTAAGGAGTCGAGCCGTTCCGTCATGGAGTTTGGCGAAGAGTCGTCGCCAGCTCTGGCTTTCGAGAAGGACGCGTTTGAGCTCACGGTTGAAGATGTGTATGACATTTCGTACGTGATCGGACGAGATTTGTTAAAAATTAGCAGCACGGGCGAAGAAGTTTCGGACTTGCAGTTCAGAATAGTCCGTGTGTTGGAAATGTTTGAGACTCTGGTGAACAAGTACAACTTGTCTCTGGAGGAGCTGAAAATGGAGCGGGACAACTTGAAGAGTGAACTGGACAGGATCATCAAGGAGGGCTCATCCGGGCAGGGCACGGTGAGTTTACGGTCCGTTTCTGGTCAGATAGAAGTGGGCTTGTAGGAGTAACTTCCATGTGTGCGATCACAGCAAACAGCGGGACCAAACCAGTTGCTGGTTGACCTGACAGACCCCAACAGACCGCGCTTCACCATGCAGGAGCTGAAGGAGGTTCTGCAGGAGAGGAACCAGCTGAAGGCTCAGCTCATGTTGGTTCAGGAGGAGCTTCAGTTGTACAAGAGGCAAGCAGAAAACTAAAGTCTTCTCTCTTTTCGAAAAAGGCTATTATATTGAAAAATATAAGCAATTTATTTTCCACCGCTATTTACTCACATCAGAAGCATAAAAATACAACCACATTGTTTATTCAACACTTCTGGAAAGGAGGGGTTAATTGCAGGGCCGTAGTATAGTACTACATTAGATTGGGTGTTGCTTATAAATGTCTTACTGGGGGGGGGGGGAAACAAGATTGGAAAAAAGGTTGAGCTGAACTGTGCAGTTTGTTTTTGTGTTTAAATAAGACTTTATTGATTCCCACTGGGGAAATTCAATTGTTACAGCAGCACAAAAGTGGAAGAAAGGAGTAAATAAGTGAAGAAAAACTAAGAAACTGATCATTTATATATATATATATTTATTTATATATATATATAATGTGATGGGAGGGGTTGTCCAAGATGAAAGACAGCTTGTCCACCATTCTCCTCTCACCCAGGACAGAGCTAGTAGTTTTAACCGATTAATAAAGTAGATTAGAATAAGAGACTATCTGCAGGCCTACTGTGAGACACTGACAGTATTAGACTCATCTCACTCTCAAATATCCATCCATTATCTATACCCACTTTATCCCGGAGCCTATCCCGGCTGAATTTGGGCAAAGGCAGGGGACACCCTGGACAGGTCACCAGTCCATCACAGAGAGACAGACGGAAACAGACAACCATTCACACCTGTGGGCAATTTAGATCACCAATGAATGAATGCATTTCTTTGTATGGCGGGAGGAAACATGCTGGAAGGCCCCCCCAGCTGAGGTTCTGAACTGTTAAACTAAACTGTACTGATGTTAAAAAGCTCAAAATGACCTCGCATTTTAGTGACATATCTTTTTGCTAACACTAATTTTTAGCAATGACGCAATGACTGATCATGTCTGGGTCTCAGCAATAGCTTTTACTTTTCTTTTTTTTGCACTCCCATTATTTGTTTTTTATGACACCGTTGTACAAAATATTCTCACCGATCATAAATCTGTAATTTCCTATGCAGTGGGATTCTGCCTCAATCTGAACCAGCTATGGTGGAAGTGGATCTGCAGACACCAGCAGCTGCAAAGGACCTTCCAGCCACAATAAATGACACAAAGGAAGAGAAGACTACCATAGGAAAACTGTGAGTAGCAAGCTTGGTTGCAACTAGGTAGACACAGCAAAAAGTGATAAACCATTTTTAGCTGTACACGTCAAATTGAAAGGATTCAAAAGAATTTCCCACAGCAGCCACATGATGTTGTAGCAGGGCGATTGCTCTCACAGCCCGTCTCCTGTCTCCTAATGATATACTTGTGACCCAATGACTTCATGCTGAAGCTGAGGATGTTTGTGTGAGCAGTGAATGGGAGAGAGGTTGAAATGGAGAGTGTGGAGGCCAAACTGCTGCCGTCTGCAGTTATTTCCAGTCTGCCGTGATTTACAGCTGCTCCTGGGAGCAAACTCATAAAACCAACTCTTTTTCTGTTTGTAGGTTTTCATTCAGGCGAAAATGAGAAAAAACATTCACAACAACTGACCACGTAGAAGACAAACAGGATTTGTCGGCACAATTAAACCACTTTTATAATAATGTTTTTTAAATGTGTATTTGAACAATCTAACAAGCACTAGTATTTTGTATTTGTAATTTTAACCGAAAAAGGTGTAACGTAATGCATAGTTACTGTAGTAGAAATGCAGTATATATTATGTGAAAAGAAGATACAGCAAGATAACTGTAAAGTATTATCTAACGAATGTTGAATGCATTTACGGCAAATGAAATTATTTATAGGACTGAAAATATACTTGTTTTTAATAAATCAAAACTGTATCGTAATCAAAAACATTTTCAATCACTCAACTGTCAAATAAAAGAAAAATAGAATCTAGCAATAAAAAGGCCATTACATATTAAATAGTACTTGTGATTTTTTTTTTAGATTTTATTTTATTTTATTTTTTTAATGGGGCTAAATATTAATGTTTTTGATCTCATGTCAGTGTAAACAAATCACAGCAGATGGACGCCCAACAAATGTACACTGACCACCAACATCACCTTATTTCACACATCATAAGCAGGGTAATAAAGATTTATTTTATTTAAAAAAATGTAAGGCTTTGTTAGTGCAGGCATTTCACTAACAGCTCGATGGCTTTTATAGTTAACTATTGTTTTGGTCAGATGAATGGAGCTGAAAGCAAAGATCAACTAAATTTAATTTGACACAGTTAATGTTCATCAATTACTATAAATTGTATTTCATACGGTTTTCTTTGCAGACTCCTCATTGTAAAATATAACACATTAAGATTGACTTTACCGAATTAACAATGGAATCTATTCAAACCTTTGTTGCACATAATCCAGGCTACTTTCAACATTACTGCTGAATATACAGAATATTTTTCTGGCAAAAAAAACCAAAAGCCAGTCACAACATTTAGATAAATTATTATCCTCACCTGCTTTTCAGTCTTGCTACTTCTTTGCAATAGAGGGTTGGTATATAGTAGCTTCATTTTCTGTCTGCACATTGGAATAGATGTAATCTAACATCAGGGTGCCTTCACATACTACATAAAACTTTCAGTTCCATGTCAATTTAGGTCCGTTCCTGCACGTTATGCCAACCTCTCCATGTTCCCCATCTGTGTCCTGGCTGTATCAAAAGGTAAAAATGGTTATCATCTTCGAGCTCCATGTTTCAGGTTCAATTCTCAGATTATCTTCAGCGGTAACCATGCCACAGCTGGAATGAAAACTCAACTGTTTTATTCCTCAATTTACAGCACAAGTAATAATTTACAATAGCCAGAACTGCATTCAGTATAACAGGTAATCCTATGGACAATGAAACACTACTTGTTAGAAAATACTCTTCAAACTTGTATGCACCAGCTACAATTATTTTAAAAACAAAAAGATATAAAAGCACGATAAAAACAAACTTTGCAAAAATACACTTCATAAATTGAAACCTCTATTTAAAACAAAATCCAAATTTAGATCATTTCACTAGACTGTTTGTGTCATCCTTTACACGAGGATGAAATGGACAGCAGAGAGCACCAGTTCATGTGACATGTGAACACTGGTTGAGGTTTCAGTGTTTGAGCCAAGGGTGTGCCAAGACTGAGGCTTTACTCCGATCACCGTAATCGTACAGCAGCTCCTCCTCTGCTTTGATGTCTCTGGAGGCCACCAAGATCAGATGAGGGGTTCCATCGATCTCGTGAAGCCTCGTCTGGCAGTTTCCAGTTTTACTGTGGTTGATCAGTCTTCCCAGCCGGCTCGTTTCCTTTGTCGCGTCCACACTTTGAAAAGACAACGGTTTCAACAAAACAGAAGACAAGTATTCACACCAGAAGAAGTAGTCGTGAATATCTTAAAGAACATTTTTCAATTGCAGTCATAATTAATCCAAGAAATTACCTTTGAACAAGGTTGCTGCTTATTACAAGAACTCACTTCCTGTCTTTTTCCATATCAAAAGTCAGTGGGGAGAAATTTTCTCAGACGATATGGCTAATAAAAGAAATACTAAAGATGCTGCCCAAACTACTGTATTTTCAACTACACCCGTGTGCATGCACACACATAGCTGCACATGTGCCTGCTTCTATTTAATTTATCTCAATTAGATGTGTAAAGCATTACTGCGATGATATCTCAACCACCATTTTGAAACATCAGAAAGATGGTCAATAATGAATTTATTTGAAGCAGACTTTAATTTAAAGTTAGTTTAAATTTGAGGATAAAATTAAAAAGATCACTGAAATCGTGGATAATATTCACTCAGGAACAGGAATTTAAAAGTAAGCTTATTCATGAGCTTTTAATCCAAATTTTACAGATTTCCGTGTAACACCATACAATCTGTCAAAAACACCTAAAACAATGTTTTACTGTAAGATCATATCTCATCAAATATTTAATTTCCTTATCATTTCACCCGCAGCTCATTTTAGAAATCTGTGTACGTCTGGTCTGAATAATGAGTTCATGTTATTCTTTTAGAAATGCCAGTTTCTGTGTGTCCACATCATTTATACATCTGGCCTCAGGTGTCAGTATTGTTACAGAGCGGTGACGTTTGGACTTACCAGTACGTTTTAGATTGATACTGGAAGTAGTACATGTAACAGCCTGCTTGAGCATCCCGAGTGTACTGAGCTTCTCTTGTTTTAGCCTCGGTGAGGTCCAGTAGGTCTCCATGGTACTCCACGACAAAATCTCCCTTCTTGAAGCCCTTGACAGCAAAAATCCCTCTCCCTTTTCCCTCTATGTGTTCGACCTGTTCACATTCAAAAGTGATTTAGCAAAAGTGGGGGAATTACTTGACACTGTATAAATATTACATTTTTAACCAACAGAAGGTTTTTAGTGTTTATGACCGCTCTATAGATAAAATATCAAAAGTCTCCATACAGTAGGAAGTGGCACAACACAGTTAAACCTTTAAATGTTACCTGCATTCCTTCTTCAACGCCATTCTTTATCAGGTCATCAAGGTGTCTGTGTTCTTCATCCTGTTGTCAGCCGGCGTAATAAGATCAAAGTTATACTCGGCAAAAAAAAAAAATGAACGTTGCAAGGACAATTTCAACAGTAGACTGTATTTGCTGTTCAGCTCTCAATGTAACAAATACCTTTAACTCCGCTTTAGTTTTTCTGTTACTCCTTCTGATGGGGAAATAGTCTGTGACCTTTCTGTTTTGGGGAGCTTTACTCTCCGTCCTGAAAAGACAGACATTATTAAAGTAATGAGAGGTTATTATTGTGCAACGGGCTGTGGGAAGTCTTGGCTTTGTGGACTCACTTTTTTGCAGCCGGTTTGCGACCAGTTCTACTCCGAGGCTTGGATGCTGAAACTTTGCTGTCTGTTGCGGATCTGCCATCTGTGTGTGTGGTGGAGTCTTTTTGCTCATGCTGGTCAGTGGCATGCTCTTTTACCCCGTGACTGTGACAAGCCATTTCGGTTTTCTGCTCTTTGGACTCACAACTCCCAGACTTAATTTCACTGGGTATGTCTAAAATGAGGAACAAAGAATGAAACTGACAGCTGCCCCCAAACACTTCGCCTTCAGTAAGAGAGCGAGGTTCTCTCAGAAAACAGCTAAGTTGTGTCATAAGATAAACACGTCAATAAACACTGCTACCATTCAAACTCCTTGGAAGATTTTCTGTGGTACACATGGATCTGCTGACCATACGCTAACAAAGAGGTCAACAGCCAAATAGCTGTGAGGTTACATGTAATAAAAAGGACCGAACATCAATTCTCAAAGTTTTATAAGTTATTTAGGTACTGACCTTTTTTCAGCTTTGACATGTCAGAATTAGCTGCATCAGAATCATTTCCTTCCTGGATCAGCATGCTTGAACTGTCGCTCAAAGGTGATCTCGGTTTGGTAGGACCCCGTAGACACTGGAGGATTGACTGCACTTTACCTACACACTCCTGCATGAATCAATGTTATTTACATTGATTAAAGCATAGGAGTGACGAGGTGCAATCAATTGTGCATCTTTTTTTTAATTTTTTTTATGATGATTTAAAAACAGTTCATATTGTGATAATGTCAACATAATAACTTGTTGATGTAATGAAGTCAAATCATTATGCAGCTTAAGGGCATGACGTACATTATGTGCCCAACTTCCACAGCAACAGGCATGGCTGAAAGTGTCTCAATGGTAGAGTAGTGACGGTGCGTTCATGAGCTGCTGGAAAGTGGGAAAGTTTCAACCTCTGAGTTTAAGAATGCATCTTAACACCTGTTGAATTACAAATATCACAGCAGGAAAGTGAGAGGCTGTTGAGAGCTCAGAGAAATAGGTTTGATGTCACTTGCCATGCGAGTGTTTGTGGTGGGAGGAAGAAATATAGTCCCTCTGAGAATAAGTCGTAATAGCCAGACTTGGTTAGCGTAACCTACCTAGCTGTGTGAAATGTTAAAACAAAGTGCATCAAAACTTGTGGAAATGTAGTGCACGAACAACATTGACCTGTTGGGCTCCATTTTGTTCCGGTGTTTGTTTATGTTGATGCTTTTTTGTGAAAGTGGGACCTTTCCCAGTTGCTGCCTGAACGCAGTTACAAAAAGGGGAGCGAATTCAGTGGTGTGAAAGTACTTTTGTTACAAAAGATCCAACGTACAACAATACAAAATAATGTTCAGTTATTACTGAATATTTGAAGGCAAAAAAAAATGTATGCTGACATGTGAAACCATTGCACTTATCTAGTTAAAACTGTATTAATACCTTTAAATATTGTGATATTATGTTAGGGCCATATTGCCTCATACAGAACCGTGTAGCTATTGTGAACACAAAACACAGTTGGTTCATTACTTCAGTCCCAATGGATCCAACAGAAAACACTGAACAGATTGAAAAGACTTCACTGCTTTGCCTGCCAACTCCACAATGTCAGTCTGAAATCAGCTACTTGTTTACTCATTCACTGTTGTGTCTATAATGGATAGTGAGCAGTAAACTCAGACTGAGATTTCAGACACTCACTAATAATGTTGCACTGCTGATATCAACTTGAATCAGAAGCTTTTTTTTCTGAACCCGTGCAATAAACAACAAGACATATACCATGATGGGGATGAGGTGCAAATTGAACAAAAAAGAAATTCAGACACTTTGAACACATTGAGAGTCAGAGGTTTTGGGGCTTGTGGCGTTCTCTGAATAGTTTTTTCTAATTTTAGTTTTGATCAAAAAAATTACTTTTGTGAACTTAACGTCGCTATGATTTAATAGATTTATGACGTAGTACATCGTTGTTCTGAATTGCAGACAGCACATCTTTGCAATGAGGAATAAACAGAGATGTTACAATGAACATATTGGAAATTAAAAAGAAAAACTACTGTCAAGATATTGCTAATTGTTTCCAAACAAATAACAGCCTAGCATCAGTCTCTGGGATTTTTATGCTCTGTTGTTGAAAACTTGAGGGCACTATATAGTATCAAATATACACAGTCAACTAAAATGTCGGTAAATTTAGTGCACTTTTACAGTCTGGTAAATAGGAAGGGATTTTTGGACACAGCATGGGAGTGATTTCCGTGGTAACAGTGTCATATCTGATTGGTAGAATTTATTGTATTGAATAATTGGAAAGGAGATTGATAAAACTATAGTCAGACACCGTCAGATGAGCATAAAATATATAAATGAGTATTAAAAATCATACTACGGCTGAAAGCTTATGGTGCACTGGAAACCATGTAACAGTGTTGATGTTCGGCTCTTCATTTCACATTTCTCTTGTCTAAACAAAACTGAGCTTACTTATATATGGATAGTCTTTACCCTTTGATTAGTGAAAGTTATAAAGGTTATAGGTGTAAAGGTTTTGCCTGCATACATCACTTACAAACAACAGGCAGCATCCTGCAATATGGGTTAGCTCACTGTAGGAAGCTTACACCTGTTGCATAGAGTGTATATAGAAAGGTCTGTTGCCAAATCCCCTGTGAGAGTAACGTTGACACAACATGGGAGAAAGACACTCATGGTTTTGTGCCATAACTGGCAAACACACATTTCTGAACCCAAACAGCAAAACGTACCTTGTTAGTTGCGGGCTTGTTTTCCTTTGTCTCCGTCTGTGAGGTGACTTTATGTTCAACAATGTCCTCGGGCTTTCTCTCGGTTCTCAGCACATTTTTCTTCCCTTTATAAACATGGAACAAAATGTAAGCATTTATCTCTAATTTACGCAACACCACACGAAAGCCGCCCACTTCCGGCGAGTTATTTATAAACAGCTACGTTTGTTTGAACAAAGTTGGTCCTCTTATTTGCACACACTTAGCATTAGCTTCTAACTAAACCGCTACGACTGCAGCCCTCTGTGACAAACTTAATTCCTCCAACGACAACGCAATTGCAGGTTTACCTTTTGCCATCTCAGTTCACAGGATACAATCCACAGACGACGAGGAGTCTTTAAAAATGTTGCCCTCTTGTTTCCACGGGCTCCGCGTTGCGTTTATTGGACTGTTTTTGGAACGACAAACATCAGGCCTCAACAGTACGGAGCGGAGGAAGACCGTGGAGTATTTAAAAACGCTGCTGCTCCTCCCATTGGCTGTTTCCTTCAGACAGGAGGGGCGCGAGCATGAAAGCAACGCTCCCATTGGCCGGAGCTCTGCCTATCACTGTTCAAGCACACACGCGACTCCCATAAATTGTGCGGCTGTATTTTTTTTTTGTTGCAAAAAGTACGTTGATCTCATCGACGTGCCCGAGGGCTGTTTAAAGAAACCTGGACTAGACAAGATTTTCCAGGTTCCCTTGCTGAATTTTTGGCACGTAAGTTCTCATGGAGATTTATTCTGTGCAGCTCGCCTGCTCCAGATCAGACCAGGTGAACAGCAAGCTTTATTAAACCTGGTGCTCTTCAATCAGCATTCACTTTGATCAGAAACTAATTGCTAAATGCTAAAAATATACATTCAAGTCAAACTAGACTTACATCTACAGATAACGCCTGTATACAGCGCCTTTTACCTGAAGAATAAACCCACATTAATATTTTTTGGAAAACACTCTTTAAATACATCATCAACAATTTTTGGGGGGTTTTACTACATTTGATTTTATTATTGTTTTCAAAAATTCCCTCTGTCTCGTACTATGTGAACCACTACACATTGCAACTTTGCATAAATAGTGCAAATAAAAGCCTTTCCGGGTTTTGTTATCGAGTCCTTTCTGGCATAAAATACAGGATCATTCAAATATTCATGTCTTCATTGCATTTCTCCCACAAACATTTTAAATTGTGTCATTTCCAGGTTTGGAGTCTGTAGCCAGTGCTTCTTTAAACAGTCGTTTTCTCTCCAGATTCTCATTTGCCTTCCTCCTCTTTTCTTGCTTCCTCAGTGCAGACTCTTTCTTCTTTACAAGAATTTCACTGAGCTCTCCTTTATATGAAACATCAAGTTTCTCCCTCATGATTTCTCGGGCACGTTTTCGATTTGTATCCACAGATCTGGTCTGATGGCACTGCAGGGGAAACGGCGCAAGAGATTAAAAGAACATGGTTAGTAAATCACATAACTTTGGTTGACAACATTTCTTTTTTTTTTTTTTTTTTTAATTTTTTATCTCATCTCAAGGTAGTCTTGCTATTTTGGGCACGATAATGATCTTCAACCTTATAACTCAACTTTTAAGCCAACAAGAAATGTTTGGAAGAAATGGACATTTTCCTAAAAACAGAGCAAAGACTGACAGGGTGAGCAGATCCCAACAAACCAAATGTGGGGCAACATGGGACACGTTACCAATGTTGATAGTCTAAAATGTTGATATGCCTATCTAAAAAAAATAAATTAGGTCAATATACCCTCTAAAACTCACTGAGAATCACCTTCCACCTGCTTCAAGTAGTTAACAGTCTTTGTTGTAGCTGCATTTTCTTTTCTTTGTGGTAGTTTCCATCATATTCTGGTGAAAGTATTGCTTGTGTCTTAGTGGTTAGTTGCAATTTTCCCTCTGGGCCTAGTTGGCAGCAAAGACAGTGACAGACTAACCTGCACTTGACCCACATATGCATTTTGATTGACATCAAATACAGACCCAGGATGAGAACCTTCCCTGCTTTGTTCACAGTCTCTGGACAAAAGACAGGTTTTTAGAAGTGTCTGTCCTGCAGTATTGGATTTTTGACAACTACAGCCAATCAAAATGTGGGACCTTGTCTCGATATGTGGGAAATCAAGTGGGACACTTAGTCACGCTATAGCCTAGGCTGATGGACAGACGATCAGAAATAGCTATGCAGTTTGAGGTAAAAGCGTTTTGTCAACTGCTGTTTCAAAAGAATGCACTTAAAAGCACTTTCATTTGAATCACTATTTCACCATTAAAATTTCTACTAATGGACACAAATGACAAATACACAGATGAGGATTTACCTTCACCACAATGCCAGTGGGGATGTGCTTCAGCACCACACAGTTGCTGGTTTTGTTGGTGGCCTGTCCTCCGGGTCCAGATCCTCTCACGAACTGCTCCTCAAGCTCATCTTCGATCAGGACAGGGAGGTCTATCAGGTCCTTTTTACCGACTGCCGAAACACATATGAGTCCAGTCGGGAAGGGTCTGAGCAGTGGCGACATGCTGGGATAACCTCTCCAGAGGACCCGACTGGACACACTGTACATACAGCTGATGATCGGAACAAGGCCTGGCATGACATTACAATGCTCTTAATGTAACTAATGGAAGAAATGTCAGTTACCAGACCAAAAACTTCTTATCATCCACTACGTTACTGTTTCACGGTCACGGTGGGTGCTTGTTTGTGTTCCGTCTTGTCTTCTTCGCTTCTATACTCCTCATCCAATCAGCGGTCGCTGTGTTTTTATTCGTGGCCAGAATAGTTGTTGTGTTGACCCTCCACCGCCACCGTGTGTCGCTTAGTGGAACAGAACTAGCAGGTAAAAAAAAAAAAAACCTGCAAAAAATAAAATAAAATTACTTTAATAATACTCTTTTTTTATTTTATTTTTTTTATTAACGTGACAGCTAATTTCTCAAATGTTTTTAAAGCCTCTTTCAGGGAGATGATGTTGCTGCTTGGATGCAAATGTCCATGTCCACAGCTCTGACCTCCAATACAAGTCAGTTCTTTTTGTTCAACTTTCTGGATGTTTGGTGCTAATTGAGGTTTAACTGAAATTATTGCGGCAGATTTAAGGAAAACCCAATGGCCCAATCTATTACTTTTATACAAACCTAGATAATCACTAGATAAACATTTGGGAATATGATAAAGGACAAATCACATGCTCAAAGGATGTCAGGTTTCTATTTTATGGCTATGTTTACAGCGAAACACTTCTGTGAGTAGGCCTATAAAAAGAGAAGTATGCAGCAACTTATAGTTGTATACAATTAAACCATGAAGACATTACCGTGTTTAGAATCTGAATTTACATTAAATGATGTGAAAGATATGAGAATATGTAATTAATACCATTGCACATATATGATGGTTATAGAAGTAATTACAGTATGCACTACTGATGGCAGCAGTTTTTGTCACTGTTCAAATAAAACACACCTTATGGTTGGAATCATTTGTATGAAATGTAAACCCTAAACTGACCACACCCTCCAGTGTCCATGAACTAAACTGTACAGGCACGTTTCAAGTTCACAGGGAAACATGTTTTATAATGAGACATTTTTGGTTTGATTCTGAAATCGTAATAAGAACCCTCCTTTTCACCCTAAGTATAACATCAACAAAAGTATGATGGGATTAAATTATAGCCTAATAATTACCACTTCAGTTGACTGTGGTATAAATGAGTTATCTTTATTTTATCATTCGCCTTACATGGTACATAATACATTGTATTTTGCATTGATTTGCATTGTTTTACATAAGACATTGCTGTTAAATTTAAACAACAATGTTCGTCACTGGCAGATGTCGATCACTGCAAGGAGTACCAAACACTTGTGGAAGGAGTTCTTTCTGCTTCAAACAAAGGTCTAATCCATGTAATAAACTGCTGACAGCCATTTGAAGGTATAAATACAATAGTTTTGAACAATTTTTCATATGGAGAGTAAAATGGACTTTGATGTAATGCTTCCTGTTCTCTCCCTTGACAATGACTATAATTAATAAATCAGTAAACTATGTAGGTCACAGGGAAAAGGCAATCTCTGATGACCTGTGGTGACATGACTCTGATATTACTGGTGGGGGAGGTGCATTATTTCTAATTACTTGAACTACGTGTTTCGTGCTCATGTGGTGTGACCCTAATGTTGGAAAAGTTTAACCTTGACTATGTCATTCTTATGTGGATCTAAAAGACTAATTTCCAGTGATGTCCAGTGTCTGCCTGCCTGCCTGCCTGCCTGCCTATGATGCCTACATGATTCCTGTACATGATAGATACTTTTATTTTATATTAATCCCTCAAGGGGACATTTTTTTCTCTACAGCAACATATGCAGGTACAAATGACAGAATTAAAAATAGAGGTAGTGAAAAATATTAAATATAAAAAAATGCACATTATATCCAAATAAAAATAGAATGATATTAAATTAAACTAAACAACAGTGCAACGGTGTTGTTGACGTGTGACAGATTTAGCCAGAGGTGAGCTATTGAACAGTCTGATTGCAGTGGGCAGGAATGATCTCCTGTATCAGTCCTTGTGGCAGCAGAGCTGGAGGAGAAAGTGCTCCGCTGTCCCTGCAGTAGGTGGTGGAGAGGGTGGTCAGGATGATCCAATATGGATAACAGTTTGTTCAGTGTCCTCCTCTCCACCACCTTTTCCAGACTGTCCAGTTTGCAGCCAATTATGGAGCCGGGCCTTTTTAACCAGTTTATTAAGTCTGTTGGTGTCACCGGCTCCAATGCTGCCCCCCCAGCAGACTACGGAGAAGTACAGTTCACTGGCCACAACAGACTGGTAGAACATCTCCAACATCCCCTTCTTGCAGACAGCGTTGATGTTGATCTTCCAGGTCAGTCTGTTGTCGATGGAGACACCCAGGTACTTGTACTCCTCCACCATGTCCACATCCTCTCCCAGAGCACTCAGCGGTTGTGGAGCCGTCGTCTTCCTCCTGAAGTCGACCACCAACTCTCTGGTCTTGGCCACTGTGAAGCAGGTGATTTCCACCAGCCCACTCCACAAAGTCATCGACTACTGCCCTTTTGGTAAATAAAAAAAAAGTGCTATTACAGCCAGTCTATGATGCTTTTAAGGTTCCCAACACCAATATTTTAAAAAAACAACACGTTTTCTATTTCACTTCACTATTAATTAAGCAATACATATTACAGTAAACACACATCAAAAACAGATGTCCCTAAATAAATTACAAATGTGAAGATATAAATGGGTTTGTCTTTTGCTGTATGGACACTGACTGCTGTAAATGTTTTTCACTTTGCATGTTTGTCTGCGGAAATACGTAACCACTCGTTCTAACAGTTTCGACCATATGCAGAATTGCCAGCAGGGGGCGCCCTGTTACCAAAATGGCTCAGCCGAATTGTCATCGTTTAGCCAGCAGAGGAAAATACCAACACCGGAAGTTGTGAGACTAATCTTTCAGAAGCAAAGTCACAACGGTGTTAGTGCTCCTTTCCTGTGAATAACGTCCAAATAAGGTTTCGAATGAGAGTAATGTTTGTTAACACATGGGGCCAACAGTTTTTCAGCGTATTACACATTTCAACAGTTGAAACGTCAAGACGCCATATACGCGGTAAATTCGACTTTTATTTTGAAGAGTGTACCGGAAGCCTCGTTGTACTCGGGTGAACTTGTCAGAATTATTTGTCGTACTTGAAAGGACTGAAGTCTTGCAACGGTTCAGACTTGAGGAGTAACAATTTACGATGGCAAGAGCTCTTCGTCTGACCCCTCTTCACTCTTCTCGGTTCTCCGGACGGAGGCAGCGGCTGCCGGGCTGAGCTCAGGACCGATTATTCCGTCCCCTGGCCGCAGGACAAGCCCAACCGCCAACTCATGCGAGGGTTGCGCGGATATTCAAGGACATTTTAACGTTACCATAGCTACTTTGGCCTTTTCCTGTCGATCTAGGAAATCCAGCGTGGAGGATCTCCGGCAGCAATGATGCGGCCAGATTTTGTAAACATGGGCAGAAACGGCGGTTGATATCATGTAACCCACCCCCCCGAGTCGATGATGTTTCTCTCCGTGTCATCCTTACATGTCGCACCCCTTCCTCTGCCGAAGGGCCAAACAGACGGCGACGTAAAGGGAACCAGTCTGTGACTTTTCGATGCGTTTGTCAGTCATGGCATCGTTTCCAGACCCCATCTAGTCGGAGTCGTGCTGAAGAAGACCCCTTGTACTGGAGGAAGTAGTGACCCACCCCTAATAGACCTGGAGAAAGGCTGGTGAACTTTGAATTACTGCGTGCTGGAGTGTGGCGAAGACAAGAAGGTGCATCGCTGTGGTTGCATCGGGTCCAGGTATGTGAAGAGCATTGCAAGCCGTCAATTTGTCATTACCGTGCTGCCATGTTGCTAGGTAACTAACCGAAGGTGGGTTTACTTCAGTTCAAATGTGATTATCCCTCTCTGGGATGGTAAATCTTTATTTGACAAGGTTTCTTAATAACACGTGCTGTCATAAGTCGCCATTAAATGTGTTTAGACTTAACTTTGCATTCCTCCTTTGGGCATAAGAAGTGCAGAATATTCGTCTGCCCCCATGCCGTGGCCCTGTTGCTGCACACAGGCAGGCTCATTACAGTTGACGAAATTTTCCTCCTGACTGTAACTCTGTGCTGATGTTATCGCACACTGCATCTATTTTAATCACATATTCAAATAGTCGTCGCCAGACCTTGGCGTTGAGACTCACCAGAGGCCCTATGATACGATATTATACTTGAGTCATGATATCATGTTTTGGCGATTCTAAATATTATTGCAATATGATGAGCATTGCGCTAACATATGTTGCAATTTCATTACTTTATTTCAACTATAAATGATGTACCTAAAGGAACATTTGCATCAACGTCGGTTTTATATAATAAACTAGTTTTCAATCTATTCATCCCACTTTAATTAATTTCATTGCAACAAGATGGGATTGTCAAGTAGACAGACCAAGTGACATTGTACTAAAAACGTAAATGTCACATGCATCCAACAAATTAATTTGTTTACTAATTTAATAAAACATCAATATTTGATGTCCATGAAGCCATATAATAAACATTGCTTTACTACACTTTATAGATTTTTATTTTTTTCCCCTCCATCCATACTGGACATGCTTCATGATCTTTCTCCTTTGGTGCTTGTTCTTCTTAGAGGCATTTTCTAGTGACACCCAGGTGTGATAATTTATGTAAGACCCTGTTGAAAATTACAGAATCTTTAACTAACCTGTCAGCAGGTTTGCTGAGAAATAAAGAGAGCTCAAATCTCACATGGATTCCAGTTGGCTTGTTTTTGACATCACTAAGAAAACCTGCAAGCCACACCACACGCTTGTTTTTGTACACCCGAAGCCTGTTTCTGGTTCAATATGACTTTATGAGTTTCAGCATCAAGAGTCACTTCACTTGACTCAGCAGGGCCTGGGTGAGTCACCAAGGCAGTGCTGACTGGGCTGTGGCATCTGTTGTCCAGATGATGGCTCCGCTATGAGGTCGGGCAGGAGCTGCTGCACCTCCCCTCCACTGTGACCCCCTCATTTATGTCCAACATCATTGTATGTCATTTTGAGATTTATCCATGTTACTAAACTGAGATCATTGCCCAGCTTTAGAAGAGCAAGATCCAGCTTGCACTTGGAGTATGTTGGCAGAGAAAGAAATACAGGACACATACTGAGATAGATGTTTTCTGGTCCAATACTACTATAATAACCCTAACCCTGCTTTGACATGTTAAAACCTGCATCGCGCCTGCTTGAAGCTATAATAGTTGTGAGGTTTGTGGAACAAGCTCCGTATCATTCGCTCTGATCTAAAACATTTCCTCGTGTTTTTTAAAAAAAATGTTTTTTATCTGAGACAGGCATCACTGCTCTTGTTGCTGATTATAACTTGCAAAAGCTGGTGGTGACTTGCACGATATGTGTACATGCCCTTCATTTGTGTTATGAAGAAGTATACCATAAACACAGTCTGCTGATGTTGCTGCCTGGTCTTCAGCTACTGAAGTGCTACTCTGATGATTAAAGGCAGAGTGTTTGAAGTGAAGGCCCTCGATTACGGCATCTCTCATGATGACCCAGAATTCACATCCTGCTCATGTGACCACCTTCTTGACCAGTAATATATAATCTTTATGATATCATTATGATCTGCTGTGAACACGGCAATTCGTCAAGATATTGTTCAGGTTTTTTTTTTAGGATGGACTTCCTTTCCTGCCCCCAACAGACACACTCACACAAATACACATATGTGGTACATGGCTGGGGCTGTGTTGGCCATGCAAATTTGAAAATCTCCATGGTGACTTTCAAACTTCAGAGAGATCTGTGCCTCTTGTTACTCCACCGTTTTTTTTCCATTGAAGGCAAGATTTGAAATTGCAACTGAGTATTCTGTTAGATAGTCTGTGTCAAGAGTGTTTGCGGTATTTCATATTGAAGTTTGTTCATGTAGTTTGGATTTGCCAATGTCCAGCCTACAGTAATTAACTCTGAGAATTTAATTGACATTACGTGTCTGCTCAGTGAAAATATGTGTTTAACAGTAGAGTCATATTACATTTTACTCTGGCAGAAGCATTTCTGCAGCCTGTGAAATGCATGTTTCTATATTGAATGGCCTTTAATGAAATATGTTTGTTTTCAGAATTAAATTACAAAGGAAAGACCTGCACAGACGTCTTGCTGCAATGTACACTTTCCCTGTTTTATTATCACTCCTCTTTTCATCGACATTCTTCCCAATCGGAAAACTTGGAATTGTGGGTAGTTCCCTCAAGTAAGTTCTGCAGCATTGCAGACATGCAGGAAGGGGCAGACAGATTTTAAGACAGCACATGAAAACGCGACGATTTCACATTAGTCTCAATCCTCGTACATAAATATACATTAGAAATATATTTGTACGTCTTTGACGGCTGTTATTCGGGTTAGGCCATGCCGTTGGATAGTTTTAAACATGTCATATCCCTCTCACCATATTGAGAGGGATTGCCTGTACTATTGTCATTTTAAGTTACACCATGTTGAATATAGTTAGAATCTGTGATGTCCCTCCCCCAGAAAACGGCTCTGCAGGATCTCATTCCACAAATACTTTTTTGAAGTAACCAAGTCATTTTAACAGAATTCAAATATTCATTCAGTATAAATATTGTATGGGTTATTTCTTTTTGTGGCTTCAGCATTGCAAAATTCTATGCGGCTGTAGTCTTACTAGAGTTTGACACAGACAAGACTTGAAATTGATCAAATTTAATGGTTCTCTTGTTTGGTCCTTTGAGGATTTCCATACATGGACTTGTACATATTTTTTTATTTATTTTAATTAGTAATTTTATTCTGTTTCAAAGTATTTTGAGGAGACAAAGTACTAATATGTTTTGTTTTTTTAATTATGTTTTTAAGCATCTACAAGGAAGGGAGGAATATTACACTAGTAGAGAAATTGAAACCTCTTTAACTCTCAGGTGCCTTTCTTGAATACAATACATCAGACAAACAAACACAGTATGTCACCACTGTAGGAGAAAGAATGGAGGAAATTATGAATCAGCTTATTGTCTGTACAGTTGTGATTTTTGGAGGCAGCCTTTTGTTCGCTGTTCACGAATTTTAGTTAAAGCAGTTCCTTTTTTTTTTTGCAAGCACAGTGGAGACAGTACGAAGAGCTTTTTGATGAATGAGGATAATAATTTCTAACTGCATTCAGATACTGTGCTAATGTTTGCTCATTCGTGTCAAAGAGGTCTCTTTCCCAAGATTGAAATTACTCACCACTCCACTAATGTTATACAGTTACGGGAGTACCCGACAGCCTTCTGATGGTCTGGAGCAAAATGCTTTAAATACATGCTGTATTTCTGAATGACGCTGAAGTGGAAAATTCCTGACAGAGGAACCTGTAGCTTTTGAGTGTGTGTCCCAGCCTTGTTCGAGTATTCATAACGCTGTGTGATATCTGTCTTTTGTATCCTCACATGTGACAGATCGTCTTTATTCCTACAATACCTCTGAGTTTGTTTATTGTATTACAGCATAATAATTCTGTCTCCTATAAGAACAGAAGTGACAAATAAGCACACAGCCGTTGAATCAAATTTTTGTCGAGGGGAAAAAGCCAAGACGCACTTCCTGCCAGTCAAAGTTTGAATGACGTATGGAGCTGCTCACCACAGCTT
Organism: Brachyistius frenatus; assembly: GCF_029030835.1. Lineage (NCBI taxonomy): Eukaryota > Metazoa > Chordata > Actinopteri > Embiotocidae > Brachyistius > Brachyistius frenatus. The sequence goes on from NW_027210866.1 coordinate 55,876, forward strand.
TTGGTTCCATGTGTGTACTATGTGAGCTGATGTTCAGATGAGATTGCTCGCACAGGAAGAGGAAAGAAACACCAGGTACAAAGAGTAAAATGAGCTACATAATTATGTAATTGATCTGTGTTAATGCTGGTAGAGGATTCAGGTCAACTGTAGGTGTTGCTCTGCAAATATATATGTCAAATATACCCATAAATTATTTTGCTTGCTTGTGTGGTAACCTGACATTTGCTCTACCCTTTTGCTCCACCTCTTTTGATTTTGTAAAAGCCTACTGAACTGTTGTGTAATACTGGTGTTGCTGTGTGTAATTTCTTCATAACATTTAATACAATTAGGTTATTTAAGCAGAGGAGAGGGATAGACTACGCTCTTTATGTTGACCAGACTGTGGACTATTTTGTAAGTCTTTTGCATGCTGATTTCCTGCATCTATATTATTCCACCCACCATATAACACAATCACTGTCACACCCACCAGAGACAAGGTAGCAGTATAATCTCTAAGACTAGCTGATGAGGTGCAGTGGATAGTGACGGCTGAACAGCTGTTAAACAGAGCAATTTTCTTTTTTTTTTTCTTTTTTATTATAGATTCCTCGCTTTGTTCTTTATTTTATTCTGTTCTGTCTATAAAATGGACAAACATGCAGCCCATAATCTCTCTGGGGCTCATTTGTTGGATGTTGAGTTGGTTAATTGTTCATATGACTGCGTTAGCTGGCTTCCTGTGATTGCTCTGTTAGGATATTAGAAAACTCAATTAATTCTACAGCTAGGCATGTAATGTGTGAATTCAATTTGTTAAATAAGCTCATAGAAAGACACTAAAGCTGTTAAACAAGATTCCCAACAAATCTTTCATGCTATCTCTGACCTTTTTAGTGTAAATTATTTTTCCCTCAGCTCATAACTTCTGTATACATCTTCACATCCTTTCTCTGACAGCCAGGAAAGACTGATTTTTATGGGCACTGACAGCACCGGAGGGGGTTTTCACTCTTTGTGAGTGCATTTTCTGTGAAGAACTTTTAAAGTGTCTGATCAAAGAGGTTTTTTTTTTAATCAAATATTCTTTATTTATTGTGTGGTTAGCAGCACTGGCACAGGAAGTGGCATTAGTTAACCGGGTCTTAAAGGTTGTTCTTTCAGATATGGGGAATTCTGATAAATGTGAACATAATACAGTGCTTTTAGTGACTTAATCCAATTTCAACAGTTACAAAGCTTAATGGTTGAAGTAATTGTTTTTATGCTGGTAATTTCCTTTTACATGTTTTCTGGGTTCCCGGCATTCAGTTGAAACATTTCCTGATCAGCCAAACATGCCCATTGGAATTAGATAAAGATGATTGATAGATGAAGAATGTTACATCGTGTTTGTTTATTCAAGAGACTGCATACACACCACGGCTTACACTGCACAACACCAGGTTCTAAGCTTTTTTGGGGAATTGGAATTTGTAAAAGGGAAACTACTTGTGTCCGACGGTATTGCAAATTTAGAAAAAATTACATATTTACATATTTAAAGTATGTCCTCACAGGAATTGTCACCTTCCATTTTAATATTTAAGACAACATTTATAAATACCAGTGTCTTTAAACTTTTTTGGGGCTGATACATTTTCTGATATTCTCTGACCTCCGGTCTCCTCATCATATGGATGTCTTTTTTCAGCCACTGATTGCGGTAGTGTGCAAAAACAAAAATTACTTTTGCTGCATCTGTGACACACTTAGAGAATGAGGCAGAACTGATCTGTCTTTGCATCTATGTCACATTTGAACTTGATTGCTGGACTCAAGGTAGTTGAAACACAAAAGTAATGCAACAGAGGGGCATGTGCTGATCATGGATTAAAGATAACAAGTGTTGTATCCTATCCTTATAAAGCCCTACTCACTTGAGAAAATTTAGCATTTTTTGGCTATATTAATAATACTGACATGACGTGCTGAATGATCCAGTCTTGTCTTATTTCACTGAAATATTGGGTAGAATGTCAGACATCATCAGGTTTCTTCACCAGCATTTATGAAAATCTTTGTGGAAACCAAACACTGTTTATCGGGGCCTTTTTTATTGTTTGGACACCAAGAGGTATTTGAAGCAGTCCTGAAAAGCTTTGCTTACAATTTACAATGTCCTCTTAGGAGAGTATAGGGACAAAATGGCAGCTGGCTGGTTATCTGAAGGTCTAATTTTTCTTTTAATTGATCTTGAGCCGGCAATCAAACATCATGACAGTACTTCAGATGAGCTTCTGTTTTGCACCTGGGTGCCAGACAAGCACCGAATGGAACATTGTGTTTTTCCTGCCCCTGGAGCTGCACAGACTCTGTCCTTCTCCCCCAACCTCAGCTCCCTTGAACAAAGCAGGTGATGCGAATGCTGGTGTTGAGCTGTTGACAGGGACAACAGGGGTACAACCTGTCCCCACGCATCCCTGATGAGCCAGCTGATGAATGGCACATCATTGCTAATGCTCATACAGTGGCGTTGTCTGGGAAATGAAACAAAGGTAAGCATGTTATGCGGGGTCTGCTCTATGTCCCCCTTCCCCTTGGACACCAGGTTTTCTGGCAACATGGGTGGACTCCAAAGAAGAGCTGAGTTTTTTAAAAGTTTTTTTTATTGCAGTCGTCTGCCTTCCTGTGTCCTTTCTTGAGTTTCATTGTATGGAGGAGGAATCAAGTCTGTTATGGGCATACTGTCAAGGAAGTTTTTTTTTTGTCATGATATTCATAAGGCCTGTGGATGAAGTGAAATCAAGGCAGTCTGACACACACCCTCTCTTTACCATGAAACCTCTTGACTCTAAAGCAGAAAGATCTGCTTCTGCGAGGCAAAGTCGATGTGCTAGATAATCTAATCTGCAAGGATCATAGTCTGCTGTGACTTAGAAATGCTGTTTGCACCACCCAGTTATTGAAGAAAGTGCAGGTTAGTGGAGCTCTTCCTGGACGTTTTTTCTAAGCATCCACTTCAATTGTGAGGGAGACACTGACCGTCTATAAATCACAGCTTTATTCAAGGTATGTTTTATTTATCGCTACAGCTTTTACATAAGTATGGAACATACTCCATATGCTATTTAATATGTGTTTATGTGTGTTGCTCTTGTCCTACCCCCAACCCTGGCAGCGCTCTAAGTCTCATGGATCATGTAAAATGAAAGTGACAACACTGCTTCATGTCATTTTACCCATGCTCTCCTTTCTTTTCCACTGGACACAGACACCTGATTTCTCTGAACCTAAAAATAACCTCCTTCAGACACTGGCTCCCTCTCCTCACTTCCTCTCACCTCTTTCCCTTTTTTACTCCCACTTTACAGGCTTTTATTTTGAGGTCTCTCTGCACTGCCCATTCTTTGCTTCAATGTGGCAGACAAAGCCTCATGTCTCTGTGTGTGAGACAGAGACATCAGAATCCTTTATTGTATAAGATTGAGAGTTTCTGGTTTTTATAGGTGCTGGCTCTGAAAAAAGAATCTCAAGGCCTGGTTTTCCACAAGACTGGAAACCTGACCCCAGAGCCCATTGAAATGTTAGTGGAAGTCATAGGACCAGGAGCATCTTTGAAAATGGCCTTTTATGGTCAGTATGAGAGAAAGCTTCACTCTTTGGTCAGTGGGTTGAACACTTTTGGGAAGGCTGTATTATTTGTGCTGCACAAAAGGGTTTCAGGTATTTCACCAAAGGGCAGCAGACAGTCTCAGCTTTTGGACTGTTAATGTGCTTTGATGCTGTCCTCAGTAATGAATAGGCCTACTTACTAAACTTATGATTCAGAGATTCTGATTTCTTTAAACCAGAAACTAAAAACTGAACACAACAGTACAAAAGCATCAGCTGAACCTATGCAGATCAGTCGTTCTTCTTATTATGAATATCCTGGTCTTTGGTAGTCAGTTGACTAAGAGGTTAGTTTTATATTACTGTACTTGTGAAGGGGTAATATGCCATAACATTTCAAAATCAGTCTGTCACATAGATACACAGATGAAATGCCATTTCAGCTTCATGCTCCCCCTAGTTTGTCATTGTTTTGTGATTACACTTTTTGCATAGTGCTTGCATATTATTAAATCTTTCTGACCTCAATTCACACCAAAGGTTTCAGATCCACTTTACTCTCAGCAACTAAAATTATTTTAGTTTTCTCCTGTACCCTTCTGCACATTCTTCTAACTCACCACGTGGCATGGTAGCTCAATATTAAAGCCGAAGAGAGAGCTTCGGGGGCTTTGGGGAATTTTTTAATCTTCGATGTGATACAGTATTAACAGAAGAGACAAAGTACTTTTAAATGCCCAAACAGTTGTATTTATCCCAAATCTGCATTCTGTCATAAAATTGCAGTAGCAATTATTGTTACATTTGGTGATTGTTGCTGGCAGCTCCTGTAGTGGAAAACAGAAAGACTGCTAAGGAAATGAGGTGCGGTTGGGAGGAACAGAGACTGACTAAAGTGAAAGTGAAGACAGGAGAAACAGGAGAAAGAAGTATCAGCCTCGGTAGCGCCTGGTCTCCACTTTCCTCGTCACTCTGACTTCATCTTGGCAACCAATAAGGAAAGGGCCCGCTGTGTCTCCATGGTAACCCCCCTGTTCAAGCAAAGATGGAGAGGATAAAGGGGCAGGAAAGGGAATACATTCTGGCCTAAGGCGAAACCTTATTCTTCACAAGTTTTGTGGAGTAGCTATAATCCATTTCATTTCTATTAGTTATTAATATCGTAGTAATTATATTATTTTAAAAAATAAGTTGCATTGCCAGTTATGAGAAGGATGTTGAAGTTTTTTTTTAACGTGAGAAACTAAAGATTTACTCTAGAGAGGGCACAAAGGTTTCTGTTTACATTAACTTTTCAACTTCATATGCTTCTACTGTATTTTTACAGCGACTGCAAAATTGCCCCTATTTGCTAAAATGTGCTAATAAACAGACATGTGACACTTGAGAAGTTTGTTTTATGTTTTTGTGTGAGCCAGTTTTCTGTAAGGAAGGATCCATATCTAGATTCAGATGTTAGAAAAGTATCATGCCAACAGCACAACATTTTTTCATTTTACTTCCAACACCTATTTAAACTTTTCATATCAAACATTCACTCTACCCTCCCTTTGAGTTTTTACAGATTGGTTGATTGTCAGTCAAATCATGCAGTTTGAATTTCTGCTGCATGTGAATCCGGCTGGATTCTACCATGCACTTATAATGTAAGTGTCGTCCCTCTGCAATAATGAATCTCAGCTACATCACTGTCGTATTTCATATAATCAAAGCTACTTTCCACTATTGTGAGAGATTTCCAGCGCCGGCAATAGTGGAAATCCATTTGTTGTCATTCATTCGAGTCTTTGTGTCAAGCTTTTTGTGCTGTCAGTGATGAGCAAGTACACAGCAATAGGCTCCACATTAGCAAGAGTGCCTTAATTTGAATCAGCATCTTATTGCTGCCAAACACTCACAGAGGGCCTGATGGGAATGTTTGGGAGAGAGTGTCTAAATATACAAAAGCCTTTCCTATCCTGTGGTCTGCAGGCTGCATGTATCAGTTAATGGAAAGGACAAAATAGGGTGGCGATGCTTTCCTTTTCGGGTATATGCCTGAGTTACATAAGACTGCTCTCTACGCAGTTGATTTAGGCTGTCTGAGCGCTCGGAGAGAATGGCAGCGAGGGGAGATCCTCATTTAACCTTGGCATGTAACTGATTATTCCAAGTGTAATTTGCATATAAGGTCATCTAATTCTGGATTTCAGAGCTCAGTGTGGTGTTGATTAGAGATAGAGTTGGTATGTAAAGGGCCCATTTTGGAAAATTGTGGGCTGATGAGCGCCACTGAGGCGTAAGGAAACAATGGCTCCAATTATTAAAGCAGCTTAAAGTTCTCAGCAGTCACTAGGCACCAGATTTATTTATGTAGAATTTTAATTACATGCTGTTGGGGCATCAAAAACTTAAACTTGACTAATTTTCCACTGGTTCAGGGCCTTAGTGTGACTTAGAGAGGTTTACCGATCTGTCTTGCATGGAATTCATGTTCATTATGAGATTTTGTGCAACTATTAGTCTAACTATGTATTTGCTAGTTAGAAAGGACAAAAATAGCTGATATTTCAGGTGTGGCTTTCTTCAAGGGGCGTATATTGCTCCATGTTACATTTTCAAGCAGTAAATGAGTAGTTGTGACATCCTTTGACATCCACCATACTGTCAAGTATATCAGATCAAAACTCATAGTTAGAGGGTGATTAAGTTAAATTAATCTTTTTCTCTGTAGTAATCAACTCACAATTCTCTCACAACACCACGCTCCCCTGTGTGTGTGTGTGTGTGTGTGTGTGTGTGTGTGTGTGTGTGTGTGTGTGTGTGTGTGTGTGTGTGTGTGTGTGTGTGTGTGTGTGTGTGTGTGTGTGTGTGTGTGTGAGAGAGAGAGAGCTTGGGGGTTGTTCCTGTTCATCCCCTCCCCGTGTAGGATCGTTTTTGGAAACAGTTCTTACTTGCAGGGCTACTGTAGGAGGAAGAGGATGAGGAGGAGAAGGAGGAGGAACAACGGAGGAGATGCTCACCGGGTGTTAAGTATTTTTAGCTTTCCCGTTGTACTGCCATGATGAGTAAAGAACAAGGGCAGGTTGCGCATCCCACCTGCGTAGCCTGTGGAGCATGGGCCTGAGGGAGGGGAAGAGTGCTGGCCATGTTACAGGGCACATCATTGGAGCTTACTGTATTTACTATGTAGGAAAAAGATGACGCACCAGTATTTATCCCCTACATTTTACACGACCATGGTGCTTTGTCAGTTCATGGCACTGCTAGTGAAGGTGGTTACTTATGTCTTTGTCTGTTTTTTTTTTGTTGTGCTCTCATGTTTGAAGAGCTCATTATGTTGCAGCTTCATTTGTCTGTTTTATTAGCTCAGCCCTCGTTTATAATAAGTCAGAGCTAAATAATGGATCACTCCAAATGTCTTCCCCTCTCATGCGCCTCCTCTCTTTGAGCTGTGCATTGTGGTGTAGTATACAAAAACTTTTCACCACTTGGTAAATATGGAGAGGCGGTAACTGTTTGCTCTTCCCTTTGGTGCTTTATTAAAACCAAGCAAAGTAAAACATGGCCTATGTCCACCCCAACTGCACCTGTATACTGTAAAGCAATACTCTCGCCTGTATCCCATGGCGTATATAAAAGGGTTAAATAATTAGATAATAGGATAAAATGTTATATAATACAGGTAAATCTATTGATGAGGATAAAAGTAGTCAGTCTAGAGGTAAGTCTGCACATCAAATGTTTTATGAATCCCTAAATGGGTCGACTTTTCAGGGTGTAAATTCAGTTTTGTATTCTGTCAAGTAATCTATGTTTATTTCACTTATACCCCCAATGAATATTCCCCTCTTTTGCCCTTATTAGACTCTCCACTGGCGAGAGAAGTCTAATCTCAGTATAATATGGTCTGAGATTAGGATTTTGTCTGATGTTATTTGAAATATGCTTCATGGCTTCTTTGGCCATTGCAGGTGGATGGCAAACTCGCTCGCTCTAGGCACACAGCCTAACAAAAACAGCATTGTCTTAAGCCTTTTGACATTTTAACAGGATTGGTGGGTAAGCCCATCAACTCAATCAAGGGTTCTCATCGCAGGCTGAGGCTGTGTTGGCAGCGGTTGTCATAGCTGAAGTTGTCTCTGCAATATCAAGGCAACACTGTGAAACTGATCTATGGTATTTTAGGCAGTCCAGGGCTAATATTTTCCACTTGTATTTTAAAGGGGTCTTGCCTCTGGTTCAGTCATGAGGGAACCCCCACCCCCACTCTATCACACACACACACACACACACACACACACACACACACACACACACACACACACACACACACACACACACACACACACACACACACACACACACACACACACACACACACACACACACACACACACACACACACACACACCTCCTCTAGGATTCACTGCCTTTGCTGGTGCTCCAACTCAGTATGGTGTTCTGTAAAACATAGCTAAATTTAAATGAGCAGCACCACTGTGGCCTCATAGAAAATCTTCCTGTGAGTCAACCACAACTACTACTGTTCAGCAGCAACGCCCAGTTGTTGCACTCTGTCCTGAGGTCAACCTATCTTCTGTGCATATGGCTTTCAATCCTAATCTATATGTTGCATCTACCGACAGATTTAGTAATGGCACTTTGGCCTGGAGTGGCACAGTTTCATCAGTTTATGTCAGCAGATGTGCACATCTACTCATGCAGTCACACAGATGTGACTGTGTTTACAGGAATCGTCTTCATGGCTCCTGTGGTGTGACTCATCATGTGATGTGTAAAGGTCCACTAGATTGATATGGGTGCAGTGCCTTGAAGAAGTTTCCAGCTGATGTTTAGTGTCTATTTCAGTGTTGAAAGTGAACAATGTGATTTTAAACACTTATGCTCTTGCCTGAGGGGTTGTTGTTCAGTACCTCTGATGGCTCATCACACAGCTCTTTAGAAGTAGCATTAAACACCACCAGGTGTACAGTCTTTCCACAGCTGGCCACACAGGATACAGAAACAGTGGTGGGAAGAGGTATGAAACACAGACCCAAAACTGCCTTCAGTTTTGTCAAAACAGGAGCAGGAACATTGAAGGCTGCTTTGTGATGAGAGCTGTGCATTTTGGCGTGTGCTGCTATTGCGTCACGGCCTACAGGGGGGCAGAGACTGTATTTTTAGATGGAAATGGGCATATTCTCTGAACAAACAACGTCAAGCACTCTGCTTGCGTATGCTTAGATTATTGTGACCAGGCTATTTTTAAACTGTGTATGTGAGAGTGCTTTTTTTCTGGGTCAAGCATGGTGTCAGTACTCTCTCTCTCTCTCTCTCTCTCTCTCTCTCTCTCTCTCTCTCTCTCTCTATCTATCTTTCGAGGCTGCTGGTGGATTGTGCATTACTGTGTGCAGCATCTGCATCAGTCACAAAGGAAAGAGTCAGAGACACACTGATTTCAACTATCAGGAGGAAACGTTTGTTCAGGATAGCCTGTACCTGGAATAGAGGTGAAAAGGAAACATAATGATTAGACTGTATTTGTGGAGCAGTCAGACACTCTTACACTAATTCAGACAACCTAATCTAAAGTGGATCATTAAAGGAGAAGGCATTGCAAAATACATCAGTCAAAATGCAGAAATATACAGTATGTTCTATTTTTTTTTATCAGGTTTGAGTATCCACAAGTTTGGGTGTGCCCATCCTTGTCTGTTGCACCCATTAGTAAAGAAAACTGCAGCTAGACAGGGAGATACAGATACTGGACAAACAGTATGCCATGAGATTTCCATGTTTTACTAAAAGCGATGCTGAAACAAAACATCATAAATTATTTATTTCAATTGGAACAAAACATTGTTGAGAGGGGGAAGTTTCAACTAAAATCTTAATCTGTGCCTGACAAATCTGGACAAGTCTGTACACACAAAGTTTTATTTTATCTTACATATGTTAAATACAGCCAGAGGCTATGTTTTGTTCCTGATATTTTGATGACGTAAACCAAATATGAGAAGGCCTTTCAATATCTTTTTTTGTCCTGAAACAGAATGAAGCAAAAATGAATGATACTGAAATTTTTGTTTTAAAAAAAGTTCTCTGAATAACAAAATGCAAATAATGGTGCTGAAACAATTACTCAATTCGATTCGATTAAATGGCAGAAAATGTATGTGCTTTGAGTAAATTATGAACAAAAAAAATGTATCTCAGGAGTTGGACGGCATCAGTTTACACTCTTTGAAATTATGATTGTCTGTTTCCAGCATTTTCTGACATTTCATATGCTTTTATAGTTGAATTGAATAATCCAAAAATAATCAACAGATTAATTGATAATGAAAATAATTGTTACTTGCAGCTCTAACCAATATAAGAACTGTTATAATCCTGCTTGGCAGTTGGTGGCTAAAATCACCCGGCTCACTACAAATCGCCGAGCAGCATCATCACCACAGGCTCCAAATCCTGCTGGAGAGCAAGGTTTTGACAGACTGTTCAGATGCTTGTTGCTTTTCCTGTGTTTCTGTCTGTTTGTTATGCCCTCCCTCTTTTTACATACCTCATGTCACTTCCTTGTACGTGGGTTGACTGGCGGTGGCTGGGCTTTAGTTCACACAGTGGTCATTCTCCTGCAGATAATCAGACAGTAAAAGAATTTGTCACGCTGTGTCAAATAGAACAATTAAGAGTTAAGAGAATGACTTCCAGATCTGTACAGCTGTTACATCCTGAATCTTTGGCCCAGAGGAAATTCTCAGAAACACTTGGAAGTTTGTTGCAGCATCTTTTGCAACCCGCATTTAAACTGTTGCCACTTTGTGGAAACAGACTTTAAGTAAATAGTGAAGCTGATCAGCTCTGTCAACAAGGACAAGCCTTCCTCTGTCAAGCTTGGCTCTTACTTCTACAGGCTTCTTGGCTCCTGAGCCACAGGCGTTTCTCCGGGCCCCTCCAGCTAGCCTACTTTTTTTCCTAGCCTTTCCCAAGAGTGCTGTTATTTTCAGCAAAACGCGGTGTTTCTGCTCTGATTTTGTCAACGCATTGTTCTTCCTTGTAAAGCAGTGATATTACTTAAAAGATGTTTCGAACACAACTCTTTTAAGCAGAACACATCCCAGTCTGTTAGTAAGCAGCTGCTGCAGGTTGATAAATTGCACAGGCTGCATCTTTGTCCTAGCAGTCAGCAAGCTTTTAGACTTCAGTGTCTTCAGTGAGGAGTTGCACGGGCAAGCGCCCAATAGGTGGAGGACCAGCAACACCAAGATCCTCACCAAGGCGGGCGTTTGTTTGTGCTGCATAAGTGACACAGCGGGAATATTTATGTGCTTAGTGTGATTAGACAGAATGGCCAGGCTCCAAAGCAAGTTCCAGCTGCTGCCATAGGTCAGAAGTGAGCAAATATTGGTGTTATGCAAAGCTGTGTAGTCACATTCGAATTGCTAAATGGAGGCTGTGCCAGGATGGTGTTGGTGTCTTCCCTTACACACACTGTACAGTACAGTCTCCTCAAAACTGTGACTAAGATCCTGTCTCCAGTGTTTCCCCCAGATCTATATGAATACAGACTGAACTGTCCCTTCGTTAAATAGACTTTTAAATCTTTGTTGTTGAATTATTAAAAGGTTTGGAGCTTTCTTTCTGATATGCTGCATATCCAAGTTGAAGAATGTAAAAAAAAAAACTCCAAGGATTCAGCCTGTAATAGTGATAATTGTATCCCCTTCATGAACTGGAGTAACCGGCTTTTCCTTAAAGATTGTGTAGTAATGTGCTCCTTCGTGCATGTCATCACTCATTTTGACGGAAGTATTCTTTCAGCAAGTAGATATCTCTCTCCCCTTATTGACTCCTCTTCAGGTAGTGAAGCCGACACCTGTGATATTTAATTAAGATAAACCTCCACTACAATGCAGCACAGTGCTGTACAGTCATGATCGTGTTTTGTACTTGCTTAGCTTCGGAGAGCTTTTCTTTTCTCACCAGTCAAATCCGACTTCTGCAACTCACGCCACCCACACGTTGCATATGTATAGCCCACACCTACCCTTATCTGCCCAGTGGTTTGAAAACAATGCTTTGTGTAATTCTAAGGGTGCTATTTGTGAAACCTCCTCATGCACAGGGGGCTCTTACAATGTTATGTAATGCTCCCCACTCAACTGTAATCCCTCTTATGCTCAGTGAGCCCCCCCATGTGACGGTGCTAGAGGGTTGGGAGAGACAGGGTGGCTGTTGGGCTGTTGCAAGGCACGGGTGCTCTCCGTAGACTCCGGCCACCCCCCCTGAACACACACCGAGCAGGGGCCTGGCCACCCCCCCTGAACACACACCGAGCAGGGGCCTGCCTATAAGAAGGAACATTTTCCTGGGAAGTGCCTTTGTTGGATGTGCATGCTGGATGGAGACACGACGATGATGCTTGTTCTCGGTGCCAAGGCTGGGACCAGATATACAGTAACTACGTTGAGCATTTGTTCTGAATGACACTCCGGCTCTTCTCTTCACCTGCATGTGAGCCACGAGAATGAATCTTTGTCCTCGGTTGTTTGCAGAGGAATTTCACAGCTTCAAAAAATTATTTGTGTGTTGGCATGTTCTGCTCATGATGAATGATTTTTCTGTGGATTTTTCTGTGGATTTCTGCTTTCGAGTGATGGAAATTGACATTTCCTTCTTGTTTGAGGGAACAATAAGTGTTTTTGAATGTCCATCATCAACCTTAACAGCATACTTAGACTGTAACAAATACTACCGCTTGATTGTTTGTTTTTCATTCATAGTTCCTCATTTTTGTTTTTGCTTTTCTCAACAGGAACCATGAATGTGGACTTCAGCTGCTGATTTGACGAGTCACATATAGGAGCACCAGGAGTCTCTCCTTTCCCCTCGCCCCTTCCCTTCCCTCTGCCCCCCCTCCCCCTTTCCCTTGTCAATCTTCTCCCTGATCCCCCTTTTCCCCATTCTCCAACATTCACCATGCTTATCAAGGAATACCGCATCCCCATGCCCATGAGTGTGGAGGAGTATCGCATTGCCCAGCTCTATATGATCCAGGTGAGGCAACAACGCCACATTCATTACCAAATTCTCACCCACACTGACTGCGCCAAAAATGGCCAAGTGATGCCAAAACCAAGGGACAAAAGCAAGCAATCAGAGAGGAGATAAATTAACTCAGGAAATGTTTCAAGACTTTGATCGCAGTGTGCCGAATTATGAAATGATTGGTCACACGGTGTGTGACGCTGGTGAAGTAACGGAACAAAGAAAACTTGTGTGCTGATGGATTATCCAATTTAAACTCTCTAAAGCTGCCTCTTTCCAACTATCATAGTCCGCATGTTTCTGAAGGAGAAGGGTGGGGTTACTCTGCTCTCACTGCAAACTCAGTGCACACACACTGCTATGATGGAGATTGACATATTACTTTGTCTGTGTCAGACAGTTTAATTTGTCAAACCAGTCCTCTAGGTGGAATGGAGAGTCTGTGTCAGAGCTTGAGTGTTTATAGCTGCCCATTTCTACAGCTTTAGTTATCCTGTGTGGCAACATATTTTCTCTTCATATGGCATGTGTACATGAAGAAGGATTTATTTAATTCGGTGTTACTGCCAGGTGCAATGTGAGCAGCAGCACACAGAAGAGGCATGGAGAATAAACTGAGGCTGTGGTAAAAATGATGTATTATTAAGTTACTATTTTTGAAATGTGTTATTCATATTGAGGCATCTAGGTGCATTTTTCTGTTAAAATGTTTATTGTTTGAGACAATGTGCTGGTCTTTACTACAAAGATTTAGCAGATTGTTGGGATTTGAGCTGCATGGTTATGTAATGTGTATTATAAGTGAAAGTTTGTTCAAGAGCAGGTTGAAGTTACAGGCCTGTTTGATCAGGTTGAGGAATTTTGCTGGCTTCTTCAGCGATCTTATATTGTAGGAGAAGGAGATCGTTTAAAAAAATATATATATATAATTTTTTTTTATTTTTATTGGGAACCACGAGAAGTCCAAAAAATTTTCATAGTGCTGCACCAGGTGAAATGAGCAGCTAAACATGGTAAATTTATGGTGAGTCGGAGTTGCAGTTGGACAGTCATCTGGGAGCTGCATCCCTTAAGGCAGCATCTCTGTTGGACAAGGTGGGCATTTAGCTGTAGGAAACCTCAGCATGCCCACCAAATGCAGACCTTTATATAGAGATGTCGCTTCTACATCTGTAAATCTTATACCCAAATCTAAGAGTGTTTATCTAGACAAGGTTGTCTAAAATGTATGTCCATTCAATGAAATAATATTATTCTAAAAAAGCTACAGTTTTTCTTTAACTGTATTGCTACAGAGGGCCTCTTTTTTTCTCATTTTACTACAAAACAGTTTGTCCATAAAGAATATCAGATTTTTCAGTTGGCAAACTTGTTTGTTGCTCTGTTGTTTTTCTTCATGTTCTCCTCATGGTGTACTAAACGGACAGGTAATCCAGTTGAGCTGTAGATGGATGGGAACATGACTCAGCGGACATGCCCCAAAGCAAGTAGACATTTCAAGACAGCACAAACTAGTCACTGCATGACATTTCAATGTATTTAATCATTCTTTGGCCCTTTTGTTGCATTGAACAGTATATTGTGGAGAGTTATTAATATTGTGAGACGCATAACAAAATTTTTGTTTCGTATTTACCGCCAGATAGATTTCCTTAGATAGAACATTGTGCAAGCAGATTTACACAAAGTCTTAGTCTATGAAAAAAGCACTTCATTTGTGCACTCAAGCATGTAAACAAATCACGGGACGAGGAATTCTTCCGTTATTGACCCAGAGTTACCTTTCCCCTGACCTCACCATCCCCACACAGCCTCATTGCTGTAAGCCTTCTGTCACTATGGCAACCATGACCTCAGCAGCGTGCCAGTGGTCAGGTTTTGTTCACGAGAGGGAGTGAATGAAAAGAGGAAATGGAGGATAAAAAGAGAGGCTGGGAAGAAATGAGAGAGGGGATGGAAGGAAAGAGAGTGTGGCTACTTGCGCTTCATTGCTGTATGTTACCAGGGCAACTACAGCATGTAGGCCTGCCTGACTGCGATCCTTCTCCGGTGTAAGCCTCAGAGATGCAGCCAGGGCCTTACGACAGCCTGGCCATATTTGCACCTCCTGAGGCAAGGCCCCACCCCATATCTCTCCTCTCACTTCCTTTAGGTAGGTAGGTAGGTATATACTTTATTAATCCCCGAGGGGAAATTTTTTTACCCTTACACCACCTTCTTATTTGATAGCTAATTGTAAATTCATTATCAGCGTGTAGGGATTTGCACTAAGGTAAGAAGAAAATGCTCAATGTGCAAGAAATGAAATATGAGAAGTTCTCATTGTGTCTCATTCATACGCATATATCCATCATGTTTTGACTTAGAAACTGTATCTGTGGTGTTAAGTGAAACGCACCATCTCAAACAGGAAACCTGCCTCATTAAGTTGACGGCAAGAGGAAAAAAAACAAAACAGGATGCGACTCCTATCCTGTCAAAGCCGTCTGATCTAAACACATACAGAAGGCTATCAAGAGGATAGCTTTCATTTTGTAAAGGTATGATGGCTGTTTTAAAGAAAGGTTGGCCGAGAAAAAGAGAGAGCCGTGTGACAGGACTTAAAAGTAAAAGGGTACAGACAGAGAGCCTCCCTTCCTCCCCTGTAAAGGCGGCTGACACACCTCCAGAGGTACATCCTCTGGAAAATTATTTCTTTATTTGTTCCCCAACAGGTCTAGTATACCTCTGTAAACAAATGAACAAAGTGTGTTGTATTCATTAATATAAAATATTACATTCAGTGTTTATTTGACTTTAAGCATGTTATCTACTTCCTTGTTTCCCCCTAAGGGAACAGCTAAGCCCTGGCCAGTGTATTGTAATCTTTTTTCCTGGTGCACTGGAGAGAATCACCCATTGCTCCAGGGAGAGAAGAAGGGCAGTTACATTTGACAGGCTGCAGTCACACGTCAGGAAGCAAATTAAATGAACAGTCCAGTTGCAGGATATATATATATATTTTTTCCATTTTGGGGTTTACTTTTCCTTTACATATTTAAAATTAATAATCTGTGTATACACATTTTTCCTAACATGTATGTTTTTCTACAGCTGCATAGGTTTTTGTAATGTTTGTATGCATATACTGTTGTATACTGTAAAGCCCCTGAATCTCCCATTGTTGAGTTCCTGTCTTGTGTGTTAGCTGTGTGTACGGCCAGTTTGATGGTGCTGTTTGTCTGCACTGTGTCTTTGGAGCTGTGTCTGGGTTGTTGAGAGCAGGGCGGGTGGCTAATGAATGACCTGTCAGAGGTAATGAGGTCCGGAGTGCTGGATGCTTCATGGCTTCCTCTTCCCTACCCCTGATTCACTGGCTCACTCACATCACCCTCCCTCCACTGGACCGACTAGAGAAATCTGTCTCCCTATTATCTTGGTGCAGCATTAAATACTGCCTTAAACAAACTTTGAACTGTATGTGAAAAGACTGGACAACTGCTGATAAGAGTAACAGAGAAGAGATTACCTCAGTAATCTC
The DNA here is from genome assembly GCF_029030835.1 of Brachyistius frenatus. Taxonomy (NCBI): domain Eukaryota; kingdom Metazoa; phylum Chordata; class Actinopteri; family Embiotocidae; genus Brachyistius; species Brachyistius frenatus. The sequence continues at coordinate 72,011 of NW_027210866.1, forward strand.
GAACATTTATGGTCCTTGAGCTTTGCTCCCTGTGTTTTTTTTTTATTGTCAGCACTTGGGCTATGCTCTGCTGTTTAAGTTTCCTGTTTCATTGATTTCGCAATAATTACAAACCTTCCTCTTGCCAATGCCTTACATTCCTGTCTTTGAATCACCTGGCTGTAGCTGTATGCAACTGCATCACCAGGCTCCACCCAGCCTGTCTTCCTCTGTGCACCAAGAATGTAAATATGGGAAAGGTGTGGCTCCATGAACTGGTTGTTGGGCTTCCTGATTTGCAATTTGCAGATCATTCAGGAAGCTATGAATTTTGCTGTGGTTGTTGTTGGTACACTCACTGTAACAACAGAATGTATCTGCAAAACCTTATCCATCCATGTGATATTCAATTTCTTGCTTAAACATTTGTTTTAGATTGAATGTAAATAAGTATTAATATTTTTTAACTTTAACACTCTTAACAGGACAATTTTAATATGCAAAAATATACACTCTGCCAACTCACTGAAACTTCATTATTCATCTTTCAGAAAAAGAGCAGAGAAGAGAGCTGTGGTGAAGGTAGCGGGGTGGAGATCCTGGAGAATAAGCCCTACACAGATGGACCAGGTGGGACGGGCCAGTACACCCACAAGGTCTACCACATCGGCATGCACATTCCGAGCTGGTTCCGCTCCATCTTGCCCAAAGCAGCGCTGAGGGTTGAAGAGGAGTCCTGGAATGCCTACCCTTTCACCCGCACCAGGTGAAGTTTGTCCCTACAAAAAGGCCACCTCAGCACTCCTTTAAAACAGGAGTGAGTGTCCTGCTGCCAAGGCTGAACAAACTCAGAATTATTTAAATCAAATAAATGCTGTGTGCCACAGCAGTCAGAAGGTGTACACACTTTTAAGGACAAAAATTAAACTTTAGCTTGTGTAGAGGATCATAGCTCAAACCCTGCTTTTGTTCAGGCTTCAGTCCAGCAGTCTCTCAGAGAAAGCCCAGAGAAAATAAAGACCTCAGAGCAAGCTGTCAGAATATTACCTGGTAATTGGCATGTGACCAGCAGCGCTCCCAGACTGCTAGACTTTAATGGCCCCTCTCAGGGTAGGGCACAGCAAACACAGAAACATGAAGGTGCTGAAATGAGATGTGCCCTTGACTGTACTGTGAGGATATTGATAGACTCCAAGTTCCTGTTGACACATCTATTCAGCCAGTTGCTGCAGATGCCTCAGATGGGCCTGCCTCTCATGTCTTCTATCCTCAACAGTGAGAAGATGTTGTCACTCAAATAAAATACTTCTGATCCTGAGCCATTCATTTGAAAATAAGTCTCTGAATGAAGGAAGGCGTCAGCCTCTACTTCACTCTTGCGTTGTTGGTTCAGTTGTTCTATTCAGTTTTTTTTATTGACGCTTCTCTTTCAGGTACACCTGTCCCTTTGTTGAGAAGTTCTCTATTGACATTGAGACCTACTACAAACCAGACACAGGCAATCAAGCAGATGTCTTCAACATGTCTGCAGTGGACAAGAGACAGAGAACAATTGGTAAGACCATCTGGTATCAATCCTGAACCATTATGACAACATAAACTTAGATATTAAAATACTGATTAATATGTATCAGGCTACATATGTATAGTGTATGTGCTACCATATAGCTACATTAGAGAGTCAATACAGCAAGTAATGATCTTTTCTTGTTGTAGTTATTTAAGGTTTCAGGTTAATATTAGGAAGTTTAGTCTGATGGTCTTTACATTTCTGCCCTCTTGTTATTCAAACATAAGAAGTGGATGAGGCCCACTTGTGGCAGTTTAACATTACAACATCTGTTTTTGTCTGTGGTTGAGAGCATGTTAGCCCATTGAATATGAAATAATACCGTAATAAATGGTTATATGGCATATAGTGACCCATTTACAGTATTGTTTGTAATGATTTTTATAGTTCACGCATTCTTGTGTAACTGATTTCCACCTAAAATTCCGTTATAAAAGGAATTTGAAGCTGTTAAACACAGGCCCGTACAAGTTCTACTACTCCACCCACTAATGCACACACAATGACATAATAATAAACTACATTCGTGCAATCCATCTAAAACACCTGGCACCAAAAGTAATTGTTTTCTGAATATGAATTGTCTTTGGCAGACCCAATCGACATAGTGACAGATCCCATTGCTGCTCATGAGTACAAATCAGAGGAAGACCCAAGGCTTTACAAGTCAGACAGGACCCAGAGGGGTCCTCTGCAGGATGACTGGATAGAAGAGTACAACAATAACCCAGGGAAGACCCCAATCATGTGTGCCTACAAACTCTGCAAGGTGGAGTTCCGTTACTGGGGCATGCAGTCTAAGATTGAGCGCTTCATTCATGATGTTGGTAAGTAAACAGAAAAAGAATACAGAAGCATTTCATGTCATATGGTAGTTTAATACTTTTACTAACAGTACATTTAGAGTGTAAGGTTATAAGATGCATTATTATAATTCTTCTCTCATTCTCCTCTCTCAAAAGGACTGAGAAAGGTGATGGTGAGAGCCCACCGGCAGGCCTGGTGCTGGCAGGATGAGTGGTATGGTCTGACCATGGAGGACATCAGGCACCTAGAGCTGGAAACCCAGCTGGCCCTGGCCAGGAAGATGGCCCAGTTCAGCCAGGCAGAGGAGGCCACCGAGGCCAACGGATGTGCTCCATCTCCAGACAAAGAACAGGAAGTTAAAGAGGCAATCAGCTCCATTGAAACTGAGGAAGTGGTTGCTAGCACAGGAGGGGAGACACTCCAGCCAAGAGGTGTGCTCACTAAGCAGTGGTCCACCTCCTCCCGATCCTCCCGCTCATCCAAGAGAGGAGGTGAGGAGCATGCCACCTTCACCTATGCACCTGTGAAACCTCTGTGCAGGACAGTGTTTGAAACTGGCACTGTTGTGAAAGGTATCACATTAATTTTGTATTCACATGACTCCCATATACATTTTTCAGCCTCTTTTCCTGGAGTTCTGCACCTACATCACCTTCCCTCACACATTATCACGTCTATATCTACGTGATATATCACGCCTTGAAGCCTAATTTGCTCAGCCTGCTGCCTGACTCCTTTCTACACACTTAAAGACTGAGGTATACTAACATTTGAGTTAAACTGTCCCATAAGTAAACACAGCCAGTTGTGATATTTGAGACCTGCCCACACTGGAAGCCAGTATGTTATGAATTCAACAAGGTCAAGCTTCAAGCTAAGATAAAGTAGCGCGTTGCCTTTTCATTTGTATGATTTTTTTCTGGTATAATTTCTATGTTGTACTTACTATATACTATAAAAGACTCAAAACTCTCACCTCCCTGAAAACTTTAAAGGTTAAGGTTTAGTATTATAAATCTGCAGTTGATTTCACTGGGGTTACAGTTGTAGCTGCACAGGAGGTACAGTAGCGGTTATTGTTTGGTTCAGCTGTACACAGGTGGACACAATGAGAGTTGCCTCTAAGCTGAATTAATCAGAGTCTACTGAAGAGCTCTGAGCTCCAAATGTTGAATTGGTGTTAATAAAGTCAAACACCCCGGGAGCGGCTTTTTAGTATGCAGACCCTGCTTATGTACCACGCTTTGCTTCTCTGTCCTGTGCCTCATGTTAGTTGGAACCACATTTATTCACACCTACACTAACTCACCCTTGCACACCCAGGTTATTTTTAGCAACAACTTTGACGTCACAAACCACATGTCTGAACACACACATCTCAAGTGTCACCCCTTCCTGAAGGTAGTGTTCATTGTAACTACTACACAGACCCTGACTCTCATTCAGCATGCCTTCCTTGATTCAACCCTGTAACTCCCCCCTGTGGTTCTCCGCTGGGCTATTTTTAGCAGCAGTGCTGACATCACAGACCAGAGGAGGCTGATGCTCCTGACCCTGCCCTCCACCACTGCCGTGTTTCCTTCTGTGTGCTGACAGCTACAGCTGTGCCCCTCTCTTACTGCCCCTCAGAGCGATGCCCCCCTCTCTTCCTCTGCAGTAATGAAATGTGAGGCATAGACTGAAGATGTGATAGACAAGTCCTGCTTTTAATTTTGCCATTTTCCTCAGCTGCCCTTTAGTGTATGGTGTGATTGTAGCTCATTAGTGCTACATTGATCCTCACTTTTCACACAGCACCCCTGACCACCAACAGTCCATCTGTGATGAAGCAATGCACCACAGAGACTGTTGCATGTTTATGTAACACTGTTTCTGTGTGTGTGTGGGGGGGGGTTGTGCAATATTTCTTTGTTGTACTGTGTGTGTGCGGGCGTGTGTGTGCCTGTGTGTGCGCCTGTGTGTGTGTGTTTGAAAAGAAAAGAGAGAAGCTAAAACACATGTCCCAAAATAACAGTGAATCTTTTACTCGTGTGTGTTTTTTCAGTGAGCCCATCACGACACAGCATCTCAGAGTGGAGGATGCAGAGCATAGCAAGAGACTCCGATGACAGCTCAGACGAGGAGTTCTTCGACGCTCATGGTAAACCCTGCTTTGATTTCAAATTAAATGTGGAAGTTGGATCAAATGTTTGTTTGTGTTCACTTTTCAAAAAACCTGCTTGCTCCCTTCTTCAATTACTCTGCATGCATCTCTTTGACCATAGATCAGTTCTTAGGCTTCCCAGATTCCCAGCATGCTTTGGGGCTGCAGTTGAAATAGGTGGGTGTGTGGTGCAACCGCCATGCTCCCTGCTGGAGGAGTTTGGCTGAGGACACGGGCCAAATGTCTCATCCTGACGTCAAGTTCAGAAATCACAATCGTCTCTGCCCACCAGACCCTCACTCACCAACACATTCCAGTTCCTGCATTGTCATTTAAAGTTACGCACACACAACCCGTTACAAATCATGATGCATCCAAGCAGTAAATGATCCCCTTCACCATCGTTTGTGTGGTGAAATTGTGACCTACCGTTTAGTCATGATGATGAAACAAGAATAAAATTGTGCATGTTACTGTCATTTATTATATTGATACTGATTTTGCTGCTCTTATTAGCTTCCACTTATAATAAGTTTAATAAGTTTCTTCATGTGGCATAACTGGAAGGCAATAATTTCAGTGAATTGTGTTGATATTTGATAATTTTTATGTACTGCAGTATTCATGTGTGTTTGGATTAATTATTATGTGTTGGCTGTCTGAAGTGAAAGCTGATTAAATTTATGGCCACACTGTCATAAATTAGTGTTTATAACCCACTGTTTCCATCACAGTTACTCCAATTTCAGTTATTATGATTTACAAATATTTCTATACTGCGGAGATGACATCATGGAATAAGCTGTTCTTAAATTAAAGTAAATAAATGGGGTTAAGATAGGATGTGCCTTTATGGTGTATCAAAATGAACTGATACACACAAACAGAAATGTGTGCTCTGGTGCCTGGATGAATCACATGATGGAGGTACACACATTAAATATGGAAACAAACTGACTTGGCTCAGCTTGCTTCTGATATTAGATTTCTGTCTTTACAGTTTGTTTGTGATCATGGCCCTCGTGCAGTAATAATCTGTTTCAAACACTGGAGAAGCATGTGTATGTTTATTTTCCACTGTCACGTTCCCCTCTAATTTCTTTGTGCAAATTAATAAAGGAAAGCTTTCGGGAGGAGAACTCATCATAGACACCAAATTCAGTGTGTCTGATATATAACGATATATCATCATTAGAAGTGTGAATCTACCAAAAGTTGAACACACTTAACTTGTCTTATAAAGCCACACAGATTTCTAGAACTACTCACAACCTGCAAATGCAGCCAGAATGACATGTTATTTATTGACTTGAATTAGATGAATTCTAGTGGTGAAATTAAGACACTGTTTATCCTTACACCTTGACTTTTACCCAGTTCAAGACTGGATTGTTCTACATATTTATAAATAAATCCAAAAGATATTGAAACAACTGCAAAAATGATTTGAACTGTTTACAGGACACATCATCTCTTAGAAACTCATCCAGTTATTGACAGAAGGCTTTTCTTTGGCTGTTAAAGACAGTTTCTGCTGAAACTGACTGCAACCTACTATTAGTATTGATAGTAAGCCAAGATTAAATAAAAATGATTTCCATTTGATTTCCAACATTTGTGTTATTTATTTGTAGTGTAACAACGGAGGAAATAAATAAAATTTTCTGATATTTGTTCATTAAATTATAGATTAAATTTGCTAGTGCAAACTGAAGTGAACAAGAAGCAGCTGTCTGTTCCTTATAAATGAAGACGCTTACAATATGATAATTGACATGGGAATAAACAATATAGGATGAAAAGTTCATATTTTAGTTTCTGGACCTTCCTTTTTAAATCAAAGACTAATGTCAGTGGATGAATAACACAGTCCATCCTTATATTTAGATGAATTCAAAAGACAATCAAACGATCAATCAATTGTTTTTTATTTTCTGAGAATCTATCATGGTGATTAAACCACACTACCTCTGTTCCACTGTCCTCCAGCACACACAATGTATGTATCTGCCATTTGAGGCTGCAAAATACAATACACTTCCCAGCCCTATATGAACACCAAGGTTATACTTCACACATGAAATAGCTGACATAATATCGATTTGATGTCCACCACAGTGAGCGATGCATCACATTAGGTGGTTATAAATACAAAAATCAAGTGATTTATTTGTCACTATCTTTTGGGAAACCTTGACAATGTTCCCTCACGTTTGCTCTCCTGTTTCTTTATTCAACTTTAGAACAGAATGTAAATCATATGACCCAGAGGAACACTATAAAGTTGTTATACTGCTTTGTAACGACAGATTTGTAAACCATGGATGGAAGATATACTGTAGTTAATCATCACTTCATGTGTTTCCCCTGCAGAGGATTTCTCAGATGGCGAGGAGGTCTTCCCAAAGGAAATTGCCAAGTGGAACTCAAACGATCTCATGGACAAGATTGAAGCAGCTGACGCAGAGGAAACACCTGGTATGATGAAGACCATGGACAGGCACTTCATCATGAACAGTCACACATCGGTGATACTTCGTGTTAAGAATGTGTGTATGTGTGTTTTCAGGTGAGCTGTTCAAGGAAATGACCCTGGATTATGAAAGAACGACCAGTGAGGAGAGACTAGATGAGGTATGTGTGTCAAACAGTGAGTGGGAGTGTGTACAAAACCCAGTACTAAACAGCATCTTCTGATGCAGTTACATCTGTGAAATAAATACTCCGAAAGAACCAGCGAGAAGAAAATTCCCTTTCAAGCTTTTACTGTGAAACGTTCTATATCAGGATTTAAGTTTTGGAGGATAAGAGAAGGGCTGTTTGTCCTCTGTCCTCTTGTGTTCAGATGCGTGGCTCTCTTAGCGGCCAAGCCGATAGCTCTCCCATTCCCACCATCATGGTGACAAGGCACCAGTCAGTAAGTAAACATTTTGGCCCCAGTTCACACTGTGGGTCACAGCAGTTCCACAGAAACCTCCGATCCGTCTGGACAAACCCAGTACTTACTGCCCCTGCCCTTTTCCTCGTCGTTGCCCAAACCCAAAACCATGTGTACTCCTCAGCGTCACCCCCCTCTGTTCAAATCCCCTGTACTTACAGCTGTGCCGTTTATAGTGCTTCTATGAACATGTGAAGTTTTGGGTCAGACGTAAAAGACAAAACTACACATTGTGCTGTGCTATTCAATGTGACTTGTCCTCAGGAAGCATGGTTGTTGTTTGCTGTTAATTGAACAGTTGTCCAGGTGGAGTTTGGCTCTGTTCTGTTTCCCTTCATGGTTCTCCGCCCCTCTATAGAAGTTTGCTGTGTGGTCCATCTTTGAAGAGATTGACACAAATAGTCAAAACCCATAAAATGGGATAAATAGGATTTGATGCCCAGTTGCAAAGGCATTATTGGTTATCTGTGATTTTTAAGCATGCTGTCTTGGGCCATTCTTATATATAAATAAACTACTTACAGAACATTCTCCAAGGGCTGTTCTTCAGTGTTTTCATCCATCCTTCTCCTTTTAACTTGCTGTTCTCAGGAGAGCTCGTCCCAGCAGTGTCTGCAGCCTTCCAAGATCCATGTGTTGATCTTGGTCCTGCATGGAGGGAACATCCTGGATACAGGCGGAGGGGACCAGAACAGCAAGCAGGCCGACGTCAACACAATTAGCACGGCGTTTGACACAGTCATGCGTGTTCACTACCCTGCTGCGCTGGGACGCATCGCCATCCGCTTGGTGCCCTGCCCTGCCATCTGTGCGGAGGCCTTCTCCCTAGTGTCCAAGTAAGAGAAAACACATGCACTCATTTTTCTGCAGGCCCCAAGAAGTGTGTATAATGACTACAGATCTATGTTTATTTGCTGTGACGGCTGTTTGCTTCTGATGGAAGAGGTCCAGATGCATCCCCTCTTCCTGTGTTTATTTCCTCAAAGTCCTCTGTGTTCGCTTTTGATTTTAAACTAAGTTCATTATTAGTTTTTTTCAACTTTGGTCTTTTACGACAGCTTGAGTCCTTACAGCTACGATGAGGGTTGTCTGTCCAGCAGCCAGGACCACATCCCGCTGGCAGCTCTGCCCCTCCTGGCCACCTCTGCTCCCCAGTATCAGGAGGCGGTGGCCACCGTCATTGTCAGAGCCAACCAGGTGTACACCGACTTTTTAAAGTCTCTGGATGGAGCTTCCTTCTCTGGCCAGGTCAGTTACTACCCTGTAAAGTATTAGTACTGCTGGATTCTCAGAGGTTTTTTTTTTTTTTTGTCTTGTTGTTGTAGTAGACATTTTATTATGAGTTTCTCATGTGTTTTTGTTCTCAAAGATTTATATAAATAATCACAGTTAAACCAGCATGAATTGTTACCTTTTAGGACAATATATTAAAAGTCAAATAAAACACCGTAATTATTTGTTTCTTATGTTAACATCCAATTTGTGATGTTTGGAGAAGGTGTATTAATATTGTAGGTAAACCTGAACCCGAAGGTTGTATGTCATAAATATAGTTTCTTTTTCTATTTTAGGTGTGCCTGATAGGGGACTGTGTGGGAGGAATCTTGGGGTTTGATGGTCTGTGCAGCAGCAATCAGACAGTAAACGAAAGCCAGAACAGCAGTCGCAGGGGCAGTGTCATTAGCGTACAGGTAAGAGACAATACATACTGTACATGATTACAGTGTTTGAACTCATCATAAAATAACCTAGAACACTAGTGCATGTACAATCCTGTTGTAAATGTAAAGAAAAACTAAATGCAATGATTTGCCAATCTCATAAGCCCATATTTAATTCAAAATAGAACAAAGACAACATCTCAAGTGTTAAAACTGAGAAATTGTATTGTTTTATGAAAAATATGTGCTTATTTTGAATTTGATGCCAGCAACACATCTCAAAAAAGTTGTGACAGGTGCATGTTTTGCACTGTTTTGCATCACTTCTTGTTCTAACAACACTCTGTAAACCTGTGGCAATGAGGAGACCAGTTTCTGGACTTTAGGAAGTGAAAAGTCCAATTGTTGCACAAGATATCATTTTAACTGCTCAACAGTTCAGGGTTTCTTCTGTCATATTTTTCATTTCAATAATGCACCAAATTTCTTTAATTGGGTGACAGGTCTGGGCTGCAGGCAGGCCAGTTTAGCACCCAGAGTCTTCTACTAGAGATCCATGCTGTTGAAATTTGTGCAGAATGTGGTTTGACATTGTTTTGCTGAAATATGCAAGGCCTTCCCTGAAAGAGACGGTGTCTGGGTGGCAGCATATGTTTCTCCAAAACCTTTATACATCATTCAGCATTCATGGTGTCTTCCCAGATGTGCAAGCTAACCATGCCATGTGCACTAATGCATCCCTGTACCATCACGAATGCTGGAGTGTTGATAAGAAGTTGGGTCGTCCCTCTGCTCTTTAACCTGTTGGATGCAGCGTCCATGATTTCCAAAAAGAATTTCAAATTTTGATTCATCAGACCACAGCACAGTTTTCCATTTCGCCTCAGTCCATCTTAAATGATCTCAGGCCCGGAGAAGGTGGCGGTGTTTCTGGATCATGTTTATATATGGTTTCTTATTTACATGGTAGAGTTTTCACCAGCATTTGTGGATACAGCAAAGAACTGTGTTCACAATGATTTTCAGAAGTGTTTCTTAGTCAAGATAGTGATTTCCATTACAGATTTGTGTCTGTTTTTAATGCAGCTCCGCCTGAGGGCCCAACGATCACGACCATCCAATACTGGTTTTCAGCCTTGTCCCTTTCCCCAGATTCTCTGAATCTTTTAATGATTTTATGAACCGTAGATGATGAAATCCACAAATTCTTTAAAATTTTACTTTGAGTAACATTAATTATACATTTTAGCACAATTTTCCCACAGTCTTTCACAGAGTGGTGAACCTCTCACCATCTTCACTGCTGAGAGACTGACATTTTCTTTTTTACCCAATAATGTTACTGATCTGTTGCCAAGTAACCTAATTAGGTGTGAGCGTTCGACCAGGTGTTTTTTTTTTTTAGCTTTACACAACTTTTTCAGTCTTATGTTGCCCCTGTCCCAACTTTTTTGAGACGTGTTGCTGACATCAAATTCAAAAAGAGCATATATTTTTTATAAAACAAAACAATTTGTCCATTTCAACACTCGATATGTTGTCTGTGGTCTATTTGCAATTAAATATGGGTTTATGAGATTTGCAAATCATTTCATTTAGTTTTTATTTACATTTTACACAACATCTCAACTTTTTTGGAAACGGGGTTGTATTTTTAAACTTTTTTTTTTTTTTTTACATCATAATAAGGTCACATGTGGACATGTTTTGAAGTGATGTAAGCTTTCATAACAGATTTTCCTGAATCTCCCTTGTAGGACCAGGACCTCCTCTCTCCTGGCATCATTGTCAACAGCGGACATGGATCAGCGTCTCCAACCTTGGAGGGCAGCCGGCACCTCAGTCGCAGTAACATCGACATCCCTCGTACCGGTGCGGGTGATGACACCAAGAGACAACTGCCGCGCAAGAGAAGTGACTCCTCCACCTATGAACTGGACACAATAAAACAACACCAGGCTTTCCTGTCCAGGTGTGTTGTTCATGGGATGACTAAAATTCTTTCCCTGGGAAATAAAAAAAAAAGAAGCTCTCAGCACTTAGCCCCCATGTACTGTCAGAATATGACTTATTTTTAGTTCCACACAAGGAGATGACTTTGTGATGTCCTTCCAGCATACACTCCAGTGTCTTGCGGAACGACGCAGCCTCACGCAGGTCGAGCAGCAGCACTATGCTGGATGGAGGCTCCCTGGGGAAGTTTGACTTTGAGGTGTCTGACTTTTTCCTCTTTGGATCTCCACTGGGTTTGGTACTCGCCCTGAGAAAGACTGTGATTCCTATGTTGGATGGTAAGCTTGTTCGTAGAGAGGATTGCAATGTTTCCTGTTGTGTAATCAATGATAGCAAACATTGCTTACATTGTAAAAGTAGCAGGTCAGTACCCAAGGTTTGCCTTAGGTACCAGTATAGTAGCCTGGGGGCCAGGTTATCATAAAAATATTTTCAGTAATTGTAACTGTTTGATATTACCAATACTTAAATGCTCATAGACCCCCTGTGCTTCTGAGGGAAATATTCACAGAGGCTGTTGTTGCATACATTTCCCATCTTTCAGGTTCTTCCCTTCTCATTTCTCATGCCCATGGTTTGATTTCTCCCCCTAGTGGCTCAGCTGCGACCTGCCTGTCAGCAGGTCTATAACCTGTTCCATCCAGCCGATCCGTCAGCTTCCCGCCTGGAGCCTCTGCTGGAGAGGAAATTTCACCTCCTCCCTCCCTTCAACGTGCCCCGTTATCAACGCTTTCCCCTGGGAGATGGAAACTCTGCCCTACTGGGTGAGCTCTCTGCACCGATGATTTATAAAAGCCTCATTAACATCGTTTTAGTGAATATCCAATCGTACAGTTTAGAATTTGTGTAGTTCTGACTTGTATTCACAAGCACAGACACAAATGAGAAATTCCCTGCAATCAAATATCAGTTTAACTTATCTTTTTAACCGAAGATCACATGAGCTAACACTTCAAATACTGTTTGTAACCCACTGTTCTGTTTTCCCATGGATGCATGCCATAGACAACACGCACCTTGGTAGCACACTGAGTTCTCTCAGAGTAAATACTGTCTTAAAGAAAAATGAATTTTTTTTTCTACTGTTTGTGCTTCAAAGTCTTTTGTGAAGCAGTTTATTCATTTAAATGTGGTGATAGTCCAGCTGGTGCTATCTGTTTGAGCTGTTTATTACAATTGAGTAACCCTTAGAGCCTCACTCTACCCTGTTTATGCCAATATCTGTCTATCATTCTCGAAGAAAAAGGACACAGAGATTGTTATGAGTTTCTTCTTTGTTAAAATACGTACCTTCCACTTTTGAATGAAGAAACAGGGCTTATCAAAGAGTAATATGAGGGTTAATCAGCTGTATGAGCATGAAATGGCTTCTTAATTACTTCTGGCCAGGGTTTTGATTTCAACCTAAAAGTGAGAGCCTTCATCAGATAAGTTGTCACTGAATATCCTCAGGTCTTGTGCTACTAGTTAACACGGTTTTAAGTAGAGATAGAATTTTAAAGACAAGTTCATTTTTAAAGCAAAAGCATGCAAAATATTTTACAACTAGCAGATTTCAGGCCATCCAACTGTAGAACAGGGTGATATGGCAGAATACGACTGTTGTGGTCCAAAAGAAGTGGGCTTCACTTAGGGCTTCACTCTTTCTCGTCTCATGTTCGGTTGTTCTTGCTTCATATGTTTTTGTGTCTTCCTTGTCTTCTTTCCTTCTTCTTCTCTTGGCCTCCTGTCCCCATATCTACGTACCTGCATCTCTACCTCACTTCTGCCCCTCCTGCCCCTCCACCTCCCTCTGTAGTGGAGACAGTCCAGAGCAACGCTCAGCTGCTACTTGACAGCGGGCCTCCTCTGTCCCTTCGCTGTCAGGAGACCATCAGTGAGACCTGCATCCCTGTGCCCGTGCTAAACTGGCAGGAGGGCTACCTCAAAGCCACACCCGCCACTATGGAGTGTGTGTAGCCGCTCCCATTCACCTACATCTGTCCTGACACTCACTCGCTGTGTTCCTTTTGTCTCTTTATTCATCCTTCTTGCTGTTATGTCCGAGATGCTCCGATTTTTGATCCACCACATGCTCCCTCTGAGTATTTTCATTTCTGTTGTTTCAAGAGTTAAAGACACAGACATGTGCTGATAGACCAGTTTAAATACAGCATGCTTACATCTCCTTGTAGCATCTAGTCTCTTTGAATTGGTTGAATTCTGGTTCTCTTCAGACTTTCTTTTCTGGTTTGAAATAGAAATGATAACAAATTGTTACATCATGCCATGGAAATACTTTACAAAAATCTGATCAGCATCTCTTGTACTGGATGTTCTTGTGATCTCACATATTCACGTCATGTTCAGTGTTTGGAGGATGCAAGTATTTGTGTTTGTGCTGTGGTTTTTAAGCCAGGTTTTAAGTGTGTCTGCATCATCTCCATTGTATCAGCTCACTGATGATGACGGAGCGTATTTCTACTGTTGTCTCAATTTCAGAGAAAAGGTTTTGATGTGAACATTGTGCTGCTTGTGATGTTGTGTTTGCGCAGTGGACATGGAGCTCTGTCTATACAACCTCATAATACTGTACCCTATGTTTCTCCATGTGATAATGGTCAGAGGTCATCTGATTTTATAATATTTCAGCACTATTTCACTGACAAGACAAAGGATTTTTACATAATGTTACCTCCTTAATAGTTACTAATACACAGGTATGACTAACAGAGGTGGACATTTGTGATTTTACATTCACTAAGTGTTTTATGTATTCATATTCTCGTCATATGTCCGGTTGGGTAAAGAAATCTGTCTTTGGGGACCTTGTGGTTTCACATGTCCTCTGAAACCATGGTGCCTGCCATTACATTTCTTTCCTGCTGCCCCTCCCTCCCATCACTGTGAGTTCCCCTTACCTGTGTCTCTGTCTAATGGGATCTCCTTGTTTGGGCTCAATAGCGGATGTTGTTCAGTCTCATGGTGGTGTCTTCATGGACAGTTCGTACCCTTCATCCCCTGTAACGGGCCCCCTCTCCCGGGGCCAGCGGAGGGCCAGTGAGGTCAGCATTGCCAGCCAGGTCTCAGGAATGGCAGACAGTTACACTGCCACCAACATAGCCAACAGTAAGTGTTCTCAATACCAACGAGTCTCTCTTTCTCTCTTCCTTCCACTCACACAAACACTCTTCCAGCTATTCTCCCACTTTCTCTTGCTTTCAAACCAACTTTTCTGTCTAGTTTCTCTTTCCGACTCTCCTACATCATCTTCTCTTCCTCTCAACCCCCGTTACTCTGACTCTACACACACCCTGCACTCCAGCTGAAGCAGTCTAGTCAGCCAGGTACACATGAATACCCCGCTCCTTTTGCTGTTTCTGCTTTGACAGACTTGACGCCTGTATTGTAGGGAGACTCAGGCAAGGTGTTTTGTCTGAGTACTGATAAGATCAAAGTCCTGACGAAGAGCAAGCTTAGCGCCACTTTCCACTGTCTGTCTTACTTTTACCCACTGTCTAAATGTAAATGCAATGAATGAGTGCTGCATTTATCTGATGTTGCAATGCATGTAGACACCTGCCTTCCTCAGCCATTCCTGCATTGTCCACTCCCTCTTGCAGTGTTTGCTGAGATAACCAGTGCTCTGTTTCCTCTTTGTTTGATTGTCCTCAAGTCCCTCCTCTCCGTCACTCTTTCACTTCTGTTACCAGAACATGTATTTGTACCTCACGTTACTGTTCTGTGGCCCTCTGTTTTATCACCTACAGTCCAACTCTGGAGATCCATTTAAACTAATTACAATATATTTCTACTACAGCAACACCAGAACATTAGAGGATCTTCAACAGCATCACCCTGCCTTTACCTTTACTAATACTAACAATTCCTTTTCAGCTTAGTCATTCACAGCTCTGCTTAAAGCAGCTTAATGACACTGGACGCATCCAAACATCACTCTGCAAACTATTTAAACTGTCATAAACTGTCACATACAAATGTGCATCCATTTTGTCTTTTTTTTTTTTCTCTGCTTTTTTCCCATAGCCAATTCATACCAGATTAACCAATCCAAAAAGTTCCGTCTTTTGTCGCAACTCGCCCTTTCATCACAAAACAAATTCTTCCTGAAAAGTCCTCCTAAGTCCCGTAAGCAGAAAGCAGAGGCCGGCCAGGCCGCAGAATCTCCTGATGCAGATCTAGTGGCAGAGCTGGACAGTGAGGCAGACTCTAGTGAAGGGTTCAGTCCCACTGGCCAGTACGAGACCTGCCTGTCAGCGGGGCTGGACTGTGCTATATCTGATCTGGTCTCACTGGACTCTCAGGCTGAAGTGGAGCAAGGTATTTTTCTAAAGGAGGGGCCGACTGAAACCAGCTGCAGGTCTTTTCTGTGTGCTGCTCTATACTGTGTCACAATCCAAAAATTCGACGCTGCTGTTTTTCCTCTCCTTTACTTGAATTCTGTCAAAATTTGATTCACAATGATCCAAGTGCAATCACATGCACCGATGAGAAATAAATCTTAAATCTAGAACTTGCCCCCTTTTTCCAAATCCATAATTTTGTTTCATGCCAACACTAACACAAATAACCGTCTTCAGATGCTCTTATAATCACTTATCAGTTCAAACTATCTAACTCTCTTTTTCTGCTTGAATTCAGTGCTTAATTCCCCCCATAATAACAATTATAAACTCCTTCCTTTCCCTCCTGTAGCTGAAGGACTGCTGAAATTGGTGATGGTTGGGGTTGAAGATTGAAATCAACTTCTTGCTTTAGCTTCAGGCGTGTTGCACCTTTGCGTGGCATCACATATCTCACACCGACTCTTACAGTTTCATCTAATGCCTCTGCACCCTATTCATTCCACCCCCGTCGCAGTTGCAGCACGTTGGTGGGGCACAAAGCGGCTGGACTTTGCCCTGTACTGCCCCGATGCTCTGACCGCTTTCCCCACAGTGGCTTTACCGCACCTTTTCCACGCTTCATACTGGGAGTCCACGGATGTTGTGTCTTTTCTCCTGAGGCAGGTGAGTAAACGTCACAACGCCTTGTATCCTGTATGGCACGTCAACACGTTACCTGCAGTCTGTAAAGCTTCTTTAGATACTGAGGATGAATCATTGAAATGTCCCCTGCAGGTCATGAGGCACGAAAACTCAAGCATTCTGGAGCTAGATGGGAAAGAAGTGTCTGAATTCACCCCCTCTAAACCTCGGGAGAAATGGCTGCGCAAGAGGACTCATGTCAAGATCAGGGTGGGCATCAGATCTCTAAAAGATGTCAGTTTCAGAATGCTTTGGAGCTCCGTCTGCATTAAATAGACAAAAACTGTTCTTCAACATGTGTCTTTCTTTCACTCCTTTGACAGAATGTGACTGCCAACCACCGGGTGAACGATGCTGTGTTCACTGAGGACAGCCAGCAGGTCGTGACAGGTCGTTTTATGTATGGCCCTCTGGACATGGTCACTTTGGCTGGGGAGAAGGTGACCGCACTTTTGTCATCGCGAAGAGCAGCACAGCCTCATGTCAGGAAGGCCTGTGTGATTTGAGTCTGTCCTTATTTATTGCATTAAACAGTTACGTTTGTTTCCTCTGCAGGTTGACCTCCACATCATGACCCAGCCTCCATCAGGAGAATGGGTGTACTACAACACAGAGGTGACCAACAGCAGCGGCCGTGTGTCTTTTATCCTCCCAGAGGACAAGCGTCTGGGCATCGGAGTCTACCCGGTCAAAATGGTCGTCAGGTGAGATGAGCTTGATACCCATTTGATGCCAAACACGGTCTTTCTTTATGTGATTGTTCAAGATTTCTATGCAGGAAGCCTGTTTTCTGTTTTCTTGTGAGCTCACTTTGTTTTTGTGTTTTTCTCTGTTTTCTTACACTGTTCTTGTTATTCTCCAGGGGCGACCACACATTTGCAGACAGCTACCTGACAGTTATCCCACGTGGTACAGAGTTTGTGGTGTTCAGCATTGATGGTTCATTTGCTGCCAGTGTATCAATAATGGGCAGTGATCCCAAAGTGCGGGCAGGAGCTGTGGACGTTGTCAGGTACCTAGTCGCTCTCCCTGTGCTTCTCTTTTCTTTTTATTCAGATTGAAGTCCATAAGCTTGTGGTATTTATGTTTGGGTATTTTCTGCTGTTTCTCGTCATTGCAGGCACTGGCAGGATTTAGGCTATTTGATCATCTATGTGACTGGACGTCCAGACATGCAGAAGCAGCGGGTGGTGGCTTGGTTGTCTCAGCACAACTTCCCTCATGGCATTGTCTCCTTCTGTGATGGCCTGGTGCACGACCCGCTCAGACACAAAGCTAACTTCCTCAAGTCTCTGACGGAGGTTAGACTGGAGGGAGGGTCTTGATCTTGAAAATATCACATTTTTAAAGGGGAAAAACAAAAACAACAATGCTGACATTGTGTTACAATGTAAAATACTTTCTGCCTTGTTAAGACAAATACAGTGCCCAACAGTTCTCCTCTGATTCCAGGCTCACTTGAAGATTTTCGCCGGCTATGGGTCAACAAAAGACATCTCAGTCTACACAGCCATTGGCCTCCCTCCTTCACAGATTTACATTGTCGGCAGGCCCTCTAAGAAGATGCAGCACCAGTGCCAGGTATTATTTGTTTTTTGAATCATAATTACATTTCAAAAAAAGCTCAAGTAAATGTCCAAACACCCATGAAATCTATTTGATATGTGACACTGGTCTGTTCTCTAATGCTCCTGCTCCTCTGATCCTCAACAGTTCATCACAGAGGGATATGCAGCTCATTTGTCCCAGCTGGAGTACAACCACCGTTCTCGACCAGCCAAGTCCAGCACTGCGCGCATGGTGCTACGTAAAGGCAGCTTTGGCCTGGGTGCAAACAGCGACTTCCTGAGAAAGAGGAACCACTTGTTGCGCACCATCTCCTCTCAGCCAGCCCCGAGTTCCCCAACGGGCAGTATCCACAGCAGACCAGAGCGCACACAGAGCCAGTCAGACAGCGAGCGTCTGGAACGGGAGCGGCTGGAGCGCTCGCACAGCCACAGCCAGGGAGCGACCCAGCGCAGCATGAGCATCACGGCGAGCTGCTGGGGTCGCAGCAGCAGCACCAAGCTGGAGCCAGGAGTTTTCAGCCCAAAATGAAATTAGACAGAAAATATGAGAGTTTCCACTGCTGAGGAAAAGACACGTGGCATAAAGATAAATGCAAAGAGTGAGAAACAGTTGGCTGGCACCAGATGGGTAAATACCACGAGGAAGATCCGGTGCTACAAACCACTCTTTATAAAAAAAAAAAACCTAACCCCAGACACATTCAACACAATTATGTATGGACAGAGGCTGTGGCTATATTCATAGCAAAACACTGACACAGCAGACATTTCAAGAAGCATTCTCCTGAACCAGGAACATGCACTCAACCAGATGTAGTTAATATTGTAGGGATCCAGACTTTTTCTACTGTTTATTCAATATTTGTCAGTCTTGAATACAAGTTCCTTTTTCCTCCTCCAACAGGCTTTTAGATTGGAGATGGTTCCAGACAAAAGCACCCCCATGCTGTATTCTGCAGCAAACAACACAGCGTTTTTACCGACAGCTTGTATCAGGTCCGTATGCTGATACGGCTGTGTAACTGACTAATGTGGCCAATGCAAGCACAACAATTACTACAGACGCAAACTCTGCGTAATAGTTCTAAAGCTTTGTATGTGATAATCAGGTACGTTCTCGTCTGAAAGCAGAGCTGAGAGTCAGGTGAAGTTGGACTGAATGTGTTTCTTGTTTTGGTGTAAACATACAAAGAAACAACCATCAAGCCAAAATTAATCTTTGTTATATTTTTTTTTTTTATGGAAAAACTCAGTAATTTATTAACAATACAGAACAATGATTTGGTGATTTGTAAACCAACTAGAAATTATCTGATCAAGAGCTACTACTTGCAGCATAAACAACATCGGACTGAATAATGTTAACCACAGTCCGGTTTGGCTTTTATGGTCGGCCCTTCATTCAAATAGCACATGAAGCAAACTGCGAAATTTCCCTTTAACTATGGTTGCAGCTGAAACCGTTACTGGGTTTTTCATCACACCATACTGTGCTGCTGTACCTTCCTGAATAAGTAATGCCTGACTCAACTACAGGAAAAACTTCTACTCCTGTACGGTAAATGTGCCAAAGTAAACGGTATCAACTGATATGCTGTATATGAACAGAGGGGGAACGATTTGGGTCTCCTGTGTAAAAAAATGGAATAGACTGTGTAAGTATGTAGTTGAATGCCTTAACAAGGCTTGTACATAATTGTTACATTACAGTGCAGATCTGGTATCTGGTCCACTGAGGACCAGCTTCAAGTGTCTTCTTTACTCTGGGGGTAAAAACCAACTCATTCAGGATAGACTTTATTGATTGATGATGATAATTATTGTTATTTAAGATTAGGTAGATATTTTAAAACGTATTGATTTTGTGAACAAAAATGTGTTTTAAGATTACTTTAGCTATGTTGTGTATTTTGTTTTCTTCAAACTTCAGTTGCAGCAGCCAAAACTCAAGAGGTCTTTGCCTGGCACAGTATTGTATTTTTATGATTTTATCTTGCAGATCATTGCAGAGTTGTATCAACAGAACAGCTATCTTGTGTCATATATTGTACGTTTGTTCTTAACTATTTTGGAGATTCAGGATATGGCTTCTCTCTGGGTATCCTAAGCTGTAAATGAGGCATTGAATGTGCTCATAGATAATCCTCCTTAGGTTAAGGCCTCTTTTTCTGTTCTGCTGCGCCTTTAGAGAATGAAAATGTAAATTCTGTACAATATTCTGTCGAACGTAGGAACACCGAGCTAAGACTTGCTTTATGCTGTTGGCAATTTATTTCTAAAATGGGTAAAATTTTGTGATTTATTCATTCAAATGATGTTTAGTTAGCAGACTGCAATGGACCAATATGGGCACAAATGTAAGGGGAAACGTGCAATATTATTTAGCCGCACCACCGGATCAAACTGACTGTTGAGGAAACGTCACTGTGCAGTGACAATCAGTTAAAGGCACATATTGTACAGATGCCAAATTACAGAGGGGATCTCAACATGGTGACCCAAACGCATACATTTTACAAAGTAGATTTCTCACAATAAAAGTGCCACTGACCTGCCGATGGTTTGGAATATTACAGTTGGTTTTCTCCTGTTGAAACACACGCTCAGCCTTTGTTTTTTTATGATGTTTCCATCACATCATGGAGGCATCTCGAGCACCCACTTAACATTTAAAAGTCAGCACTCAGTTGCCACATCATTAGATACACCTGGCTTAGAAATAATGCAGTTTAATATAGCTTCCCTGCACTAAAACCGGCCTTTGTGAAGGCTATAATGTTGAGTTTCTGTTGGGACTCTTCAGAGGTGTCTATTTAAATTAATGGTCATTATGGAGGCTGCAGTTTGTGCTGATGTGGAATTGTGTTGTCTTGCACAGAGATGTGTTTCTAACATTTTGCCCACTACACATTTCAATGGGGGAAGACGGAGTTCAAAGATACTCTTAATCCAGACTGTTCCTTATTATCCCAGTAAATGATGCTGTAGATCTTAATGTACCACTCTGCATTTTGACTTTGTCAAGATTTAGCTTCAAGCCACGACTCTTACGAAAGCTGCTGGTTAAAGAATGGTTGTTTGTACATTCATAGTAATGAATCAAAAGGACCGGCGATGCTGGAATACATGCACTCATCCAGCATTGGCAACTACTGAACCATGTTCCCTGACCTGAATTGCCTGGATACTAAAAATCCAGAGAATGTAAAGATGAAGCGGCGCTCTGTGAAGTTTGGATACCTCTGGGCAGACAATCGCTTCGATTCTGCTACCGACACACACATTACCAGAGGCCTTACATTTCCCTTCTCTGCCTTACGTTGACCATTGTGTTGCAAGGCCTAGAATGAGCGAACTAACTCCACGGAGAAGGATAAACTGTTTGTGTAGACTTGACTTTGGGGAAATAGCAAAAGGCCATATTTTCTTAAAAGACTGGTTTATTTTACCTTTAATGGAGAAATTGATTTGACATATTTCCCCAACATTAGGCGATCCATCGCTGTCTCTAGTTCTGTTCTCCAGGTTAATGCAATGCCACAACTGTTAGCTTTCCCAGGCTGTATATATAAAAAATGAATTGGTAAGTCATGCTTAGAAAGTATTTGAATTGTACAGGGTGTGTATCTTGTAGGTTTTGGATAACTTCATTTAATCCATTCCCTTGTGTTTTTATGTACAGTGTATAAAGAACATATAAAGAACAATTGAGTTATTGTGGCCTTTTTTAACACTAATATTAATATTATCATGAATGAGTACCATATACCACTACATGAGTGCCATGTTTCAGATTAAAGACAATTTCATCAGAGAACAGGAATTATTTAGATACAGACTTTGTTTTGCTCAGATCAGTTCACACAAATGGAGATTTATTTAGAGAACAAAAGGGAAAGAAAATGTGACGTGTGAAGGTGAGACAACATCTGCAAGTGGGTGTAAAGTACGTGGCCAAAATCCACTTTAAGCAGACATTATGCAATACAGTTTACATCAAATAAAGAAACCATCTGCAGTCACGACTCCTAAATACCAAAGACACTGAATCCAGCGTTTATTTAGGAAATAATCCTTATTTAAATTTATATACTGAAATGCTTTGAAGCATGAACAAAATAAAAAGGCATGAATCAGTGTAAACACACATTGGATGTGCTCTTGCTCTTCAGTTGACTCAACACATTAAAATCCAGAACTCATCTGTTTCGCTTCTCCTTTTTGATCAGCATAAATTTAAGAAGGCAAATCAACAGGAGATGATAGCTTTTATCTGGTTTACATCAAGACGACGTGTCCCTCTTTCACTGTACTTGGTACATTCACAACCATTCAGTTCAGTCACAGGTAAATTGTTGATATAAAACGCATACAATGCACGCATTTTAATCCATATTCATTTTAGCATAATGACAGTGATATCTTCTACCTGTTGATTCCCAGTTTTCTCTGGAAGGCATTCCCGTCTCCCTTGGTCGCTTGCTATGGGATGAATGGATCACTGTTAACCATATGGTAACAGTATGTTCCTTTCACAAAGTAATATTTTAATGTTTTTCTCTTTTACCTTGTTGATGTCTTTGTGTTTCTCTCTGCTGACGATCTCCTCTATGATCTCTCCCTCTCCTCTCACCAATCTAGAAGAAAGCAGAAAAAGGAAAAAAAAAAAAAGTGAGCGCATCGTTCCTTTCAACTCACCTGTGAAGGATTGTAAACTACAGTGTGCCCCGCAGAGCCGTCTTACCTGGTGCGTCCTGTTACAGGGTCCACCACCCTGCGGATCACGCTCTGCCTGGCCTCATACTCCTCTTTGGTGAGAGGCCTCTTGGTGGAGAGACGGGCCTTCTGCTCATCTGTCATGACTGCAGTGGAAAGCGGAGCATTACGCAATGAATGCAACTTGTGCAGTTTGGAAATTAAATACCTGGGTGACAATGGCTCTAAAGAATACAGGACTGGAGCAAAGTGACTAAAATAACCAGATATTGTTCTTGGGATGAATATCAGGGTTGGGATTCATGACAATATATTTTGGCACAATGTTTGTACTGATGTTGTTCTTCAGTCAATTGTGGGCAATGCTTCAATTTAGTGCAAATGGGTGCTTTGTGCGACTGAACTGCAACTGAACTTTTAGATCATGTTTGCAACAAGTACATTCACAGGTATTTAATCTCCTCAATGTCAACTCCATGAAATCGATCCTGTCATATACTGTATGGCCCCCAACTACTGTTTTACCTACGCTGTTCTTTTCCCTCTCCTCTCACCTCAACCGATCGAGGCAGATGGCTGCCCATCTCCGAGTCCGGTTCTGTCCGAGTTGTCTTCCAGCTGTTGCTCATGTGGGGAATTGTTTAATTGTTGGGTTCCTCTCTATATTCCTGTAAGGTTAGGTGACTCGAGATGATTTGCAGGGTTTTCCCTGCCATTATCACACTTGGGCGACAAAGTGTTTTTTCAAAGCATCTGAGCCAAATATAGGGTAAAAAAAAAAAAAACTATTCTGAGTGCTGACTATAGGAGAAGTTCAAAATCATTCACTATAAGCTTTGTTTTACTAATGTGAAGTGATTATTATTTTCAATAGCACAATAATACTTTTTTTTTTCAATACAGTATAACAATAATAGTCCAATATTATGTGAAAAGTCATAGTTTAGTCACTGACCATCTAAGCCCTTCAGAAACCTGCAAAAAAAAAACCTACTGATAATGATAACCATCAGATATGAAAATAAGATCCTACATCTGATTCGTCATTTTAATCTGAAACCGTTCAGATTGTGCTCTTTCAAATCCAAACCATCATTCAGTCACAGAAACATGGCGACCAGTCCTGTTAAAACAGCTGATTTAAACCCCCACCTGGCCCGAGCTCCACCGCTCCCTCATCACTCTGCCACACCTCCAGGTAAAATGGAGGTTTCTCTGTTGGACTAGTGGACGGTGGCTGCGCCTGCGGCTGTGCCTGCGGCTGCGCCTGCGTCTGCGCCTGCGCCTGCGCCTCCTTCCTCTTCTTCTTCTCCTTCTTCTTCTCCTTCTTCTTCTTCTTCTTCTCCTTCTTTTTCTTCAACTTCTTCTCCTTTTTCCTCTCCTTCGTCAGCTTTGCCTTTTGCTTCTTCAGCTTCTTTTTCTTGGCTTTGCTCTTCTTTCTCTTTGTCCTCTCATCGCTGGACGAGGAGGAAGACGGCGAGGAGGAAGAGCTACTGGATGATGAAGAGGAGGAGCGTCTTCTGCGCTTCTTGTTCTGTGTTTTCTCATCTGAAGGGAGAAACAGAGACAAATGTCCGACAGACTTTTAGCGATGACACTTTTCTCCTTTGGTCAAAACTGGTTAACTGCATGAAAAAAAAAAGTCCTCACCTCGGCTCTTGTGTTTCGAAGATCGGCTTTGACTTCCGCTACTGGAGGAAGACGACGACGATGATGATGAAGATGAAGAAGAAGAGGATCGTCTCCGTTTCTTCTTTTTCTCGTGTGTTTTCTGTCTGTCAGCTCTGTCGGATGATCTGCTGCGATCCATCACTAAAGAGCGACACTGAAAAGTTGTTTCAGGATCACGGTGAGCAGCGACTGTTTGGCTGTTTTTTTACGGAAGTGTGTCCGTCTGAGAGTTTCTTCCGTCCACATCGGGACATGATTTAGGTTCCTAGTTCCTACTTTAGTATACCCGACATATGCTCTGTGATAGGGGACAATTTAGAAATATTATAAAAAGATGAGATGTGTTGGACTTGGGCTGCTGCTAGTCTAAAGCCAATATGTGTCAGCCCTGTGCGATTCTGTGCTAGGTTATGTTTACAATAATACAACATATATATATGCCATATCATATTACTTATATATAGGTCGTATTATCAACTACTAATCTTAAGGTGTAGACAAAAGGCTGTGTATGTAAATGAGAGTGATACTGCTTGGCCAAACCAAAAGGTCACAGGAGGAGGTCTGCAACTTTTGGGGTCACATACTGTTGTTCTTTGAGGCATTAACAGGAACAGACAGCTGTCTGGAGGACTCCAGGGGGTGAAGGAAGACAACCACCGCCTCCACCAACCAACAAAGGATACACATGACTTTTTGGTGTCTGGACTATAAGAAGACTGGGTGAGGGAAAGTCAGGAGATCAGACTTCGTGAACTGACACATACTCTGTTGTGGTCAGGGAAACATAGTCTGGACCCAGAGCTCTGTAAACTGATTATTCTGCAGCTGTTGAATAAATATCTTGAAGCCTGACATCTTCTCCTATTGCCTCATTAAAGAACACGCAGGACTGGGGGCTGACACATATTGGCTTTATACTAGCAGGAGCCCAAGTCCAACAGCCCCCAGTCCTGCGTGTATCATTTATAAGGTTGCATTAATTCTTGTGGAAACTTTACCTACAATATTCAATAATGTAGACTAGATATTTCAGGCTACTATATTGATTCCAATTACAGCAGGTTCTTGTAAATGTTTCACAATAAAATTATATACATTTATTTTAAATCTAATTTTTATTGATTCTTGACATAGCCATGCTCGGACAATGACAAATGCCCAAATGGGAGAAACTGCTTTGCTGCGAACAATAAAATAATTAGAGATGAGATGGATGACAAAATCCAGTGAAGTCAAACCTCATCTCCCATTTCTTACCACAGGTCATCGCTAGACACCTATGGTACAGATACCTCCAAGAGAACTAAACAGGGTGACCTGTTAGCTGAGGGGTTAGTGCATGTGCCATATGAACGCAAATGAGGTCCCTAGTTAGATTACAGGCCAGACCTTTACTTCATGTCATGTCTCTGCTCTATTTCCCCATCTGTCCTCTCAATCTTTACTGCTACTGTCTAATAAAAATAGGCAAAATGGCCAAAAAGAGAGAGAACTAAATGGAAAGAAAAATAAAAGGAATGAAAAAGAACCAAAGGGGTCAACTCCTCTATTGTTCAGGTTGAATGAGGACAATGTTGAGGCAAATTTTAAATAAAAAGGCCACCAGATCTTATCAACAGATGAAAGAAAGCCTCTGTGGGATTGTCTAACCTTTGATGGTGAAGGGTGAAGGTCTGTCTCAAACCAGTTCCAAGAGTGTCCAATATTCAGGTCACACTCAACCATTAATATTGTTATCCCAGTCTCGTAGTTTCATTTAATTTGACAGTTTGCACAGATGAGGATCAACGAGAGAACATATTTGTAATATTTATTCAAAAGTTTTTACAAAGGCAATTGTGAATCTTTAAAGCTTGTATATAGATAAAATACTTGTTCCTGATGTTAGCCCTTATCACTCTTAGTACATAAGGCTAAACTAACTGAAAGAAATAAAAGAGACAGGCCTCAGTGACTGCTCACCAGCTTCGAGTTAAATACTGTCACCTGTCTTCATTCATGTTTAAATATTGTGTAACTTTTGCAAATAAATAAAGCAATCTCAAAATTCCTTAAAACCCCACAGAAGTACATTGGAAATGATAAATACTGAAGTTCATGTTACATAAGACACGCAGCTGCATGAGTGAATGTAACAGTCTAAACATGGCTGGACTTGAAGTTAGGAAAGGTAAAGATGTCTGCAGAAAGAGAGACTTAGAGCTATCATCTTTCCAGTCTGTGTGCAAGGGGAGCTCGTCAGGTCCCTCCTTGTAAAAAATTAAGATTAAAAAACAGAGCGGGTGGCGGTATTGAAGGGGGGCTGGAATGTGTCAATGCTGCTTGGATTTGATCTGGACCATTAGGATGCAGCAGCCATGCGAATTCTCTCCGGGGGAAACAGCAGGACGTTCTTAGCTGCTTTGATAGTGTTCTTCATGAGCATCGCCACAGTCATGGGTCCAACACCTCCAGGCACAGGGGTGATGAATCCCGCCTTCTGTCTCACACCTAAACATGGACAGAAAGAGTGGGATGTCAGAGATGTCCGAGATGCCAAGCGTGGCCCTGCAGAAATATGATCGTGTACGCTTTCCTGCCATACCTTCAAAATCCACGTCTCCAACCAGTCTGCTTTTTCCTGTGATGGGGTCCTGCACTCTGTTTATTCCAACATCAATCACTGCTGCTCCCTCTTTGATCATGTCTGCGGTAATCAGGTTCGGGATGCCTGAGAGTTCAGTAACGCGCACACAGTACAGTTAGACAACAGAGGCAATTCAGTCCAATCAAGAAAAAGATTAAAGCGGTTCAGTCACTGTCAAATACAAACAGACAAACAGTGACACAAACCTGCAGCAGCCACAATGATGTCAGCGATTTTAGTGTGTTGGCGAAGTTGATCCTTTGGAGTGTAACGGTGAGAGATGGTGACTGTGGCATCGCCTGACAACAGAGCAGAAGGGTTAGTGTGCAAACTCAAACTCTCCTTGTCTAATACATCGCACATGATCAGACATTCCCGCACACACAAGTCATAACCTACCTCCGGGCCTCTCGTGACGGCCGTCTGTATGCAGTAACATGGCGATGGGCATGCCCACGTTCTTGGACCGTCCTGCAACCACGACATTCTTTCCAAGAGTGGGAATGCCTGGAAGGAAGAAAAAAAAAAATGTGGAAATTGAATTCTGTTTGTTTAGCAGCATCTTAATCCCGAGAGGAGGTTAAGTGATCGCTCCGTTTACCTGTGCGTTTAATAATTTCCCAGACTCCCCACGGAGTGGCAGGAAGCATGGCGGACTGATCCAGGCACATGCGACCCACATTAACTACGTGGAAGCCGTCCACGTCCTTGGTAGGAGATACTGCATTGCAGATCGTACGCTCATCGATGTGGTCTGTCAGAAAATAAAAACAGGTTACAGTCAGGGCAACTTGAACCGAAACTTTTCGATCTTGTCTAACGCAAACGAGACCCACTACAGATGCATGATTCGCCGTATTCATTCAGCTCGGTTCTCTTTTCCAGTTTTTCCTGTACCTGGCAGAGGAAGCTGGATCAGCAAGCCGTCCACACGATGGTCTGCATTGAGTTTGTAGATCAAGTCCATTAACTCCTCTTCACTGATGTCTGAATGCTTGAGAATCGTCTCGCTTGAGATTCCTGTGGGTGGTCAAAGTGAGAAAACAACTCATAAAAGAAAATACTTGGATTTTTTTTTTTTTTTTTTTTTTCATTTGGGGTTGTGTGTTGTTTTCCACGTACCGACATCAGCTGCAGCCCGTGTCTTGTTGAGGACGTAGGAGTGACTAGCTGGGTTGTCTCCTATGAGAACGACACTCAGGTGGGGTCTCTTGTGACCGGCTAAAACCCATTTCTCCACATCGGCCCGGGCCTCCTCCCGAATCTGCCGTGCCAGTTTCTTTCCTGAGATGACCACCGCCTCTTGCCTGAGAACAAATAATCAATAACTTACATTTTAACGAAGTTGTGATTCTGCTAATATTCAAGCAAGGACATAAATTAATCAAATGAACCGCTTACTCATTAAGTATGTATAAACTCTGTACACAGCCACAGTTTTATACTGAAAACTCACCTGATATGATCATTGAAAACTAAGCCAAAAAAATTCTTTGGACTTGACTATGTGAATAATCTGTACAACAGTAATCTAAACCCAATCGACTGGACAAGATGGTCCGTTTGACTGCAGCTGAACGAGGCGTTTGACACCAGAAACCACGCAGCCGGGTCAAGCATCACTTCCAGCCTCTAAAATTAGCCACAGCACGTCTCCACCTGACTGAGCCATATGCTTTATGAGCACTTTTACTATTACAGTATCTGAAATTACTGTAAATTGGTAGAAACAAGCAAAGAAAAGCAGTTTCTATGTACAAGCATTATAAAAAGGTAGCTGGTGGTTAAAACTGATGTACAGCATTCATGACTCTACAGACTGCTTCCCTACAGCTTTGTCCACATTTAAAAGCCCAAAGTTGCTTCTCCGTTATATAACAACAAACAGAGAGCAGTGGCTGATAACTGAAGAGTAATGAGCCATCAATAGTGATGTAACCGTCACTGTTATTCTGCCAAAACTAATTAAACCTCAAAAGAAAACATATCAAGTGTTTGGGCACGTTGGGGTGACACGGGGCCAGTGTACCAGGTCCCAGAGGAAATGTGTCGAGATTGCAGGGCAGAGTGAGCCGATTGTACAAATTTTCACGAGTTCTACTGAAGGAAAATCTCTCTTTTTAAAC
Source organism: Brachyistius frenatus (assembly GCF_029030835.1). NCBI lineage: Eukaryota > Metazoa > Chordata > Actinopteri > Embiotocidae > Brachyistius > Brachyistius frenatus. Next base: position 100,859 of record NW_027210866.1, read on the forward strand.
GCATGATCACATCAATAGCTCGTGTTAAATGTGACCCACTGTGGAGGAGAGCTGACTTATTTTCACGTTTTTCCTTTCTTTTGTTATGGTTGCATTTCCATTCAGGTCATTATTCTGTACATGTTATGTTTGCAGAAATCTTCTATAAATGAAACTGCCTTTTTGTTGTCTCACAGTAATGTGATTATTACAGAACTAATTTGGTAATGTTGTGATAACTTGTGCATAACAGGTTTTTGTTAATTATTTATCTTGTGCCTTTGAATGCAGATCATGTGCAGGAGCCACGAGGTTTGGTGTTTTAGGCTTCTGTGCAACATTAGTTAATTACATGCATTACAGTCATGGGGCTTCATGCTGCACTCAGCACGTTTTCCATAAATACCTGCACGGGATGCAAATTTGGCGCCTGTATGACGGCATTGATGACTGATAGGCTGTCTGTAGCATAACACGGAGTAGTTTTTCTATTTTGATTGATCGCATACAACATATGGATGTATTTGCCTTATGTGCAGACCGAAACCTCGATCTCCTGCTGAAACCTGGTCCTTAAGCCACAGGGTGCAAGTCCTCAGACCGATTTCATCAGCCAACCGCGGCTGCAATGTTACCGGCATAACGCTAGGGGCGCACATCAACGCGATCAACTGCGGACATTTAGTACATTCAAACCAAATAAAAACCCTTCAGGCTAATACCAAAGACATGATCTCACATGTCGTAAAAAAAATATTGTTAAACCTACTCAGATTGTGGCAAACAAATGGTGGACTCACCTCGAGGCGGACGTGTGCAGTTTACAGACTTGATGCTGGGACTGTTGGCACAGTTTCCTGAGAGTCCTGACCGCTGCCATTTCTGACTGACTGACACTGGTTGGCCGAGCTGAGAGCAGAGGAGACACCACCGCAGGTTATTAATTGTACTAGCACCCGGCCCGCCTGACAGAGGGTCTGTGAAGGAGGAAGAGGAGGAGCGAGGCTTTAAAGCCGCCCCCCCTCCTCCTCCCCACTCCTACGTCACGTACAGTGCCTGCGTCACTGATATCTGCTGCCACACCTCTGCTGCATATATTATCTGTATTTTTCCAATGAGACGAACACTGGGGCCAGCAGCTGCAGGGGGCTCTGTCTATTTACTTCAAAACAAGTAAAAGTGCTCTTTTAAAAATTTTACATTAGGTTGCAGAACTATTATAAGTAAAAAAAATAAAAAATAAAAAAAAAATACTGTCAATTAAGTAGTTTTTCCGACGTTTGAATGGGTAACGTGTTTTTAGGCTCAGTTTTAATGTTCAATCTACAAAGTAAGTAAGTGGCTGTAAATAAAAGTAGTGGACTCAAAAGTACCTCTGAAATGTAGCGGTATTGAAGAATATATTATAAAAATAAAAAATGAACAAGTACCTCATAATCACACTTAAAAGTATAATACTTGAATAAATATATGTTGAAACTTGACTGAGACGTGAAATTGGAAATAATAAATAAGATCAAATACTCCATTGGGTCTTGTTTTCAGAATTCAGGAACAAATACAGAAATATTGTCAGAAAAATATATGTAAAGTATCAAAAGTATTCACTCAGGAAGAATGGTTCCAGTCAGAGTAATTTTATATTATTGGATTATTGTTTATGACACGTTAACATTTAAGCAGCACTTAGTTTTTTGAAGTGTGTCTAATTTTACTATATATACACTGTTGGGAGGCTTAATGTACCCTATTTTATGACAATGTTCTTTTTCATAATGCTCACCGTAGTTTTTAATCTATCACAAAGAAGGATATACTGTGGAGTAAAAAATAAAACATTTGTCTCTGATGTGCCGTGGAGCAGAAATATTAGGTAGTATGTATTGAAATACTTTTACATGTATGAAATGAAACAGAACTTTATTTATAATTTATGGGATTAGAATATAAACTAAAATACCTAAGGAGCTGTAACTAAAATACATAAGGTATTTTGTTTTATGTAGAACATTATATTTGCCATAATAAATTTGTAAGTGATCAAATTATTAGAAACTCATAGCCCCACAGTGATCCTGGAGTGTTGGAGGCCCTTAGGTTTCCGGGGCCCTCTTTTGGCTGTCCAACTCAAATGATGACTGCCAATTTATACATATATATTATTTATTTGCTCTCAGTCTATGCGGACACATTTTTGCCTCAGATACTCTGAACATTAAAACATGTTGTGTTTGTTACAAAATAATTAATAGTAAGCCTAAATAAAAATACCTTTGCAAAAAAAAAAGTTTCACAGTAATTAGAGCATTAAATAAATGAAAATACATGTTCGAATTTGATCAGTGATTAAATATTATTTTTAAACACTATTATTAGTAGTTTGGTTATAGCGCCACTTTGGGGAGTGGTCATACCTATATACGGCCTGCAGGGGGCGACAGTCTGCTTGCGGAGAGGCTGTGGCTCCCCGACAGAGGAAGAGCCACTGTGGGTGCAGTCCATGTTAGCCGAAACGTTGCTATTAGCAGGCTGCGCTGACAAGTGACTCGTTGTTTGTGATTCTCAAAACACATTTCTGTTTACCAAACCAACGACGGGAGCTGTAATCGAGGCTCTCCAAAGACTGCTTCGTCAAGATGAGCTTCCTGTTGTGAGTAAAGTTAACGAGCAGTTGCTAAGTTACAGCTTTGCGGTTAAACGTTAGCTGCGCGTCTGCGAAGTTCCATCAAGGGAAGTAAACTTGAAACAAGACGAGGCGAAACCATCTCTAAACTATCTGCTCACCTCTTTACAAGAAAAAAAAAAAGCCTAGTCAGTGTAGGGCGAAGTCTTGTCTCGTGTAGGATTATCATACGTCGACGAAATCGTATTTGTGACCTTTGTTTATTTATAGTTACCTCGCAGTCGGACTTAACTTTTCAACTAACTCGGCTCGCCTGGTGATCGACGCGACTTCACGGCTGGTTGACGTGTGTTGTTTCTGGCATTTGGTCAGATAAGACCAGACACGGTACCCTTTCTCATCGTGCACGCTTTTGCTGTCTTATCCTCGTTAGGAGGTTTCTAAATGTCGAGCTAATTAACTTCCGTTTTTAGTTGTTTTTTTTTAACACTAATACCGTGATACTGTCTTATTTCCTGTCAGTCGCACCAAGTGTGGATCCGCGATCACTTGGTTATAACACAGATTGTGAAGTCAGGCTCCTGTCACTGTGAAAACGAATCAAAACAGATGTTTTTGATTTGAACATCGGTGTGACAAATGTAGTGGTGGAGGACATTATACGACTGAAGTTGCAGCACCTAAGTCAAATCATTGTGGAGAGCATCAAATTCACTAAATGAGTTTTCAGTCCTTTAGCAGGTTTAGTCTTTAGATTTTTGGGTATAGTTTGTTTATTTCTTTTTTTTTTTTTTTGCTTTAGCAGAATTATATAAATGTATGACATGGAAATAATCATGTAAAGTAAGAAATACCTCAAATTTGTACTTAAGCACTCTACTTGAGCAAATGTACTTAGTTACATTCCTCCACTGGACCAATGTGACGATGATTGCACATCACGAGTATCGATTGATTCAGCAAAAAGTCCATAGAAATTCACCATGAAGCCTGCTGATTGCACAAACCAGACCTCGTGAGGAGAAGTGTCAGCTCCTGTACATGCCTTTTAAAAATGTCCAGCAGGGCCATATCCCAATATCATAAATTTGCTTCAAGGGGGTTTCAATCTGTACATAGTACAACTCCCTCTCCCCCAAAAGACCCTTTAACAGGAAACAAATGAGAGAAACCTCAGGAGTAACATCTGAACAGGTATCCCTCTACCATGACAGACATTTGATAGGTGTGTGTACGGAAGAGCAATAGTAGATTAACAATATAGACACTTGAGATAACAAAATTCTTGAATGTAAATTTATGAAGAATTTGATCTAGCAGGACGTCAAATAGTGCTGGGCGAAATATCAATGTTTTATTGTTTTGTGATATGAAAGATAATATCGTGTTTGCCTTTGGGTTTCGTAATATTGTTATATGACATAATTTGTGTCTTTTCCTGGTTTATTAGGCAGAATTACAGTTAAGTGATTTAATTTTCTGAACTTACCAGACTCTTCTAGCTGTTGTATTATTTGTCTTTACGCACTGAGTCATATTTTTGTAAATATTTTGGGAAATCACCAATAGTCATCCCTGCAATATCATTTCAATATTGATTTTGGGGTATTTGGTCAGAAATATTGTGATATTTGATTTTGTCCATATCGCCCAGGCCTTCCAGGTGTCATCAAACAGACAAGGCCTGTGTCACATTGCCACCATGAAGACCTGCATAGAAGACACACACAGAGCAGGCACAGTCCTCCTTTGTTGACACACAGTTTCTTAGGTCCATATTTATTTCCTTTGCAGTGGCAATCGCTCATCTAAGACCTTCAAGCCGAAGAAGAACATCCCAGAGGGCTCCCACCAGTATGAGCTGCTGAAACACGCTGAAGCAACACTGGGCAGCGGAAACCTGAGACAGGCTGTCATGCTGCCGGAGGGAGAGGATCTCAATGAATGGATTGCTGTCAACAGTGAGTGAATGAATACAATAAACTGACACACCTAGTATACAAGTAACTGTTTAAATTATTTTGCCTTACGCCACTGTTAAAATGAAACATAAATAATCCTTGTGCAGGGGCTGAGTATTTGAACCACGCTGTGGTGTGAAAAGAGGTAGATAGGTAAATTATTGGTTGCAGCATTAAAACTGTTCACAAATTAATAGTAGCCTGCATATACAGTATACATGATTGGCAATATTTCAAGATACCATATTGACATTATTCACAGACACTGAATTGGGAAAACCCCGTCGCTGCTTTACATCTATTTATTTATGGCTGTCGAGGGTGCGTACTAACATTTTGATTTGAACCTGCAGTTGAAGTATTAGTAATATTTCATCATTATGATGAGCATTATTTAAGACAAGAAAGATGACAGTTTACCCTTTCCTTCAGCGGTGGATTTCTTCAACCAAATCAACATGCTGTACGGCACCATCACTGAGTTCTGCACTGAGACCAGCTGCTCTGTGATGTCTGCAGGACCGAGGTAACAGCAAACATTTTCCTTTTCATGCACACAGCTCCTAATTTTTCTAATTTATTTATTTGGTTCCTTGTGTTGTGCATGCTGGTCCACTGTCACACTGTCATAGCTTACTGGGACACTTGAACAGAGCAGAGGTGTGTGTATTATTATAAGTAACACGTGTGCTTTACTTTTAGCTGTGACAAAAAGCCTTGTGTACACATACTTCCTGTAAAAAGTGTTGTTTGATGTTTTATAAAACATGAATGCGGCTTTCTTTTAAACATAAAGGCACATTGCGATGCTGCAAAAAAACAACTCTTTAAATGAGAGTCACACTTTAAATGTTTACGTGTTTGGAGCCAAAATCATTGTTTTTGCTTGAAGAGAGATTCATGCCCCCTGAAACTTAATTTCTGTTTTCAACCAAGTATGAAATAAAGGTAAAATCAGCTGAGTCTATTTTAATTGATTGAAGAGAGGCAAGCACAGTCCCACACAGAGAAAGAAATCTCAACAGACACCGTCAATTCTTGTATTAGTTAAGACGCAACCAAAATGTATAGTAACATCAAGCCTTGAGAACTGAACTCAATTGTGTACACATTCTCTGACTTATCAACTTCATATTATTTCAGAACTAGGAAATTGATCTATATCAAGGAACCACACTAACGATTCAGATTAGGAATGGTAGAGACAGTCGAAGCAAAATAAATTAAAATAGATCATCTGAGCAAAAACAGGAATTCAACTTTGCATGTGGTCCGTGTAGAAGCTGTTTAGTTCGAATCTAGATTTGGCACTTCCTCTATCCTCGCTCTTGCTAAGACTGTTTGTGTTCAGTCTGTAATCAGGAGGAAGAGACAAGGATTCACTTCCTATTGACAAAGCATATGTCTGTAAATGCTTTTGTATTTCCCACACTCTGTTTTTTTTTTAGCTTCTCTGCTTCCAAATGATGTTTTCACGTCCTTACAGAGAGGCATGATGAGTGACATGTGTTGTCATATGAATGTCATATGTAGAGCTTTCATGCACATGTCTTCTATGTAACTCCCGTAACTAATGAATCAAGTCAATAAAATAGGCCGTGCCAATTGATTCTGTTCCTCCTCTGTAGATATGAGTATCACTGGGCTGATGGCACCAATATTAAAAAGCCCATCAAATGCTCTGCGCCCAAGTACATTGACTACTTGATGACCTGGGTGCAGGATCAGCTGGACGATGAGACACTTTTCCCCTCCAAGATTGGTGAGTTTTTTTTTGTGGAATTTTTTTGTTTCCAGTAAACTAATTTGCAGTTAACATGTTTAATGGTGATTTTGGTTGCACCTTTTGTAGAAGCGTTTTACACAGAGGGGGATAAAACCCAACGCAATACAGGCTGTAGTCACATTATTCTCCCACAGACCCAAGTAACTGTATACATCCCATTTATTTAGTTTTTATAATGTCTTTTAACACAGAAAACCAACAGTTCAACTGTTTTTGAATCTACTTTTAGCCTTTGAGAATTACATTATCTGTTTTCTATACTTATGAAAAAGATCAAATACTAGACAAACCTGTAAGTTCTTGAGCTTGGCACTTAGAGGGCAGCAATCTATCAGTTTTACATCAATATAGCTTTTAAGTAATACTAAATATACAGACAGTCACCTGACTTTAGGCCAACTGAAGAGCAGACTGATGGCAAAAATACCTCAAGACAAACAAGAAGTGAAGGTAACAGATGTCAGAGACTGACAGCAAAGTGTTTGATACCAAATACTAAATCTTTTTGGAAAGTGTAGATAATGAGCTCACAATTGTAGGGAACCACGCAGGAAGTCACAATCAGAGCTTTGCAGAGGACACTCGGGCTGGAACGCCAGCTCATGCAATAAAGCTGGCAGATCAGAACCGTTAAAGTGGTCCTGCCTCTTTCTAGGTATTTTTGCTTGTTCGTTTCCTACATTTAAGTATTTTAACTTTAAGTTTATGTGAACTTGACCAATTTCATTTGATCTTCTAAAATTGGAAAACTACATATAAAAGGATAACAATTCCTACACTGCCCATCTTCCTTTATGTAAATGTGATACCAACACATTAAATTGTAAGGGCTCTCAGTGCAATTCCAGGGTCTTTGGTAGTTTCAGACAAATGCAGTGCCCTCCTTGTTTAAATATCAAATGGACTTGCACCCATCTGAGAACTCATGGATGTATTGGTCCTGAAATGATGTGTATTGAGGCACATAGTTGGTGCTATTTTGAAGCAGCAGAAGGCAATCATGCGATTGACCAAAGAAAAAACGAACTCAGTCTGGTCAATGTCATAGTATTTTAATGTTAAAATAGTAATATGCACCGACGTAGGCGGGTGCCAAACGTATTGATATTCTCCTTGTTACACAGGGACATGAAACAGGGCACAAATATGCAAAGGATTAAAGATAAAAAGATTACAGCGTGAAAGTGTATCATTGGGTACCTCAATCTGCTCAGTCTGTGTATAAGCGGATCTGTTTCCTCTAGAGAAAAGTGTTGTTTACTTCTACTTGGTGAACCCACCGCTATAATGGTTCAGGCACACCCAGCTTTTAAAGGGAACGGGAGACGACACTGTCATTGGTTTATTCCATGTTGCACCTAAAACACACCATATTAAATAAAGAGACTTGGAACAACCCCTTTGAACCATGCACCTTACTTTCAAATTAACTGTTGTTAAACAAGTAAAAGTGGTCTTGGACTTCTCCTGAATGCACTTTTGCCACAGGCTTTAGACCGTGCACTTAGATCGTTGAAATATATCTCTTCGTTGCATGATCATTGTGTGGACCACAGGGGGAAAACACAAGCAAAATATGTTGCAGTCCTGAAACCGACTGTGCTGCACCTCCACTCTGCAGGCCATGTTGAGTTTTATTTGTAGCTGTCTGTGTGTGGTTCTTCTGCAACTGTCCATACTAGCACTTAAATTTGCAATATCTCACTCTGATGTAGGCTGAAAGACATAGTGGACATTAAAGCAGCACACACTGTTCTCTTGATATCAGCATTTTCCACCACTTTCTGTCTCACAGGAGTTCCCTTTCCCAAGAACTTCATGTCTGTGGCCAAAACCATCCTGAAGCGCCTGTTCAGGGTTTATGCTCACATCTATCATCAACATTTTGACTCTGTGATGCAGCTGCAGGAGGAGGCCCACCTCAACACCTCCTTCAAGCACTTCATTTTCTTTGTTCAGGTGAGATTATTGCACCACAGTATGAGGTTTGTGTCCAACGCCCCTTTCAGACATACACTGTAAGCCATATCTGCCAGTTTGATGTTATTGTCATGTTTGAAAAGGAGTCCCAAGCCAGTTTTCTGTAAAAGTTAGCTCAGTAATGTGCTTACTGAGGAAATTGTAACATTTTCTGTGTGAGTAAAAGCAGCTATAAGATAAGGAAAACTTTATGTATATCAAAGTAGGACTACAAATGAAGCTTTAAATGCTGATCATTGTTCAGCTGATTGATCATTTTCGTATCAGCACGTGTAACTCTAAGGAGAAGCTTTGCCACTTGCACTTCTGTAGTTATAATGGCTTTACACTGGACCAACACTGAAAACGATTGATCAGCTCAATGTAAAAAACAAAATACAAGAACATCTTAAGAGGACATTGTGGTAAATGATCTCATGTTTCTTACATTCTAAATTACCCTGCACAATGCCTATTCTCCCGCTCTATCTAAATGCCAGTTACTGTGGTAGGACCGTGTCCCTCTCTGCAACAGTCCTGTCATGTTTGTACAGTCAACAATGACAGACCTAGAAATCAAAGCCAGAAAGCCATTAAATGAACGAACATTAAAACCCTGCAGTTTTCCTGATTATATGTCTTAAAAATATGTCTTGGAAAGGCTTTAACAGGATTTAATATGCAAGGAAAATGTTATGCATGTGGGATTTTATCAAATTTTTTAGCAGGGCAGGACAGTAAAGCAATCTTGACAACGATTACAGAAAACACACCATCAATTACAGTAATAACGATAGACCACGTTGGATGTAGAGAGTATGAATTTATTGATTAAAAACAAATGTTTATTTGTTTAAGCTTCAGTCTTCAGTCTGACAATACTTCTTTAATTTAAAGCTAAATAGTTCCCTGTGGAGTTTTCTTGTAAACTAATAGGTTAACTTAATATTGAATATTGCTTTGAGCAAACTGGTCAATGCTGTCAGTGTGATGATGATTTAGCCTCTGGACACAACGGCCAGTATTTTGGTGGCTCTAGTGTAGCCAGCGGATATCCAGACCAAGACTTAGTCTTCAGTATCACTTGTCAGATTGTGAGAAGAAAAAAAAAAAAGTCCTAATTATGACATATAAACATCACTGAGTAACCAGTCTGATATTGACTATGTTTTTTTTTTTTTTGTAGGAGTTCAACCTCATTGACAGGCGAGAGCTTGCTCCCTTGCAGGACTTGATTGAGAAGCTTGGATCCAAGGACAGATAGATGTTTCATCACGCATCTCCCCTTAACAGTTTTTTTTCTTCTTTCTCAGTCTCTGTGACCTCTTCTACCTCTGTGACTTTTAGCCTCTACTCTTAAACTCTGTGCCTTCTTCTTTGCAATTCCTTAATATTCTTACTGCGTTATTTCTTTTATTCCTTTCTGTTGTCTTGTATTCTGTCTTTGAGCCTTTTTTTTTCCCCATTTGATCCTTTCTAGATCATATAAAATAGTGTAGTGGAGTAAAAATATTTTTCCATAGGACTGTGGTTAATGACTCTGTAAGAGCAACCTACTGATTTTTTTTTATTTTTTATATTGGACCAAGGACATTTGGAAGTTAAAGTGAAAAGCAGCTTTTCTTCTTTCAGAAGTTGATAGTGTTAGTTATCGATTCCTTTTTGTTAACTTTGAGCTTTTATAATTATAGTGACTGACCAAATATCCCAATCTTAGATCGTTGGCTGGACTGTCACAGTGGGGTCAGCCCTATAAACTAAAACTGCTGTCATGGAGTGACTGAGTGATAAAGTTACACCATTGGTCGGCCGACTGATTTTCAAATTAACAGCCCACGGGAGAGTAAAGATGGCAAGAAAGATAGTGACATGACAAAGGCCTTTAGTGTGCTTTTGTACCCGTAACAATACATTTCACAAAGGCAGGTATATAAATGCACCGGTGTACTGTATACTGGTTGTGTGCCTGATACCCAAATATGCTGACATGACTCCTGTTGACACGCCTTTGTTCTTGCCCCACAAAAACCTCCATTATCAACTGCATATAGCTATTTCAGTTTGGTCATGCAATATTGTGTTTTGCACATTTTTTTTTTTATTAAAATAGTAATATGTGAGATATAGTTCTTACAGTGATACATTTTGCCTACTTTGAATCTATTATTTAGTTCTTATTAATAACCACTTAAAGCTTGTATAATGACCCTGTAAAGGACCTTTGTAGTATAAATGGTCCTGTCAACAGCAAAAATAGTCTAATGTGAATTTTTAGTTTTACTGTCATTTTAGTTCATTTCTATGGTGCCGATGAATTCTGGAACTCTTTTTATTTTTATTTTTTCCAATGCTGGTACTTGTTATTTCTTTTTATACTAAATATTTCCCCCTGGATTTGAAAATAGACTAATAACTATTGCACCTGTAAACAATAAGTATAAGTGACCTGAGATGTATGTAGTTTTTTAAAGTCTTTATTATAATTTGGTGCATGTACAGTATAATTAGCATGGTCATTATCTGTGTTTATTCTGGCTACAACAGCAGGGCTGTTTGTACAGCCATTGTTTTAAAAACTCATGCAGCTAATGTTCCTGATGATTTTTTTTGTCTGGCAAAGTTTGATCAAGGGAATTGGTTCATAAACTGCTTAATGTTGGACCTCAAGTTATATCAGACAATCGTGTCGCCAATTATGATGGGTTAGATAACTTAAATGCATCACCAGGGAACTAAACAAGGGACTTAGTGGCAGCAGAGTGTTTATTTAATGATTTAACACTCTGTAAGAAAGACTGTTCTTATACTAAAAAAAAAAAAAACAATGTGAAAAAGGGTTTGATTCACTTGAACTGCCATTTATTGACTTTTAGGGCCACAAATTGCTTGGCAAAAATATCAAGCCAGCAACAATTAAGTTGATAATCTATAGGCATGTCCAGTCATTACTTTCAATCTATATTCAATCACATATTTTTGAAATGTATTGCTTTTTTTCACAGTTTTATTTTGAAACTTTTGGCGTTGAGTTACATTTCATATTACATTGTGAAAGGTTGGTTTTACCTTTTGAATCAGAAATGGAACAAGGGCTTTGAAATTAATTAAAGGTGTTTATGGATTTACAACATTGGTCCAATCATGGGGTGGCCATTTGGACTGGGTGGAGTTGCGTGGATGTATGTACCGTGTCCAAACATTTGCTGTAAATAAGATCAGTGTTTTATCTGAACAAAAACTGTGCCTTACAATAATGAAAATGTCTAATGTGACAGTATTGATAGATCAAAAACTCAATAAACTCTGAAAGGACAATGCTGTGTTGATTGTCATTTTGTCTGCTAGAGAGTGATTGGATCAGCAGTGAAGTATTGATCTTTGTATTTCCTTACACAAACAACACTCTTGACACAATGTTTTGAAATACATTTTAGATAGATCTAAAGATATTACATATGCAGGTTTGTATTCTGTTTAATTGTATTGTCATTGTGAATTAACTCGTCTGCACAATAATGCAAACCCTTTGAAATTCCTTAAATTTGTTGAAAGATGCTGCAGTACGATTGACAAAAAAAAAAAAAAAAAAAATCCACCGGGCAGCATTACACATGCAAATCGACAGAACGAGTAAAAGGCTGTACATCTTACAGTCTTTATTAAGTACACATACTTATTACTAGCTTTATAACGTTTCAAGAGGACGCCTGGACGTCACAGATTAATAAAAAAAAAAAAAAATCGGATCAAAATTAACAGCAATAGTATCGCCCGAGACGTTTTTACGTGGTGCACGGTGTAAGTTAACCAATCAAACGCGAGTTTGGAGTTAGCGACGTTTTTTTGCCCTGAGTTTTGACTTCCAGTCAGCTTGAACCAGTAACCTCGACAACGTGTCCTCAGGAAATTCAACGTCTCACTTTGTTCAGTGGACGCAGACCTGCTGCTGCGTCACAAAATGTGACCGTAGGGTTTGACGAGGTTGTGTCCGTGTAGAAGAAGACACGGCGGACATAAGCTACGTAGACAGCCTGAGAGGCTTCACTCGGGGCAGCAATCCTCCGGCTTTGAGGTCAGCAAGGAGGAAATAACGAACTGTGTTTTTTTTTTTTTCTGGCTACATCTCATCAAGTAGTTAGCTGTCATATGTGAGTTTTGGTTAAATCTTATTAACTGTCCGTCACAGTAACTGTTAAATTGTTGTGTTTGTTTATTTTTTTTGGCCTGGACCCGGTTGGCAGAAGAAGCCACAAAAAAAAAAAAAAAAAAACCCGACGTTTACGTTAGCTTCCTAGCACAGTTGCTACTTCGTAAAGAGCATAAAGTTAGTTAGTTAGCGTGAAGTCAACTCTACGTGGTGATCCCTGGTGGTCTAATTAATGCTTAAACTACGTAGCTCGCTAAAGGCAACGCAGCTATAATTGTACACGTATGTTTGGAAGTTATTCAAAATGCTTGTTGATTTAAAAAAAAAAAAAAAAAAAAAGGTCTCCTCGCTAATTCCGGCTATCGTTGTGAGCTAACATTAGCGACCTGCCTGGAAACACCGGGTGAAGCAAACCAGAAGATGTCAACCGGGTTTTTATTTGTTATTTTTACACGACCTGGTTGTTTACGGAGCATTTTTTAAACGAGCTCGGTGTTGTCTCGACGCCCCGAAGCTCGAGTACACTTGTAGAACTAATCAATCACAATTAAAAGTCTCCAGCGACAAACAACCGACCTGTTGAAAACGCCTCAATAAACAACAGAGCTTTCGGATAAATGTCACTTTCTTCTGACGACCGAGCTGATCTGTGTCACATTTTTGTCCGCAGGCTTTGATAAAGTGATGGCAGATGAAAACACGCAGTTCTGTGGCAATTGGTAAGTCTGAACAAGTTACATGACGTAATCGATGCATTTGATGGTGGTGAACACCAAGTTTCATGATCTGCTTCACCCTTTGTTTTATTTTATTATTATTTATTTTTTTTTTTTTTTTAGCAAACATGACATCCCAGAGGCAAATTTTACAACTCACGAGATCCACTGTCGAAGAAACATCGCCCTGTGTGATGTGTGCCAGGAGCCGGTGCCCCGGTCGGACCTTCAGGAGCACAAGCAGCAGGAGCATACACAGGTAATATCTGAGGGGCAGGAGCATAAACGGGTAACACCTAAGCAGCAGGAACTTACACTGGTAACAGGGATTGGGGCATATCATTGGTGCTTTATTTCTTATATAAGTCTATTTGAGATAGTTTTTTTTTGTTTTTGTATGGTAAATAAGCGGGCTAATGCAGCCTCTGCAAGTCCCACCAGAGAAAATACATATTGTACTCCAGTCACCACTGACATCAAGTCTTTGCCCAAAAGGAAACGATTAGTCATTAATGATAATGACTGAGACCATGACTGTAATTGTAAAAGCATTTTCATTTTCATTTTAGATTACTTGCAAGTGTGGTTTGAAGATTGAGAAGAATCATATTGATGTTCACCAGGTATTGTTGAAGATCCTTTTCATTCCCTATTCATGAGTGTGAATATTTAAGCATCTTGATTAAATCCTCTTTACAATGGTTGTCTCTTACAGAGCTCTGAGTGCTCTCAGCGGCTGGTCCCATGCCAGTACTGTGAACTGGAGCTTGTTTTCAGTCAGTCCAAAGAGCATGAGGATTACTGTGGAACACGCACGGAGCCTTGCCCACACTGCAAGTGCAACGTAATGCTCAGAGAACAAGCTGTGCATCCAGTCTTATGTGGAAGCCTCACACCGCCCCAAGAGAGGAACAACAGCAGGATGAGTCGCAGTCCAGTAGAACAACAGTCTCCAGGTGCATGGTTTGAAGCCCACTCCATTCGAAACCTCCTAAGGGCCCAAGAAAGAAGCCCCAAGAATAACAACATCAGTGCAGCAGAGCTGCAGTCCTTTCCTCGGCCATTTGAGCCCAGAGTTTATGACACTTCAAGCGGACCTCAGGCCTCAGTAGACTGGAAAAATGCTGCACCACGGAATACAACATTTAGCCACTGTAAGTGTATTCATTATTACATTTATTTGTTCGCTAACAGTTATTGGTGGGGCGTTTAGAAAGTCCACTTACTTTGAAATGTTACTGTCAGCTTTTCCCTTACGAAAGGCAGTCTTTGGGAAATTAGTTTTGCAGGCAGAGGACATGCAGTAGATGCCCCTGAAAAATGATATACATTTTGGAGAGATTTTGTTTGCTCAGCATCAGCACAAAGGTTTTCCGTGTCGGAGGGCCAAAGATCGCATTGCACATGCTGCTAACTTTGATTGTGTGTTTTGAAAATTTGAGGTTAGCCTGACCAACAATAGACAATTTCACCAATGTGTTGAAGAAAATTAAGTTTTAACATATTAAGTCTGAAAATATTAGAACAAATCCTTATTATTTATATATCTTTATCTCCCATTACTGTACTCATAGACTGGAACTATTGTGCTGCTGCTTTCGGCTTTGATTATTTTCTGAAATGACCATATAATCCGTTTTTCTTTTAGTGCTGGGGCAGAGTGATTTCCTGCATGGCAGCAGCAGCAGCAGCAGTGGGTGGCCACACAGTGAGCACACACTGGATGAGGATTCATCTGGCCTCGACTACATGTTGGCTCTCAGCCTGCAGAGTGATGGAGAATCAGTGTCTGGAGGTTTAGAGGCCAACATGTGGAGTGATATCTGGGACCACAAGATTGGGAAGTCTACCACCTCTGGAAGCTCCCCTCTCTCTCCACCCAACAACAATTACCCAAACTTCAGTGTAGGGACAAGCACAAGTGCAGTGCAGGACCACGATCAGACCGGTAAATCAGTGGTGATTAGGATACTTAAATGTTATTCTGATGTCAATTTGTTAATCATTTAAAAATATTTTTTTTATAGATGCCATGTTGCCTTGTGAGTTTTGCGAAGAGCTGTTTCCAGAAGAGGACCTCATTCTACATCAGGTTTGAGATTACTTTTGGTGACATTGATTTTTGTGTTCACCAGCTGACTTAACTGTGGCCAACATCGATTTAGATGAAAGTCTGGAAAGATCCTTTAAATTCGGGGATTAGATTGTGATTGTGACAGTCTTGGATCTAAACACGTGAACAACACACCTACAAACCAGTCAGCTCTCTAGAAAACTGTTTTCCTGTGCTCACAATCTGATCAGTGATGAAAGCACTACACGCATAATAAGCAAGTTGTGTTGAAGGACTGCCATGTGTCACATTTATAGACTTGTAGAATCTTTTCTTCTTCTCCATGTTTTGGCCGGGTGTTTTAATTTAACTTACTCAGTTTTATTTTACTAGCAACTTGCACATCAATGGTGTTTACGAAACAATAATTAGATCAGACCTTCTTTAGGCTGCCTACGAACTTCTGCCTGCTTTTTAAAATATTTTCTCTTTTTTTGCTCTGATGACTTGCCTCACTTTCACTTTAACACTGGTGGAAAAATCTGCTTTGACTTTGTCGATGTCGTCATGGTGCATTTTGTTTTTCCTTCTAAAACGATCCACAGGCTGCTGCCATCTGTGCTGGGACTCTGTAAGGTCAAATGGTTGAGACAGAAGTCTGTGTCTTTGCACCAATCAATGCAAAATGCTTACATCATGACAGATATCAGATGGCGTGCTAACATTTGCATACCTCTCTTTATCCTTGTTTCACTCTGTTCACAGTCCACTTGCAGCCTTTGTCTGTTTGACTGTTTGACCCTCATCTCTATCGAGAAGGAACTTGATGACTCGACTCTTGCAGGTTCGGTGTGGATCTCAACCTTTTGTACACTTTCTTTGTTTCAGACTGGGTGCAGTCCGGCTTCTGCCTTTGCCTCTTTCAGCAAGCAGCCCTTGACTCCACCTAAAGAGGAAAGGATGAGCAGGAATGCCCCGGGGCTGATGCATAACCTGCCTGACACACTGGCTTCCAACATCCCCACCTTCCCTCGGTCAGTGTCACCAGCGTCCTACAGTCCTCCAGCCAGTCCACTAGAGGGCGATGTGGTTATTCCATGTGAATTTTGTGGCGTTGCTCTAGAAGAGGCTGTTGTCTTTCACCATCAGGTATGTAACTCATCACGTTAACTTGGTAGTCTAAAATGAACATATCATGATGACTGTTAAGGATTGGATTTTATTGCCTGTGAAGGAAAAATATTTTAACCTGTCATAGTGTAACTGAAACAATGTGGCATCTTTATTGGCACATAATTCAAATATTTTTTGTGGAGAGATTTCTTCTTAATGACTTAATGACCCTCCCTTAAATTTCATTCCTGAATATGTGTTCACAAATATTCAATATTAAACATTAAATAGTTCAAATAAAATAAACATACAGGTACGAATATTCTCTTGTTTTGTGATACTTTATTGTTTGTGTGTTTTTATATCCAGGACAAGTGTGATATGCGCCCTCAGACTGCCCACCCACTGAATAATATAACAAAAGGATCCGTCAAAAAGCCGCTAAGCGCTGCTAAAGACCCCTTTGGGCAGACATCTCCAGATTTTCAGAGAACAATAAAGAACCAAGGTAAAATATACAATTTATACAGAATACTAAAAGTCGGATTAAAGTCAATAAATACCTGAAGAATTCTGGTAAATCTCATTATAGCATGTGAAGTGCGTCAGCAGTGTGACGGAATACAAATACTTTATTTGGATAAGGAACAGATATCATTCCCCGAATACATATTTCAACAATATTTAAACAATGTAACACAGAAAAGAGGGAACTGTGGCAAATTTTGGACATCGGGTTTTACACTCAACTACTTCTGGTGTAAATACAGATATTAATATAACGTACACAGATAAAGATGATGGCTTGTACATGATAGATATGCTACTTATCATCTATTTTTTGTTTAAAGTGCCAGAGAAGAAGAGTCGAACATTTTTGATACTGTAGTGGTGTTTTTGTCTGTAATGTGCATGATTAAGTGTGTGTAATATTTAGTTTTGACTTGTATATAAATGCGGTTGGACAACATCTTAATATCCAAAATATCCAATGAAAAAGATTGTGAACCAAAAAGGTGCAACACTTAAACACTTCTGTCTTTATGTCAACAAACATTAAACATACATCAGCAAAGCTCATAAAGCTATTTGAGTTGATCGTAATTGACCCAATACTCTATGTACGGGCATTTCTGTCTGGCCACTGTGTTTGCATGTATGTTTATGTGTCCATATTGTTTATGCTCCCACACACACAGATAACTTCTTGGAGGAGGACTTTGGGTTTGACAGGGACACACCACCAGGACAAAACCCAAGGGGATGGCAGAGAGGCTTCATCGGACCACCAAGTCCAAGAAAGACGTTCAACTGTGATGTTTCTGTGAAAAACAGACCGCAGCCGAGCAAGGAAGCAGAAGGGGCTCATTTATCTTTCTGTGACTCTGACAAACCTGGTTCTGCACCTCTGAAGGGGTAAAAGCAATGCTCAGGCTCTGTGGATTTTTTTTTTTTTTTTTTTTAATTTACTTTTTGTAAATAACTTTTTTGTATGTTATTAATATTCTGATTTAATAAATGTTTTTGTCCAACAGACTTCAACTCCCAGAAAATACAGAAGGGAGAGGGAACAGAAGGAATCCAATAACAAAGGTACATTTAATTTTTTTTTCTTTTTTTTTTTTTTAAATCATGTGCAGTAGAGACAGACAGGAAATGTGGGGAACAGAGCAGGGGAATGAGATGCAGTAAAGGTCAGTATGTCTAGGAGACGAACTGGAGACTTGAGACGAAGCATTTGTGTTGGGTCGCTCCAGTAGTTCTTTAAAAAACAATTAAAGTCATCCTTTTTTTTTTAACTAAATAAAACCCCCTCATATAATAGTGAAATCTATAAGACTGCAGAAAGCTGATCACAGAATTTGTGTGGTGTTTCAGTGTAATTTTGGGTGTCCTCTCCCTTCACTCAACATGTTTTTTCATCTGTTAAAGGGTTTTCAAATGTATTTTTTTTCCATTTGCAGTTACCCAAGAAGCAGAATGAAGAACAACAGGAAGAGTGAGAGCTGGAACTTGTGGAGAAACAGACAAACCAAATCTCCTACTCTGCTTTTCATGTATCTTTTTGCACACTTTCAAAAATGAAATACTATCTGATAAGTGCCTGTGAGAGTATTCGTATCTTGCAGTTTATATTTAGGTTTCTTTCACTATTAAAGTATAAGCAATTAATTTGGTTTTATTCATGCATATTCTGCTTTATTTCATGATTTGTTTCAAGTGTTTGCATATCTAACATCAAGCCTTAACAGATACATTTTAAGATGTTTTTTATTTACAGATTAATGAATCTGATTGTTTTTGGTTTCACTGTTCAAGTCATGTCATTATGAGCACAGAGACCATCAAAGACAGACGCATGACTTCGATGGGCATTTGTTGAACTTAATCTTCACCTTTATAATTCAGCCAAGGAAATTTTGTTTTCACCCCTGTTCGCCAGTTCCTTCAGGTTATTTGTCAGTGTCCCTGTTGGTTTCTCCACCTTCATGTAACCTAAAGCACTTTGATAGATTATTTGGTTAAAAAGGGCTTGAGGAACAGATTTGATACATTTATGCATCTTTGACCAAGAAAAGAGTAACGGTATTATTGAATATTTGTCTTTTTATACTGTTGAACATTTGTCTTTAATAATTTGTCTGTAACTACCCAGTAATAATTAGATTTTTTAAAAATCCTACCTATAGAACTATATATGTGTTGTTAAGATGAGATAGCTTTTAAAGCAGTGTGTCCTGTCTAATATTGTTTTAAGTAGTATGAAAAATGTTGTGGTCCTTCGAATAGTATTCAAGATTGATAAGATGTTTTTTTGTGTGTAACATAGGGTCCACTTTAGAAATACATATAAATGTGGGAGCCACAGATGGTTGAGGATGCAAATGTTGCTCTTCTGATCAACAACGCTACAGACGTTAGAGAGCAGCGGAAATCGCATGGTATGGTGTTTAGTTGGACTCCACGCTCTCACGGCACACCGCTGGCTATTTTTGTTTTAGGACAACTGTCTTGATTCTCTTTGTCTTTTGTGATTATTAAATGTTGCAATGAAGACATTGATTTATGGCTGCTGTTTGTATTTGGTTAGTGCTGTTTCATACCTCTGTCTTCAACCACAGTCAGCACATAGGCTGCAGTCCACCTGTTATTCTGCACAGGATAGAGCAGGTATAGATAATGGATGGATGTTTCATACCTCTTTATACTCCCTACATATACTCTTCTAGGCCTCCTGAATTAATCAGTGACAGCCCCAAACTGTGGAAGTAAGGAAGATACAAATGTCTCTTTAATTGTCACATTTTCAGCCAGTTGACCACTTAAAGAGCTTCTCCCTCCTGTGTCAGAATATGTGGTAACCTGAGTGTGTGGTGATAAATGCAGCAGAAGAAGATATTTTAAAATGTATTTGATGTGACAGTACAGCAGTAGTATGGACTCATTATTTCTTTTACAATAGAATCCAGCATAGGTTTTGTTGTGATTATTACAACCATAAATTATGAGTAGTCTGGAAAAGGCCCACCTGCTTAGTGTCAGGGGGATTTTGCATTGGTGCATTGAAAAGCAGTGTTCATCTGCAGGCGTCCTCAAGATCACATCTTACAAACCGAACTGTTACTACACAAAACATTTTTTGTGTAAATTCTCCGTCACGGCACGGTCATGTCCTCAATATATTTGGAGGGAGTATATACTAAATGTATACATGCTGGGTATCTGCTGGCTAATTCCAGTATATTTGCATTTAATTTGTTTATATTCAAATAGTTTTGCGCTAGCAAAATGTTCAATATTTCTCCACAACAATTTAAAACTTGGCCACATGGAGAAGGATTTTAATTTTTTTTTTTATTTTCCAGTTCTAATTTTAATCACATTACTGAGGAAACTCCCTGGAAACACTTGCATAAAAAAGTGTTGGCATCACAGATGACTTATTTTTAGTGATTTTTTTTATTTTTTTTATTTTTTTTAAACCTTGCAGCAACCAGATATTAAAACCATACAATTTCTGTTACTTTTAAAATAAAAGTTAAACAGTAATTGGGGTAAGTTCATACTACTTAGTCAGAAATCCCTCTGGCTTTGGTGGCTAACACTGGCACTATGTTTGTTTTAAAAAAAAAAAAAAAAAAAAAGTGGCCCTAATCACCCTCCATACTTGGACTCCTTTTTCCGTCCTCCCACACAGCGGCGCGCTTTGAATGAGCGCCGGGAGAAGCCGGACAGAGATGGGCGGGGTTGCACCTTTCAGTGGGAATCCTCCGTTCAAAAAGCTGCCGACGTCTCTTACACGAGAGTGCGGAGCTGTTTTGTTTCTGCTTTCACTGCGATTCACGAGACGACCGAAATGTGCTCTCCACGAGAAAGTTAGTTTTTGTTGACTCAGAAGAAAGTTTCTAACTGTGCTGAAGACTGGGAGAGTCGGCAGAGGGGAGGAAAAGACGCAACAAAAAAACAGCTCACAACTCGTGCAGGTGGCACACGTTGTTGACCCGGGGAACCACGCCACATCGGGACTCTGCATCCGGACCTTCTCGTCTCACCTGAGCCCGACAAGAAAGATTAAAATGTCCCTGGAGAGTTACTCAGCGCTGGACGAGTCCTCTCTCCGAGCCTTGGTGAGTAAATGAAAGGGGATGCTCTGGAGATGAAGTTAATGAAAGTGGGACCCCACTGGTGTGTGTGTGGGGGGGGGGGGGGAGGGGGGGTCTTAGTGTATCATTTAAAGTTTAGTTTGCATACATTCACAGATACACCATGGAGGCTATTTAGTTTATTACTCTGTTTGGGACTTTAAAAAGTCTTTTAAAATAAATGTGTACTGTAAGTCTCTGAGGATCACAAACTCAATTAGCTACCACATAGCCGACATAACATCTTCATCCAACATTTCATCCAACAGCCTTTTCAGTGGCTTCCCCCCACTGGTAATCTCTCCTTTTGATAATGATACCTGACAGGCAGGTAGGATGTGCACAGTATTCAGGATAATCCTTTTTCACTTTGTAGTTAGTTTTGTATCAAGGAAAAATACCACTACTTGCTTCATGTATGTCATATACCCGGATTTACCTATTTTAATTCATTTACATCCTTGTAAAATGAAAATGTGGTGGCATGGAGTGCCAATCTGGAGAAAAACCACGTGTTTTTTTAATGTAATACTGGAGTATTAATGAGTTATCTTCTTCTCTTTATAATTATTACATTGACTAAGCACATAAATAGCTGTTAGTTATTGTCTTTGAGTAAACTAAGAAATAGTTTTGAATCTATTAAAAATAAAGAGCTGACTCTTCTCTCAATGAGCTGCAGAAGGGAGGCTGTGGCTCAGACGGTAGAGTGGGTTGCACACTGATCGGAAGGTTGGTGGTTCGATCCCCAGCTCTTCCTGTCCATGTGCCCGAGTGTCCCTGAGCAAGACACTGAACCCTAAGTTGCTGCCGATGGTGTGTGAATGTACCCTTGATGGTGGTCTGTCTCGTTAGTGTGTAAATGGGAAAACCA
This sequence comes from Brachyistius frenatus, assembly GCF_029030835.1. NCBI lineage: Eukaryota > Metazoa > Chordata > Actinopteri > Embiotocidae > Brachyistius > Brachyistius frenatus. The sequence continues at coordinate 122,713 of NW_027210866.1, forward strand.
TGTAAAAGCGCTTTGAGACCAAAAGGTGATAAAGCGCTATACAAGTACAGACCATTCATTTAGAAGTTCCTGAAATTTTGAAAATTAGATTTTGTAATATTATTCCACATGTGAGCAGCTAATCAGTGCAGATAAGACGAATGTGTCAGATCTAACGCGTACAGGTTTACAGTCACATTAGTCAGGTCATAATTATTTCCAGAGGAAGGTGAAGTATCCAACATTTATCATGACACCTGTAGCACTGACACATTTACAAGGATGCATGAGTCAGCCTGTGTTCAGACAGTGTTACAGTGGACTGAATCACAGCTACGTAACAGTCACACATGAAACATCTGGGAAAAAGCATTCATACCCAATTTGGCTTTTTATGGAAGTTGTGATGAGTTTTGATTTGAACCATCAGGTTTGTTGTTGACCACCTGTCAGATCAAACTACACTAATCTAACTCCACTTTCCAGTCATTATCCTCACTCGTTTTCCCAAGAATGTAGAGAAGAAGAAAACATTTTCTTTAAGATCCGCAGACCTGACAAGAAAAGGCTGTTTACTTTGGACCCAGACAGAGTACAAATGTAATGTTTAGTTGACCTGTCTGACGCTATTTAAACTGTATCTGTTATTTCCCCGAGGCCTGGAATCGTCTGGCCAAGAGCTACAGTCTTTTCATAAATCACTCAAAGGATAAGTTTTTTTTACCATGAGTGACATTGTACTAGTGGGAGAACAGGAGTACCTGCAGTAAATAATATTGCTCCAGCACAATGGTTTACTTTGAACATGAGTATCGGTGGCTTTGATCAGTCGGTTTATGAGTTTATTTGTAGAAGGGCATAGCAGGAAAGAGGGAGGGAAACTGGACGCAATTGAGGAAAGACTCAACAGAAATTTTGGCAGAGAAAACCATGAGTATTAAGTATATAGTTTGTTAGATGGCGATGCTCAAAGTTTTTTAGAGAACCTGTCTGAGTCTTGCTTTGTGTGGCTTGTGCTCTGCAAGAACTTGCTCTAAAAGCCCGGCATTGTCCAGGGAGCAGCAGCAGCAGAATAAAATTATGCAGACGCTGGAATTTAAGTGTTTTTATCTTTGTGCGACACCCATTTTTCACCCCATTGTCGAGCTGCTTTTTTTTTTTTTTTTTTTAATGCCTCGTCTCCTCGGTGCCGGATTGGTAGAGCTCAGGGTCTTTTCCTCAGCTTCCCTCCCTCTGATGTGACCACCAGCTATAAGGTCACCCAGATCCCACATTACCACTGATGATGTTTGTGGTGACTCGAGTGTCAGAGTTTTCCACAGTGAACTTAGTTTCAAAGGAAACAAACTCTGCTTTGTCTTACTGCTCAGAGGAGATGTGATGGGATTTAAATTCAGCTCGACAGACTTGAACGTAGCATTTTGTGTTACTGTGTCAGTCACTGTTTGCGAATTAAAAGCTGTTTTTCAAAACTCTCGAAAAGATGATGGACATTTAGAGATTCTCAAGCGTAATTAAACTGGTTGTAAAGCCGGGTGGAGGAGCTGCTATTAAATAGAAGTTGGATAACGAACACAAACTCCAGGCCTGTTTTGTACTTAATGAACTAAACAGTCAGAAGGTCATGTGGCGGACCCTCTAACGCCACTAATCCTGTCTCTACACTCCTATTCAAAAGCCAGGCTGCCTTCTATATTGCTCATTTAATCCCCTCCATGGCAACCAGGAAAAGCATTTTTCTTTTCTCTTGCTACCACAATAATTTAAACATCCCCAAAAAATAATCAGTTGGTGTCCCACTTTCCTTCCTTTCCTCGTCTGTTGCAGGTCATCTGTCTGAATGGAGCCTCTGTGGCCGCGAAACCCCCAAAGCTGCTGAGGCCAGTTGGAGAAAATCTCTCTCCAACCAAACGCCTCCAGCAGTTGTGTCCTAATAGTAGACGTTGTCAGCTGATTTCCAGCTTGAAGGGTGATGGTTATCACTTGTCACACCTTTGAATTCTCGGTGTGTCAGTGCATCAAAATCCTGCAGGACGAGTCTGGCCTACAGGTGTCTGTTCTTGTTGCACCTGTACATCGGCCTACTTGGCTAAAAATAAGGTTTGATTGTGGCATCTGTCTGCTACATCATGACCTCCCTTCTAATTATCTCCTAAGTGCCCGAGCTGCTCTGCAGCACACGAGGGGTGTAGAAATGTGACATACATTTTTGCATAAAACCTTATTGTGTTGCAGTCTGTTAAAGCACAACTCACTCTTTTTTATTCATTTCTAAATTGATGTGACAGCTCGGAGACTTTTCCGTCACCGGCGCCTGCTGGGCGAATTTCACATGCTGGATGTCTCACAATGATTTGTAACTAGTCTTGCCAGCCCTGTGATTGTCCTTTCTCCCTGGTGAGCAAGAGGCATTTACACATGTTTAAAATAGGCCAGTTTCCCTCTGTGGTCCAGCCTCTGTGATGTATGGGACCCCTGGGCCTTCGTTTTATGGCTCTCTGGACCCTTTGTGCGTTGACAGGGGCTCAGCGGTTACAGTGGATAGGAAGAATGGGTTTGTTTTGTAGAAACTTAGTGTAGTCCCCAGATTGTCCTTAACCCCCCCAGAGATAGGGTCTAAAATGTCAGCCTCATCATCAGGAACTAATAAATTGGAAAAATTACGCTACATTACATAACGGATTTACTTTACACTGTTTTTACGTTGTTTTAAAGGATCCTCTCTCTTTGTCATTACACTCTTAAGTTAAAAATGATGTAACTTAAACGCAAGTGGTTTTGACCTGAGCCTTTGTCCAATCATGAAAACCATTTGTCTTTCTTCAAAGATGTCGCAAAGCTGACGTGTTGCTTGTACAAGCTGCTGCATGCAATAGATCTTCTTTTGAATTCAGCCCCCCCCCCCTCCCCTTGCCATAAACATGTTCGAAGATAAGATGAGAGTTTATGCTCCTGATCATCGATGACACCTTCTGTGTTGGAGTTTATGAACACAACTGTTGACCTCTGTGAATGTTTCCATGCTGTTTTTGTAGATGTTGGCTAGAAAAAAAAGTTGTTCTCAATGCACACCTGATTTTTCTCCACCGAGTCTGTCGTCATTCTTACAAGTATTTACTCGTTCCACATTTCCCACAAAGCTTTTCCTGCATGATCAAGTTTCAAAGGTGTAGGCGAGGAGGTAATTAAGAACGTGATCAGTTTCAATATTCAGGGCTGACCTATCTCTGTAAACTTGAGTTATCTGCACTGTTGCAGCGACTCCATCAGAGTGAGTGGGAAGGGTTTAGTAACGGCCTGCAGACTTCAGCCTCTGACAGCAAGTATCCAAATACATGGCAGGGAGCAGAGAGATAAGACATTTCATGTTGGTTTCATAAAACAGGAAACTTTTGTTTCTGGATGCTGCCATATATAGCCTACTCATATTTTGGCTTGGAGAGGATGAGAAAAGAAAAGTCGTGAACTTTGAGATGATCTGGTCTTTGTCCTTTAAGTAGCTTGTTGCTGTGGAACAGTAATTCAGAGTGAATGTAAAACAGTTTTAGATGTATTTTAACAAACATTTATTCCATGTTTGAAGGTGAAAGTTAAAACTGAGTTCAGTGAGTCATATTTCCATATTAAAGTGGGCACTTGTTATCTCATTGGCAAAGGATTACTTTAGAAACACAAGCAGTCGTCTGACTATGAGAAGCAATATCTTATTATTACCAGGCACTGTTTTGTCATTTTAAAATGTCATTAGAGAATAATGTGGCAGTAAGCTAAACAAAAGCAGCACTCAGAGAGGTTGATACTTGTGTTGGCAGTAGTGTGATCACATTTTACAGTTTGTGAGTGTACATTGGCTCATGTTTCAGGGTATAAACATAATAAATAACTCCTCATTTTCCCTGTCTAAGTTCAGACAGCTGCAGCTCTGTTGTGATACAATACATGGAAAATATACCGCCTTTTCGTCATGCCGAGATTTGAACTAATTGTCATTGCCACTTTTGCTAAATGCTGAATTTCTGGGAGATGCTTCTGCTTGACACAAAGACATGATAGCATGTGCATCCCATAGACGGTATACAAAAAAAAAAGAAAAAAAAAGGGCAGTATACAATACAATTCCTGAAGAGCAGTTTTGAAGCTCATTTCCAGGTGTCTGTGGCCGTCGCCATCTTTGCAGTGCTGGATTCAGTCTTACTCCCGGGCGGCTAATTTTTGAAACCTGCAGGCAGCTTGCCAACTGCCACCTGTAACTTAAAGCTGCTCGCCCTTTGTTGAGTAACATTCAACCTTCAATGGGTGTGTTATAGAACAATTCACCCCCTGTATAGATGTCATGGAAATTAGATATAGAGTCCAAAACCGTTTTTTTTATACCGGGCTGTAGACAGTTTAACATTGGGGTCTCTGGGGATGTACAGACACGCTTTTGGAGCCAGTCTCAAGTGGCTACTCGGGGAACTGCAGTTTTTTGCACGTTCATATTTTTTTTAGCCCCGGAGGCTGCTACCTGCTGTATCATCGGTCATCCTTTTGTTGGCGCAGTTTTACTTCTTGGTACTTCACCATCTCAAAATGTTAGTTAGCTGAATAGGATGGCAGGATGTGAATTGTGTCAGCCCCTGGCTTGTGTGCTGCCACGCACAAACAAAAGGGGGTCCTCTTGTATAATATTGCTCCATAGATGCTTATTAAAAACTGCACAGAATACCTGCCTAAAGTTGAATCAAAATGCAGTCAGTGGTGATAGAGGAGTTACAACTTAACAAACATCAGCTGCTATCTGTGAAGTATAAACGGAATCAGTATAATACAGTATATTCTGAGGCGTGAACCACCTCTAGAAGGAGACTCTGCTGTCACAGCTGCTCTGGACTTTGCGTCTGTGGTATAAGTGATCCAGCAGAGACTGATCTGCTTGTCTGGATCATCACTCTGCCAAATGGAAACGGTCTGGGTAAAGGATTGAAGGTGTGCTTATTCACTCAGCCTCCGTCACCACCAGGCGTCTGAGATGGACGACTTGTGAAATCTTGCTCTGAGATTTATGCTTCAAGGGTTCAAGGGTTCAGGGGTTTTGTTTTTTGTTCTAAACGGTTTCTAAAAGTTTTTCAGGTGTTTTAGACTAAAAAGAAAATACTTAACAAATGTGTACAAAATGCTCACTGCGGTATCATTACAAGATGATTTCAAAATACAAATGAGTGTTATAGTTGGTAGAAAATTACGACACTTAGACATACATCTTGGTTAATGCTGAGTGGATGAAATGTTGAGGCTATGTTTTCTCACAGGGAAGTTTCATCAGTGTTTGTCTTTATATTGGAAGACTTAAGTGGGGCTCTGTTTATAAAGAAAAATATTATACAGGAAATAACATGCAGCAGTCTGTAGGATCAGAAATGTTTCCTGCCAAGTCACATCCTGAATTAGACCAATAAAAAGATAAATATATCACATTTTGAGAATGAATGATACTTTTTTTAATTATGAGAAATAAAACATAGAAAGACCAAATGTGGTCATTTAGAAATGTAGAAACAGTGTGGTTTTGGCTGTTTCTATATTGACTCCCTCAGGAAAGAGTCATTTCCTGGGGTCCACTGGAAATCATTAGGCGGATGTTGATGTTATGCTTTCCAGCTCACTGTTGTTAATGTCGTGGCATTCTTGAGATATGATCTGTTAAATTTTGGTTGGCTCTGTCTGTCTGTCAGTTGGTGGCTCTGTCCCATTGTCATAGTAAATGTGGATTTTCAGTAGAACAAACAGTTACTCCTTTGCAGCGTCCCAAAGTGCCAAAAATCCTGCTGTTTTTCTTTGTGGGACACTCCTCTCAGCTTCCAATATACTCCACTAAAAAGCTTCAGCCAGATTCTTTACTGTATTGTCTCATATGATTGGATATGATGACACGAAAACTTTGGAAAAAGAAATGGAAAAGATCCAGATTTCTTGGGGAGTGATTTTTGAGCCAGTTTAGCTTTAAGAACCAGCAGCATTGGAGATTCAGAAAAACATACACAGAAAGTGAAGATCTTGGCATCCAAACACATGAATCACACAGTATAATTTCCCACAAGTGATGTTGCTTAAGTCATTGTTGGATGGGGCTGAAGACTACAAATCTGAAGATGGAAAAAAAAAATCAGTGTGTAGAGAAAGAAGTGATCGTACCAGACTTCTGCAGCACGCATCTCATCTTTGCCAACATTAGCCGCTACTATTCTACTTTTACGAGTGTTATTAGTTTAGTTACCTTATGGGTAACATAGGTGCTGGGTTTTTGACAAGGAACAAGAATATGTGGAGCGAAAAGGATGATACCTCTGGTTCTGCTGCATTGATTTTGGTCTTTCCTTAATGTGTGGATAAAATTAATAAAATGCTAAAACAAACATCATCCATCCATTATCTACACCCGCTTTATCCTGAACAGGGTCACGGTTTTGTCAAACAACCCAATGCCCACAAGAAAAGAGTGTTTGTCAAGGTGAAAGTAGTTTTACTAGTTGTGTTTGATGGACTGAAAAGCAACAATGCAGCGAAGATTAGAACCAACTTTGAGGTCCTGAACAGAGCTGAAAGGTCAGTAGTTTGCAGTTTATATCAGAGCATTAACCATGTTTACACAATCAAGTGTGTGCTAATTAATCAGTCTGCATGTGGTGCCAACGTAACACTCGGTACTATGAGCATAAATCAGCAAGACGCATAACCCTTCATGTGAGTTCAGCTCTGTCTTCAGTGCATCATTACAGCCCTGTAGGACATTGTGGATGCCTATACCCCCCTCTGACACACATGCATTCCTCTATGTGTCCACTCTTTATGCCTGCTATCTCAAGTGTAAAGGGGGTCACTGTTTTCCCAGGTCGGTTCTGAGTCTGTCTCCTACCATCCACTTATTAGTGAAGGTTAAGCTTTCCTACACGTGCGGCCACACTCACAGACAGCACGATGGCACATGCGCTGTAATCTTTCTCCTTTGCTTGTATATTTCATAGGTACTCCTTCTTTTTCTTCACTACAGACAATAGAAGCTCAGCGCTGCAACACGATGAGTTTTAACCAGGATCTGGTTGGATTCTTTGTTCATTTTTTAGCCAAGAGGTGACTGAAACTTCCTCTCTGAGAAACCAGGAGCCCCGTGCCTTGCAGGGCTCTCGTATACCTGGGTTATATTTCCATTTTTCAGGTGTGTGTGTGTGTGTGTGTGTGTGTGTGTGTGTGTGTGTGTGTGTGTGTGTGTGTGTGTGTGTGTGTGTGTGTGTGTGTGTGTGTGTGTGTGTGTGCCGGCCTACTGTATATATGCATTGTTTTCTTGAGGCTCGGAGAAATGAGTTACAGGCATCTACCTGACTCAGATTTGAGTTTTGTTCCAACAGAAAAGGAACAAAGTGATTTAAGGGTGATACAAAGATTTTTCTGAATTTTCTCACTCTTTCAGTCTCTCTCTCTTGATTGTTTATTTGTGTCTGTCTCTGTCAGTAACAGACTGGCGTCCTTGGTGGCAGCTGCTAATCCATTTCAGCTCTGCTGCAAGGAGCGTCTCATGTGTCCTTATAAGGGCAAACTCCCTTGTGGGCCTGACACAAGTGAGTTTAAAGCACTGATCCGATCTGCTGCCTGGCTGAACTCTAACCTCAGCATGCTCTGGAAATTATTACAGTAGGCCTCAATTCGTGCACAAAAACAAAGTACCCCTTACGGCTCACTCATACCCCGGCACATGGGTGCACAAGCGCATACACATATTTCTTGCAGAAAGAAGACATACTCCTTTGTGTCGGGCTCGACACATCATAGTTCATAAAGTACAGAGCGTTCAGTACAAAGTACGTTGTGCTCCCAGACGTGTGGGGGAGTGTCTGTGGGGGAGTGTGTGTGGGGGAGAGTGTGTGTGTGGGGGAGAGTGAGTGAGAGAGTGAAAAAGTGAGATGTCCTCCACACACACCAAGCTGTTTCACCTGATCTGTGTGAACAGCAAACAACACAACTGGAGAGAAGTATACAGTACATAGAGCTGGGTGTTTGAAATATTTCAGCTCGTGTGATGCCTGAGTTTTAGTATGAATGCGCAAATTATTTGTTAATAGTTCGTCCAACAAATGAAAGCAAAATGTCGAATGTTGTCTTAATACCTGCAGCTGTAGAAAAAACAAACAGTTAGCACATTATAACACTGCAGGCACAAATGTATTTGATTAAAGAACAATTTAACAGGACAGGAAAACACCCAGACTCATTTTAGTTGGTACAAACATGTGTAATAGTATAGGCAGCCCTCGTGACATATATACCAAACATGTATTAATCCTGTTTCAGCGTTGCTCCCACGGGTTGCTGCTCCAGTTTAGCTCAGCTACAATGGCACCAGACCCACTAAATGGCAGCTCAGTATATTTTGACTACCTGAAGTTAAACCTTGAGCTCCTGCCATATGTGACCACTTCTGATGCTGTGTCCATGTCCGACACAGTAAATCAAACTAACCCACCCAAACTTAAATTACATTTAAATCTGTGGAGCACATGAGAGTTCAGAGGATGTCTCTTTCCTCAGGAGTGTGTCACCAGCTGGTCGGGATTACTGCTAAACCGTGAGCACTCTCTAATTGGCTGTGATTGATTGAGCTCCTTCAGTCGGATGTCTTTGGAGGTTTATGGTTTTTCCTCCATAGAAAGCTGCTGCTTGGCAGAAAGTGGCTCAAAGCAACCAGCAATACAAGCCTTAGCAAGCCTGTTTGTGAAACATTCAAATCTTCTTTTGTATCTTCCTCCACTCAACAGGATGATTCCTGACAAGTCATGTTTTGGTTTAATGTATGTCAGTGATGAGTAAGTGTTTCTATTGAATGAGAAGAGAGTGTAATAACCATCTCTTTCAGTTTTGCCATGAAGCAATCGCCCCAATTTCTACAGGATTGTCTCATCTATCTTCACCCTCTCAGTCACATCCACCTCCTCCTTCCTGTTTCCTAACATTGTATCTCACTGGCTGAGTCAGATGACTCTACTGAGGCCAACAGGTGTGAGCACAGCAGACTAGACGGTGACATGACGATCCTCCCACCATCATTAAAGGTGCTGACAGCCTCTTGATGACGTCTTGGTGACTGCCTCTCTATCTATAAAACATATTTTGTGTGTGTGTGTGACTTATTTGTTATGTGTGACTTCTGAATCGCACGTCTGTTAGCAGCACAAGTGACACTGCGTGAAAAGCTTTTCTGTCTGGCTGTAACGGCTGCTCTCTGGGTCACAAGGTAGTTGTTGTTTGGAGCCACAGTAACAGTCGGTTACCCAGAGGTCTGAGGTTTGGTTCGAAAAATGCCTTTGGATATTGTCAGTGGTGTAAGGTGCTGTCACTGTATAACTGGATTGATTTTTTTTTTTTTTTCCCCTCCCCTTCTCCCCTCTCGTGACACAACTTACTCTCTGTTAAGGCCACTGACTTGTTTCATGAGTGTGTGTGTGTTTCCGTCTCTGGTTCTTTAACGGTTATTCTGTTTTATTTGGCAGGCGCCCACGTTTAAGGTGTGTTTTATTTGCTTGGGTTACTCATTACTTTCCAGGGAAATTATTGGTTGACCCTTTTTTTTTTTTTTTATTTTCCTCTTTTCAAATGTGTAAAGCAAAAGTCAGTTACAGCCACTGGCATTGTCGCAGCTGGATTGGCCAGCTGAATTCAACATAAAAGCTGCAACCAATCCAAACACACTTGGCAGGCAGCCGTCTGTCCACTGATTGGCTTATTTAAAGCTCCTCGTAAATGTCAGATGGCACTATTTCAAGATGTGTTGTTGGAACAGGTCAAAGTGCTGACATTAAGAGTAGGGATTGGTTTTGATCTCTTATCATAACACCATGACGAACTTCTGTTACTGTGCTTGTATTTGAAAAGATTACTGGAACAGGTTCAGACACATCTGTAGTTTGTCACCTGCTCTGAGTTTAGCAGCTGTTGCTGGATTTTTTTTCTCAAAACATGTTTTTGTAATTTTTGCTTTATGTTTTAAACTGCTATGCACTGTATGCAGGCCACAAACTGCAGCCTATTCTGAAATGCTAAGCAGACCTTACTGTGGTTGAGAAGAGGCCAGTGCAGGCTTAAGGCCATTCTGTTACTTCGCAATAATGAAGAAATAAATCAGTCAGTTTGAAAACTTGGCTGCAAGCGTACTGGCTGTACAATCACATCTTGACATTTACTCAGCGATGAGATTGACGGTGTGTTAGACAACGGCTCCCTCGTGTGTGTGTGTGTGTGTGTGTGTGTGTGTGTGTGTGTGTGTGTGTGTGTGTGTGTGTGTGTGTGTGTGTGTGTGTGTGTGTGTGTGTGTGTGTGTGTGTGTGTGTGTGTGTGTGTGTGTGTGTGTGTGTGTGTGTGTGTGTGTGAGAGAGAGAGAGAGAGAGTGTATGTGAAAGAGACACTGGCCAGTGATTAAAAGTGAGAAAACATGTTTAAACTTCCTCTCATTCTTTTGTCTGCTTCACAATCAAAATTCCATGACTGTGTCACACCCTATCATCTCACATTGTATTATCTCACAGCTGACTTGGACCCAAACCTAGTTCCTCATTGCCGGGGTTCACTGCCATCTTTTTTCCTTGTGAGTCAGCAGGAATGTGAGGAATGACCTGTGCAAGGCCTGGCCCTTTTCCACCTCTCATCTGCCCATTTTTAGACATACCCTAGTCTGGCTGCTCTTTCCTTTTTCTCTGTTTCACTTTGTCATCCTATCTCTCTGTTAAATGCTTTAACCTCTCATTCTTCTCCCTCTTTCTCGTATCCTTTCTTCCTGCTGTTTTGGAGCACTTTCTCCTCGTACCCAAGTATTTTCAGTCAGCTCAGCACTTCTAATTTCCACAAATTACAGTATATAGAAGAGCCCCTCTGAGCTAGAGCAGCTCGGCCTGCATATTTTGACAAACCACAGCGAGACCTCAAAACCACTTCATCTCTTGTGAGACGACCCTCCCCCTCCTCCTCCTCCTCCACATCCTCCTCCTCCTCCTCCTCTTCCACATCCTCCTCCTCCTCATCATCATCATCATCTTCTTCCTTCAGGTCCAGCAGTGGGGCACATCAACCCCTTTTTTCAACTCATTAGCACGTAAAGCTTAGCTTAACAACCACATCCAGCTTCCTTTAGCAGAAGAGTCAGTTGGCATGCAACGGTTTGTGCCTCAACTTTGCAGGTTATAACTGGTGCAGCGGGAACCCTTAAAGTGTGAGTTTGAGCGTGACGTTAATAAGACCAGCCTGCCAGAGGAGCTGCTCATCTCCACATGTGTTGACAGGTTCCCGCTGTCGACCGACAGGGGAGTGCTCCCACTACCCTCCTGTGCTCAGGGCGGTCTTGAACATGAAAGCACCCAGCTTGTTGAGGTGGTACGTCTGTCTGCAGGTGTGCTTTTAAACACACACTCACATGACTTAATTACTGCTGTTTCACCTTAAAAAAAATAAACCTTTTAACTAATAGTCTCTCAGAGTGATGAAAAAACTCAGTAAGTGTTTTAAGTAGAACATTTCAACATCTGAGTCTCTGGGGCTTCCTGCAGGTTGGCTACTGTTCAACCAGAATAAAATGCGGTGACAGGAGAAGACACCTGAGTGATAGCCTGACCCGGACAGCTGGGCACATTTCTTTCTTTAAGCTGAGCACCAGCTGTTGCCGTGCCTGTTTCCTATCCTCTGCTCCTTGCTCAGGTGGTCCTGTCCATTGACATTAGTGAACCCAGATCACTTGTCATCGCCAATCTATAAGCCGTCCATCGGCCCTGCTGAACTTAAAACTTCCTGCCGCATGTTTTAAAAGTAAGCCAGGAATGTCTAGCACAATGAAGTCGGGACATCACACACTTCATCATTGATCAGGCACATAAAAAAAGAAAAAAACTGATCCCTGAACATTTTAGGATTGTCTGTCTCTGGATGGACGTTTTTGTCAGGGCAGGCTGGCTGAAAGTCAGCCTCTTCTTGTAAACAAGGGCTAATTACAGAGGGCAAGAGACGGCAACTGACAGAAGTCAAGGCTACAACTCTTGACAGTGCTTTGACCTTGAAGTTTGGCTTATTCGCTGTCCTGTACTTACACTGAGAACAGGCCTGTGACCCTTTAGCTGCATACTCTTATGTAACCATGTGTCGGTGGTGTATTTACTCATAGATGCAAATGTACAAGTGTCAAGTTACTAATCTATGCCAGCCAAATGTTTGCTGTCCTGTGTGGCATCCTGCCGTGTTAGCGCACTTTTACATCTTGTATTTGTCATGCAGCTGGATGGAACCGTGGATCTGGACGAGAGACGCCTCATCCGTTCAGCCATCCGGGAGCTGAGGAGGAGGGAGATCGAGGACATGGAGGCCGCTCTGGCCAGCAAGAGGTTTCGGCCCACGCGCTTCAACCAGCAGGAGGACAAAGAGAACCAGCACAGGTGCAGCCACACACACACACACACACACACACACACACACACACACACACACACACACACACACACACACACACACACACACACACACACACACACACACACACACACACACACACACACACACACACAAAAGACCTGTCCTAATGACAAATAATGCCTAATGCACCCGACCAGGTGAAGTGGAGATGCCTGAGAAAACTTTCTCAAACCCGGACACAGAATTCCACTACTCCAGTGTGAAAAGTCTGGAAAAGTCCTGTCAGGAAATCACAGGGTCCAGAAACCTGCAACTACAGTACATTTTCAAATTTCCATCTTGTGTGCTCATTTTACAATAAATACTTTGCCCTCAGTTCAGATTATCAGTCACCATTTAAGTCACAAGAGTCACACTTAAGTAGTTTTTCTCATATCATTTGTTTATTTGTATTTGCCTTGCAGAGGCATCTCAAATGTTTCCCCAGTTCAGTGATACACAGTTCCCAGCACCTGTCATCAGCTGCAGATGAACCGATAACTGAGCTGTAATGCTACACTACCTTTGCCATTTTGGCAATAAACATGTTTTTTCTGGCAAACCAAATGAGAAACAGGGCGAACAGGATTGATTATCATAGAAGATAATTTTTACTGTGAAAGATTGTGGGTAATGGCCTTTTAAAAAGGTTTAGAGCAATGCACAGAAGCTTGAAATATATTTTGAATGGTGATTTATGTAACTCACAGACCGATTCCTTTTAAATGACTTTTTCTAATGAATGCATGACAACTGGACATTTTTCATTAAAGAATTCCTGAAATCTGTCCAATCATGGCAAACTGTATCATTTACATGTATCAGAAGAGAGAAGCTGCTGCTTCTCAGTCAAGAAATGCAGCAAAAGAAATCAAGTGGGACCTTAAAGTGTTGAATGATCTGAACTCTCTTTCTCTTGGTTGGCCTGAGTCCTTCTACATGTGTTAATTTATGTTCAAGGCTGTAGTACGATCCCAGCATATGGTCTGTAGCAGAGTAAAGATTGAACAGCGTTTCGATGGGAAAAGGATACCCAGCCTGCTGCTGCCATCCTCTGTCTCTGTCACTGAATCCTAATAAGAACTAATCATTTCCATTCACTGCTGCTCTCAAATGACAAAAGCAAAGGAGGTGCCTCACTGAAGCTGCTAAAGAAAGCATATCTCCTGTCACACATGCATGCACATATGCACATGTTAAGACACACGCACAAGACCCGTCTGAAAGTTGCATTATCCCGTGCCTCTCGGTGGTGGAATGTGAAATATTCCACTCCAACGTGCCGCACATCTTTGAGTACCAACGAGTGGAGAAAAGCGAGGATAATGAGTGAATTGAAAGAGTGTATGAGTAGTAGAGACTAACATAAAAGCAAGCAGTGAAATGGAGGAAATATGAGACTGAAAAACGGAGGATGAGAGCAGCCCTTTTCAGACGGTTTGTGTCATTGCTTTCAAATCTGTTATGTCAGTGAATCACTTCTCCCATGCTTGCTGCCTTCGGCTGCCTTTGACTTGCACATAGAGGCTTCAGATTTGGGTCAGAGGAGCCCAAGTTTTATATTTGTATATCTTAAAACACTAAGGATTTGTTGTTTGTTGATGGTCCGTTAACATGGCTGCCACTTTACGGTCCCTCTCTCTTTCTTTCAGGTCAGAATCAAGAGAGAACTTGGATGTGCTGTCACAAAAACTGCAATCAATCCAGGACATCGATGAGCTCACAAAAATGGTTAATATTGAAAAAGAAAAAAAAAAAACACTGACGACTTCACTTTTTGTCGTGGGTGCACTGAGCTTTTGTGTGTGTTTTGTTCATAGCTTCGCGCAGCCAACGAGTATGAGGAGAGGAAGATGATCCGAGCAGCCATCCGACAAATTCGAGATGAACAGCAGCAAGGTGAGTCTGGATGATATTGCCTGTTTGTCAAAGCCGCCGCCACCACTTCAAGATAAATATTTGTGCTGATCATAGGGAACATCAGAATATCAAAGGACAGTGATTCCTTACTTAAATGTCCGTGGTACCTTGCAAGTTAAATAAATTGGTTTGAACACAATAGTATAGATTTATAGATTATTGCTGTGCAGATTTAGTCATTTAGGCACCGCGCACAAATCCAGAAGACTTGGTAGGATGATGTGTTTTTGTAGTAAGTATGGACACTGTTTGGCCTGATGAGGGCGCTAACATTAAAGGTAAAAATATGTAACTACCTGTTCATTGTGATTTAAAATCGAAAGGAAAAGTAGGTTTGTGTTATCAGTGTGTCGGCCATGAAGTGAATGCATTTGTGTCCGTATGTTGCCATAGTAACTACGGCAGATCTACCTATAATGCTGGATAAGATAATGGATTCCTGTCATTCCTTAGTGCTGTCTGGTCTATGTGCCCCCCTCCCCCCGTTACTCTGAAGCACTGTGATGCAAACACACTCAAACCAAAAATGACCAACTCTCACTGGAGGACACCTCCGATAATCTGGTCCCCTCGCACCTCAGCTCATATCCCATCTGTGTTTGCTCTTCCTCTAATATCACTCATGACCAGAGGTTTTACATCAGATGGGATGATGAGTCACGTTCTTTGATCTAAATATTGTCTCAGTGCTACCACTCTGTGTGTGTGTGTGTGTGTGTGTGTGGTTTTAGGGACTGTGGAGAGGGCTAAAGCTTCTGGTCGCTGCCTGGAGCCCCAGAGTGTGGAGCACCAAAGCAGCATGGGAACTGGGGTGAGTACAGCAGAGTGAATGGAGAGATCAGTGTCGACTGTGGGAGGAGAAATGAGAAATGATTAAATGTCACAGCGCTATCCTGATAAAGTCAGAACATCACCGTTACAACTGATGGGTAAATGGTCTCAGCTCTAATACGCGCTCGTGTCAGTTGCAATTTACAAAAATGAACCAAACAAAGACTAATTTGTCAGTGCTGAGTTTGTTTGCATGGCAACAGTCACCACTGAGGTTTCCTTGCTGCCGCAATGAAGAATGCAGCAAACAACAACAAGCACTGTGACTTGAGTCACACTCTGGCTCACGATTGTGGCTACACCACACACACACACACACACACACACACACACACACACACACACACACACACACACACACACACACACACACACACACACACACACACACACACACACACACACACACATACACATAAATGTACAAAACACATGCCTCAGCTGTCACGGAGTGAGGAATTTTGTTTTGTTTTTTACATCCTCATTCAGATTTGGCCAAGTATGAGGAGAAAGATGAAATTTACTTTGACTCTGGTGTTAAGTGAAGGTAGTAAATTGTTTTTGACAGAGACAGTCTCAATGCCAGATGATGTTTCACACACATCTAACTGTTCAAGCTTTAAAAAATTAGAAGCATTTGTATTGGTTAAAATATGTCAGAGGTATTTTAATGGCATTGTTATGGCTTATGTTACAAATCTCCTAATCCTTGAGTATTCAGATGCCTCTCACAGCTGACCCGCCCTCTAGTGGTTGAGTGTCAGAGCCTCATGATGTGAAGACAGTTTGAGAGGGCTCATGAAGGAGCCAGATGTTATCTTATCTGCTGTCTCTGATCACAGTTTTTGATGAGTGCTCTGTTTCCAGTGGATGGGATTTCTGTGGAGGAAAAACTGTTAATAGCCATTGTATGCAGTCATCGCTCTTGTACTTAGGCATTTGAGTGATAAGAGCGCCTTCTACTGTATATCTACGCTTTAAAGGAAAAATGCAATCGGTCACATTATCAGAGTTCTTGTGGGTCATACGAAAGCACTCATTTTTCCCACCACAGTAATGTGAAGATGTAAAGGGAGAGAAATGAAAGGCTGTTAGTATCAGTTCCATTGTCTGTTGTGGCCTGTGCCTTGCTTCCATGCGTTCCTGTGTGTGTGTGTGTGTGTGTGTGTGTGTGTGTGTGTGTGTGTGTGTGTGTGTGTGTGTGTGTGTGTGTGTGTGTGTGTGTGTGTGTGTGTGTGTGTGTGTGTGTGTGTGTGTGTGTGTGTGTGTGTGTGTGTGTGTGTGTGTCCTCAGATAGGAAGCAATGACAGCTTGTTGGCGTAACAGGATGCTCTAACATTCAAGCTTTTTTAGCTCACTTCCTGTAAAACAGCTGAACAGTATGGTGTGTGATGGATGAGGGGGGTCGGAGGTAGGGATGGTGGTGAGGACGGTGGGAGGTGGGGTGTGAGTTCAGGCAGACAGACAGGCAAACAGACAGGCAGGCAGACAGACAGACAGACAGGCAGGCAGGCAGACAGACAGACAGGCAGGCAGACAGACAGGCAGGACAGACAGGCAGGCAGACAGACAGACAGGCAGGGAGGCAGGCAGGCAGGCAGCCCACCAGCTGTGCCTCAGCAGTCTGGTCCACGCTGGAATGGGGCCATGGCCAAAATCAACATCAACCAGCAGCAGCAGGGCTCCTTCCCCTCACATCACAGCAGTGGATCTCTTTGAGCTGTTTGCAGTTGTCCTGCAGAAGATGCTGGCTGTAGATAGGCCTCCACTGCAACCAAACACAAGCAGACACACGCAACATGCAACATGTAGACGCTGGTAGTAGCTTAACAAACACCAGTCCAAGAACTTAAAGTGTGTTTAATCAATAGATTAATGTGGCTGTTTATCTGTAATTTTACCAGAATCCAATGCCATACAGAAGTTAATGTTTCTAATGGTTGACATGCAGGGATAGCTGAGGTATAGAGGTATAGATCAGTATAGAAATAACTTCTTTATTCATTATTGTCACATATGAATGAAGGTCTTTTATGGTAAAATATCTCAGTTTTTCAAGTAACACAACAATACGAAAGTAAGAGGTCAAAACAAAGGCAGAGTGTCAAGTTAATGTGTTAACCAGGCAACCCATTAACCTGTAAAGTGTGTGTGTGTGTGTGTGTGTGTGTGTGTGTGTGTGTGTGTGTGTGTGTGTGTGTGTGTGTGTGTGTGTGTGTGTGTGTGTGTGAGTGTGTGTGTGGGTGTGTGCATGTGGGGGGGGGTAAGAGTGGGTGGGTGTGGTGGTGGTGGTGGTGTGTGTGTGTGTGGGGGGGTTGGGTCATATCCCTCTGGAGACAGAATGGGAGGGAGGGGAAGTCAAGGGAGTGGCTTGTTGGTATTATGTGTGTGGTGTTTGTGGTGGTGTAAATGTTTGTGTGTGAGTGTATGTGTGTGTGTATGATGTGGCTGAGGGAGTAGAGAGGCAGAATAGTGGACGTCCTGACTCCAAGAGTTACTGCTGAGAGAGAGAGAGAGAGAGGGCAGAGAGGCAGTCAGTCGGGTGAAGAGAAGGTAAATGTCACTCTGATTTTCCTTCTGTCGTGTGTCACAGACCAAATGCTCTTCTGACTTTACTTTATCTCTGTTTGGACTGAAAAGTCATTTAACTGCGTTTCATCTTCTGTTTGAGCTGGTTTCTGTGTGATTGCAGAATGGGATGTGTCTGCATCTGGGTTTACATTTCAGGTTTGTGTACATAATGCTTTATTGGTGAGTTAGATCACCTTTTGTTTATTTTAGCTGACAGGATTAATAAGTAGAGGTCAGTTTATGATGCATGACATGAAATTTATTGACGCATGTGAAAGTAATACAGTGAAATAACTTGAGTACTCTGTAACAAAACTTGATTCTTTATTGCTTGTGATTAAAAAATATTTAGGTTTGCACGCCGTCTAGGTGTATTGGGGGAGCTCAGGTAGTCTGTGAGGTGACGGGTTTGTTGCAGCTCCAAACAGACTATTGTTTGTTCACTGAGCTCATCATAAACAATTTTGAAAGAAGAGACCCGAGGAAAGACTAGCTTACCTCTAAAGATTGGCCAAAAGAGGGTTTAGCAGGCTTTGGAGATGAATTGAGAAAGTGTGCTTTAGAAAGAAAAGTACAGCGGTGATCATTTGAAAAGAGAACAGACAGTAAGCTTAGATTGGCATCTGATGCTTTGCAGAAAGTAAAAATGGGAATGAGGCTCCGGGCTGACGACTTCTGTGGGTTTTCTTACTCCAGACTGTGTGTGTGTGTGTGTGTGATACAGAGATGATTGGTACTTCATTCCAGCTACTGTATTTCAGTTATTGGAGGTAGGCCGAGTGTGTGGTTCCTCAAGCTGCAGTAATGGAAAGTGAGCCCCCAGGTTTCTTCTCTTCTCTTCCACGTGGAGGCATGGAAGACCCACAAATGGTGTGACCTCACCAATGGTGTGATGGATTTTACTTTCATGGAAAACTGGAGTAGTGGAGCTCGGCGCGTTAATCCGTAGTTGATGTCAGTTTTCAGAGCTGGTTGGTAAAGGAGCTGTGTGCGCCTCAGTCTCAGCCTCATTGTTGTTCTTTGTGGAGTTGAGGGTTCAGAGGAGTCCAGATGGCCCACGCCTTGCTGTGGTCACATGAGAGGACAGTTGTTTTTGTGTTTATGAGTTTGAGATTTTGCAATTATAGTCTGACACAAACAGGCTCCTGAGGCCAGATGGGCTGAGGGCTTCGTGGGTGCGCTGGAGTGGGATGGTGTCAGTGTTGGTTCCACTCTGTCAGGTCCTCACTGTTGGGGCCAGAGGGAAGCCGCTAATGACAGCATGGGGACTGGCAGCAGGTCCTGCGCTCTGGTCTCCATCTCCAGTTCCACTTTATCTTCCCTTTTTTCACTGTGCCTCACTGTCTGTGAGAAATATGTTCCCTGTGGTTTTGTGGGAGCTTTGAAATGATGGCTGCCTGTCTGACTCTGACTCTGGTAGAAACGGGAGAGGAGGAAGAGGAGAGGCGGAGCGGGTGAGGAAAGACTTGTTCTCTTTAATTGTGTTTACAGCTCGAACACAATTATCTGCCCCTGCGACTCTTTGACTGAGTGACTCCAGTCAGAAGAGTGCCCTTTGTGTGCGTCCTCTCGCATTCTTCCACTGTCGTGCCTCCACTCTTTTGTGCTGCTGCACACGAGACTGTTTGTGATCTCCAAACTCATCAGACACTTTATTGACTCATTAAAGGAACGTTCTCATAAATTTCTGCTCTCCACTGTGAAGTGTCAGACTGTGTCCGCAACATTTACTGTTGTCTTGAAAAGCTGAGACGACTTTTTTTAAACTCCACAACCGATGCTGCTTTTTTGTTTTTTTTTAGCTACATATGGAAAAAGTGGAAGCTGGAAAATGTGACATTGCAGCACCTGCTATGTAGATTTATATCATTATGAGTTCACATTTAGTTTTCACCTCGATTCGGAAGATTTTTTTTTTCTTTTGCAGACACAGATTGATCTCTCCTGGATGATTTTACCAGCAAAATTTCTGTTATTTTTTTGACTAATTTAACCATAAGTTTTAACCCGAGCTGTGTCTTTCCAGATTGTCCATTTTTGTCTATGCTGCTGTCTCCTGCAGCAGTGTCTGATTACATTTTCTGTTCTGTGATTGAGCAGCTCTGCCCTGTAATCTGCTCAAGGTGGGGAAGGTCACAGTCTACAGAGCAGAAAGCCTTGCGTTCTTTCTCACCTCTGCTTCTCACTCGTGTTTAAAATCGAGCAGACTTTGTGGTTGGTCACCACATCAACTTGCAGCTTCCCTCTGTCTGCCCTCATCTCACACTGCAATGATTAAAAGCCTTTTAAAACACTGATGTGTGATTTATAAGAAGTTCACACTTCTGCCGACAACTGTCCCCGTGTAAAATAACATTATTTACTCATGGCAAACTGATTGTTTACACACAAAATCATGACTGTTTGCTGTCCTGGCTCCTAAATGGTGGAATGAGCACCCCACTGACATCAGGACAGCAGAAACTCTGTACATCTTCCGCCGCAAACTAAAAACACACCTCTTCCGACTTTACCTTGAACAGTAGAACTTTAGTAGCACTTAAAATGGCACTTACTGATAGAACTTTGTAGTTTGGCTTTCTTGAAGAAATTGTATTTTCTTGATTCCTGTTGTTCTGGGTTTTGTACCCTCATGGTTGAAATGCACTTATTGTAAGTCGCTTTGGATAAAAGCATCAGCTAAATGAAAAAAAAATTAAATGTAATGTAATTGTGATGTGTGACTGTGTGGTTGTGTCTGTGTGTGCTTTCTTTCCTTGTTTGAGAGATGGTGAATGTGTTTCCATTTGAAGTAATAATAGGCTGTAAATCGGGTCTAAGTATGATCTTTTCGGTATGTGAGGTCACGTCTTGAATGTTTTTTCAGGATCCACCTAAACTTTTGTTGGACTATTCTTAACTTGGATGCATGCCTCTTGTAAAACACCTTTAATGGGCCGTCCTGTAGTTCATCATTTCAAATGAGTTACAGAATGATGCATAACACCTGACGCTCCGCACACACGCTTTTTGTCCTTTAGTACAAAAGTTTTCAAAGTGTTGTGAATTAATAAATATGTGTAGGAGTGATTTAAAGAGAGCGTGCTGTTGTGTGTGTGTGTGTGTGTGTGTGTGTGTGTGTGTGTGTGTGTGTGTGTGTGTGTGCGCGCGCGTGTGCGTGTTTGTGTGTGCACGCACACACGCTCAGCGAAGCCTTATTTCTGCAGCTGATTCTCCTGTGGAGTGGCTCAAGGTCAAGCACCAGAGGCCCAACAGTAGTATCGGTATCTACATCTTTCTTCCATCCTCCTCTCCCGCTTCCTCTCCATATGCCAAAACACTGCTCCCTCTCCCCCGAGATCAGAGCCAGAGTGCACCAGAGAGACCTGCATTTTGCTGTGGTGAGGCTGCAGGTAGTCTGAAGGTGCAAGCACTACCGAAGCCAGAACCTATAATAGAACTGAACCATGTGCTGAATGTGTATGTTGGCGCCTTTGGTACTCAGGGCGCCTCTCTCTGCCTTTCACAGACATACACAATGGAAAATGAAATAGATCTTTACTTTTCCAGCTGGCCAAGTATGTTGCTCATCATGGCTGGAGCGTTTGACCTCAACCTCCAACAAAAGACTGTTGTGATCACCAGCTGACCTCAAACAGATGATAGAACTGGAGGTGATGTTTTCACTCAGAGGAATGAGTCGGCAGTGTGGCATAGGCTGGCTGTTGTCTTATGTGATAGTTGAACACATGCTGTGACCGGAGAAATTAAAAAGTGCTGTGAATTTGCAGCTGTATTGACGTACACTGAGCATGTGATTATTTTCCCTTTTTGTTTTCACAGGAGACGGAGCGGGAAAGTCACAGTGAGCGAGAGCGTATCAGATCTCAGATCCAGGAGCTACGCGGCCAGCAGACACAACAAAGCAGAGAGCTGCAGAGAATAGGTAAGAAACACCAGACTGACTGTGACTGCTCTTCATAATAGTGGAAAGTCTGAATTTTGCTTGCATGTTAATATCTGCAACAAAATGCGCACCCACACGCTCAAATCATATTTAGTTTTTTCACTCCTTTAAGATCTTTGCAATACAAAAGCCTGTGTATACTATAAACATTTACCTAAAGGTCAAGTATGGGGTAGGCACTAATAACACGAAAGCAACACTGACCACCTCTGTTACATGTACCTGTGAAAGCATTCATCTCTCTCGATGCTGTTTCCTCTTCACTGGCTGTTAAAATACTGAGCCAAAGGAGCCGTTCTCCTGAGGTGGCGGTCAGGAGGTCACAGTAGTAGACTCTTTAAGCTCCTTCATCGAACTTTATTAACTGCTTAGAGTAACTCACAGGCGTAGGCTTAATGACTTGGCTTCTTAGGTGTGAAGTGATTTAATTAACCACTCTGTTAGTCCAGCCATCAATAAAGTATCATGAATGCCTGCCTTCAGGGGGGGAATGAATGTGCTTCGTTCTCTTGAATCCCTGGAGCTGAGCAGGAACACTTTTAGGGCTAACAATGAGTTGCCTGTAAAACAACAAAGGTAAATTGTTGACAATATTGATAGAAACCTATTTTTAATTTGTCCGAATAAAAAAACTCAAGGAAAAGTATAAAATCCTCTTCGTGTAGAATACCAAATTTACTTCTGATTATCCTCGGCTGACCGTTTAAGCTAAAACTTGGTCAACTGGAGCTTGGCCCGAGGCTGACGGTCATAATAATGTCAGTCTGTGTGGCCTTTTCTACCCTGGGCTGGGCTCTCAGTGTCCTTCACATGACCAGGGGTTGGTGGTGGGGTTATGGGAAGCAACAGAGGGAAACCCAACAACCACACCTCTCCTAAATACAGCTGATACCAGAACAGAACGAAGGCTTTCTTCACGTGGCGGAGAAACTCCCCTCTGGTCCTGATTTATCCCTGCTTTACAATTTAAACCAGGGTGAAACTAGGATCAACGACAACAAAAAAGACCACCACAGAAAAGCAAAGGAGACAGGGATCTTTTAAAGTGGATACCAATCAACAAAGACACAGGCCTTTTGTGGTTAGGTCAGGACAGTGTAGCCAGGGTGGGCCTGTGGTTCCTTGGAGGGCGGGGGGTTGTCTTTTCAGCACAGTGAAAGTGGCAGAAAATAAGAGATTAACTTGAACGATTTTTTTTTTGGTCCATGTCACATACACATAACTCTACCTTTGAGACAAAGGCATATATATATTTACATACTTTACCTCAATGAGCATGTGTCCAGCTGTGCTGCATTCTGGTGCAGACTGTAGCAGATAAAGCTATGATTCAGGAAATTAAATGTTTTCATAGAGTCTCAGTGGAATGTACTTTGTGCTTCAGGATCCTAGAAGGGAAAAACTTGCTCAACCCAAACACACTAATTACAATTTACACAATAATCCAGAGAGTGTACTGAATACAGGCATATCTGGAGTTATTACCGTAAATATCATTAATATATCTGTCATTCACAAAAGTCTTTGGTTTTCACCACATAGGTCAATAATAAACCATGGTGTTGTAATAGTAGTATAAATTCTTAAATCAAATTGTTCAACCTTTCTCACTTGATGTCATTAAGTGGTTGTTGCAGTGTTGTTTTTAGCCATGCTAATAGTGACATGGCTGTTTGGATAACAATGTTGGTCTTTCAGTCAGTCCACCACTTTGGTCCCCACTGAAATGTTTTAACAATTACTAGTTGGACTGCCATGAAAGTTTGTGCCAATTGTTCATTGTACCCAGGGGATGAATACTGCTGACTTTGGTGATGCTCTGCCACCACCATGAGCTTGTGATTTTTAATGAAAATGTTTAATTGTAATATGATTGAATATTATATTGATTGCCATGAAATTTAGTATAGAGATTCACATTCCCCTCTGAATGAATGATATCTTTAATCTTTCATCCAGAATCATCAACAGCTCAAATACTTTGGCTTATTATCAGAAAGCCCTAAAAACAGCCCCCATCAAACATTATGTCTGTCTAGCGTCAACATGTTGTCACTGTGAGCATGTAGCATGCCTTTAGCTCAAAGCACCAGTTTGGGCAACTTCCCTGAGACACTAGCATGGCTGCAGACTTTAGTCTTGTGTACATAATGCATATTTTTCATTTATATTGTAACATTGTGGAAAGCTAATATAACAAATTCTATGAGAACTTAATGACTAAAAATTACAGAACTGTGTACCTACCGATTTAGAAAACTGTCTTCAACCTGTTAATTCAAAGCTGAAGTGTGCACGATGAACCTTTGTTGAACCATCGTCACCAGCAGTCAAAAAACTTGTGTTGACCCATTCACAGCAAAGACAAATTTGGGCTTTCTACGGGTCATTGCTTCACTGTTAAAGGAGTATAAAGAAAACTCTCAGTTGACCTTTGTTTGTGCTCTATATATTGACTGGCAACAGACTGCACAAGTGCAGCTTTTGTAGCTATTTTGAAGCAAAAAAACAAGCCTGTCATTATGCAGTAGCAGTGGGGATTTTCCCAGAAATTGTCACACAATAGATATTACAGGTTCCCAATGGAAAAGACGTGAACAATAATGTGAGTTTGCTGAAGAAGCTGTTTTGGCTCTCACTTCAGTTACAGTTGGCCAGTGATTGAATTTGGGTTGTGTGCCTCATTAGATATGGACCCTTCTGTCTAGTGGACCGTTGACAGTTACATGTGAGTTTTATTGTCCTAATTGTGTGTAATTATCACATTTTCTATTCAGCCCGTGTTACATAATCATCTGCTCTGTTTAATCAACAAGTTGCTGCTATTTTTATCCTCTCTAATGTCTGAAGTAATTTGTAAACTTGTGTTTGAGAACTTTATTATTTCTAAAGTGATTGTGAATGATTTACTGGGTGTCTTTTTTTGGAGGTGTTATGCAATAATGAATAAATAAAGATCAGCTGTTTTAAATGAGGCTGTGAATGTTCCCCCTTGATCCTGGCTACTTGAAAGTTGAAACCGACTGTGCTGCCTGCCTCCTGTCAGACTGGAGGTCCTCTTTGATTTGGTTTGTCAACAGACAGACATGCACACTTGGTGAACCCCCTTCGGTTGCAAAGTTGGTGCAAACGGAGGTCATTCAGAAGTCTTCAAGCCTTGCTTTGTACATGTGATGTGGGAACCTGATACGTTCTTGGTTTCCTATGCTTTCCCTATCTGTGTTACGCACAACCTCAGATATTCTATCGAGCAGCAGCACTGTGGGGTGTTGGAGGTAGAAACTGTTGCGGGGGAGGATGTGGGCACCACTGAGTTGTTTGGAGTGTGGTTTCCTGAGGAGAGAGGGAGCAGTGAAGGAGCTTGGACCAAGGGGAGGGGAAGTCTCTATTACACCCCCACTTTCTCCGCAACTCCTTGTAGTTTCTTACCGTTGTGCCGCATTCTCCTTTTCTCCACTTGTGAGCCCTCCTTCGACTTTAAGTACATCCACCACAACAATCTGTGCTCAGGAACTGAGGCCAGTCTGGAGGAAATGTCTACATCCGCCATGTCTCCACATGCCTCCTCTGTGATCCTCAGAGATATTTTCTAGCCTGTTCTCTCCTGGGCCCCAGTGCTGCGGAATATTTCATTTACATCACTGAAGTCTCAAACTTTACTACCTAGTGCAGGGGTGTCAAACTCATTTTAGTTAAGGGGCCACATACTGCCCACTTTGATCTCAAGTGGGCCAGACCAGTAAAATCATAGCATACATAACAACAATATTTCTCTATGTTTAAATCATTGGTGAAGGTTTTTAGTTGATAAACTCAGTGGTGCCCACATCCTCCCCCGCAACAGTTTCTACCTCCAACACCCCACAGTGCTGCTGCTCGATAGAATATCTGAGGTTGTGACGTTTGACGTCAAACGCGTCACAAAGTGAGCAGCAAGCGCTGCTGCCTGTGGCAACGAGCGCTTCTTCCTCCGGAGCAGACATCGCATTTATGCTGTTTTTGAAGCAATTACTGGATCGATTAAAAAAATTACAAAACGTTTGTACTCATAAACCTCCATATTCTCATAGAAATGCAATTTATGTCTTTCTGTAATTTTCATACTTAGCAAAGTCATCCGGCGGGCCGATCTGGACCCACTGGCGGGCCGGATCCGGCCCGCGGGCCGTATGTTTGACACCCCTGACCTAGTGCTTCCTTTGCTCACATACAGCAACTGTGTGAAGAAGAATTAAAGTAACATGACAATCAGCTTTTACAAAAGCAGAAAAGCCAGAGGATTCAGAGAGATGTTTATTTCTCATCTTTCATTTGTGTTTTCTGTAACAGGCTCCAACTCAGGCATGGTGTTGGTTCTTGATCACCTGGTGAAGGATGACGACTCTGGACCTCTGTTGATCCAGCATCAACGAGAAGATGTGACCACAGAGCCTGATCTGGTACTGTCTCACCGTCAAAGGTCAGACTCCACAGCTTCAGACCGCAGTGGCACCTCGGTGCTTTCCAGGTCCCATCTGGATTCTGTGGCCTCGGAGAAGAGTCTGGGCTCAGCCCACAGGGCCCGGCTGGACTCTGGAGCCTCAGACAAGAGCCAGAGTTCCTGCCAGCGTGGTCGGCTGGACTCTGGGGCATCAGAGCGAAGCATCAGCTCCCAGTCTTATGTCAGACAGAGGCTGGGCTCAGATGTCTCTGATTCAGGTGTCAGACCCCGTCTGGGCTCTGGGGCATCAGACAGCCTCGGTCTGTTCTTAAGGAAACGGACAGACTCGGGGACATCCGACCACAGTGTGAGCATGTTATCTGAGGAGAGGGGTCTAGCGGGGGAGGTGGAGGTAGCCACGAGTGGTTCGGCTTACAGCACAGATTCAGAAAGCGAGAGCAGGAGCCAAGGTCCAACCAGCAGCCAGGCTCAGTGTAGCCAAGACCTCATTGTTGACCAGGAGCAGGTTGATGGGGCTGTTTTATCTCGGAGAGATCCTGCTAATGGGCTGCTCAACGGCAACGCTGAGGGGAAAACTGACTTCCAGAAACAAAAGGTGGAGTATAAAGTCCTTCTATCAAGCCCTGTTGTTTGTGTGTAGAACATACCGACAGTAAAACATTAGAGTCAATGCTGTTGTTAATGTTGTTATTGTAGTCAATGTTGTTTTTTCCTTTTTTTTTTAGCAAATTTTATTTTTAAAAATAAAGAAAACTAAACCGTTTTTAACAAACTGTTCCAAGATCTTTCCAAGAACAGTTTGAACCAGCTGAATGGCAGGAACGACACACAACATCTATCCTAACTTCTCCACTAGAGTGAGGTGCTGTGCTGCGTAGCCACAGTCACTAACACTCTTTCTTTTCTTTCTTTCCGTTTCATTGTCCCTGACAAGAGACTCCGACATTCCATTCTTCAATGACACCCAGGTCACATCGTAATCCATAAACACAGCATGCTGATCTCCTGTTAAATGCTGTTTAACTTTTGTTACCTGGTTACACAAACAAACAAACGGACTGACAGACATGACTGTCTCTGCTTCGCCTCAGCGTCGTGTCAGCCTCACCTGATGTCAGGGAGGGATAGGCAGAGATGCAGGCCAGAGATTCTGGCTATCTTCACCCTGCAGCTCTGAGAACAACAAACATACAGAGCTTCTGTTTCTATGCTGACTGTAAACTGTTAAGCAACATTTCCCATCTTGGGAGCTCAGGTCGCCATGACGCCATCATGTCGCTGGGCTAAATGTGTTTACGTAAGGCTGGCCCCAGACTTTTATTGTTCCCTGACAATATGTGCTGATGCTCGGTCTCCTGAGAGTAATGTAAACACGCTGGGGTCCATCATGGCTCCCCTGCCAAAAAAAGAACAGAGGCAAACAACTTCAAAAACAAATGTTATATAATGAAAACAGTCGATTCTGTATTGTTATTATGGATTGTGTAGGTCTGTGTGTGCGTCTGTAGTTGTCAGAACAGTTCTCCATGCAGACTATAGCTGCTTGTGAATTTGCATTTCTTCCCTGTTAAACAATGAGCTGTTTATTATAGCAGCTCTGTGGTTGGCAATCCAAGATCAGTACATGTTAAACTTTAATCTCCTCTGATTTTTTTTTCTTTCCTTTTTTAGATAACGGTAAACAGTGCTCTTCCCCTCACAGGTGGCAAAGCAAAGGATGCTGGTAAGAAATTAGTCCAACTCTCTTAGTCCCGCACTGATTAATCAACAGCAAATCTGATCATCTTTTAAGATAATTATCAAGGAAGAATTCAGAACATTTATCATTTCAATGTTTAAAAAAATTTGGATTTGCTGCATTTCTCTTTACAAAAATTATTAATTGGGTTCTAAGAACATTACAATGGATATTTTTCACCAGGTTTTTGATTATATTTTCTATAATATCACAATGGATAGTTTTTAGCCTGTAGGACTTCACTATGTGGAAAACAATCCAAGTTATTAGAATGACTGTATAGGGCCACTCACAGGATAGAGGGCTGAGAGGAGAGACTGCAATGAGATATATTATTTTCTCTATTTCTACCAGACAGGGCTCTTCACTGTGTCCACTCTGCTATAAGTTGTGGTTTTCTGATTAAGCAGCCATCATTTTTTCTTCTTGAGGATAACTTCCGTGAATATCTTCTCCTCTAATAACGAGCATTTTTCCCCTTTGTTGGTTTTTAACCATTAACTTTATACACATCACCTGACAGCATTAAGGATCAAAGAATGTTTAAAAAAAAACACGAGTGGAGGAAACATGCCCTGAAAAGAAAAAATAAATAGGAACTGAAAGATGGTGGAATGGAGGAGGTTAAGTCAAGCAAAATAAAGGGGCTGGAACAAAACCTCGAAAGAGGAGGAAAAGGGATTTGTAGTGGGCTTTTGAGGTGGAGGAGGAGATGACAAGAGCAAGAGGCTGTAACTGTGCTAAATTCAGCCTGAAGAGTGGAGGGGGTCGAGGCTTTGTGTCTTCTCTGTATTGAGTTATTCTTAGTTTTCAACTCTTTTCTTACATTTGGTCTTTACAGCACCTGAGAAGAAAGATGTTATATTGGAGCAGTTCAACCGCACCAACTCTGTTCGTGATCGAATGCGCAAGTTCACAGAAGCCAGCCAAAGTCCAAATGTCCCAGCTTTGAAGAAAACTCCTCTGAGGAACGGGAACACCTCTGGCAGCAGCGGCCAGACGAACCTCTCCAGAGCTACTGAGCTGTTTACACACTCAGCAGCATCCCTCAGCACATCTGGAGACAGGCCAACGAGGCCACATCAAGACTCCACATCAAACACCTCTCCTGCATCCCTGAGTCAGGCTGCACCTCAGCCAAGGGGTGTGGCTAACAAATCAGCTAGCCAATTGCAGAACTCCATGGGCGGGATCAGGCGTCCAGCTGAAAAAGATGTACACGCCTCTGGCAACTCAAAGGAAGACAGGACCCCAGGGAGAGCAGCTGGAAAAAAAGTCACCCAGGGAGAGGACATGAAGACTTTCCTCACCATCGAGATCAAGGATGGGTGCACCACCTCCTCAGCCCCTAGAGGCAACATCGTACCCATCACCAACATGACCCCACGCAACACCACTAACGCTCTGGGGCAAAGACCAGGTAGGAGCATCAACCTCACATCGACAGGAAGCTCTCACGCTCACTAAGTCCTCAAATGGTCAATTTAACATATTTTGTAGTGAGAGTTCGAATGACAGCTGAACACCAGTTCTTTTGTTTGACTTTAACAACTTAAGGCATCATGCTTATTCGATAACACTTAATTACATGAACTTTATGCTATAATTCTGCAGAGATGCAGCCCATGTGTTCCTGGTGGTATGAATCTTAATTGAACAATTTTAAGTCTTTTCTTGCTGATATCGACCCTTGGATCACACTGGAATCCCAGTCACTGTGGGAGGTGACCAGCGAAAAGAAATCGGTCACAAGTGGGATGATGACAAGGGTTGTTGTGAAGCAGAGCACATGGACGTTCAAGCTGAATAATACACTGCATTGTTGCACTGAAGGGTGTTTGTTATATAGTGGGCATGTTTCTCAGTGTGGAGGGGGGTGAGGTCACTTGTCTTCAGAAGAGAGCATATTGGGACAAAGGAAGCAACAACGGGCTCTCCCAAGCCAAACTGACTAGTAATATTGTTACGATGCAACTGAATAAGCCTGCCAGCCCACACATTACAGTGCTTTGTTCATTATGTTCTGTAGATATTGTCTGTCCTCTCTTTAGCTAAAACAACAGGCACTTACTGCCATCATTCATTTGAGTGAGCATTTAAATGGGGAAAAAAAGTCTCTGGGAAACCAGCCCACTGGTCACTTTGCCTCATGAGCCACGAGAGCAGCAGTTTTAGATGGTGCAGAATCCTCAGTTTGAATGTGGCTGGATATCTTTGTCATATGTTATTCCCTTCTTTTGTGATCATGTTTTGCTTCTCTCTCTTTCTGTCGGCTAACAAGAAAAGGTGACCTTATTTACCTGGCTGAACACTTCCATCCTAACATTTTAAGACATGCAGTGTTAATGATACGATACAATGCAGAAGTATTGTGTCAAAAGTGAGAAAACATTACTAATAGCAAACAGTAGTATGGGGGGGTGCCTGTGGCTCAGATGGTAGAGGAGGTTGCCCAGTGATGCTTAAGTTGGCAGAGCAATCTTTTCCTGTCCACATGCTGAAGCGTCCTTGGGCAAGACACTGAATCCCAAGTTACTCCCGATGACAGGCGAGCCCCTTCCATGGCAGTTCTGCCGCCATTGGTGTGTAAATGGGAGACAAATTGTAAAGCCCTTTGACACCGCTAAGGTGAAAAATCCGTTTACATTTTACCATAGTTTACATGAGACGATGGAATTTTTTTTAATTTTGTCTGTCAAAAATTTTATTGATATATGGCCCTACTAGCTGTATAAAGCTTGAAGAATTTGTGTATTTAAATGAGTTAATGTACTAAAACATTAAAATTGACTTACAACTTCTACTAAAATATGTAACATGTGCCTTCAGTAAGTGTTAAAAACCAAGTTTCTATATTATCATTAACAGCAGTATATAAACTCAACACATTATAGGCTACAGTTTAGTCACAGAGCAAACAGCACCAGCAGAGATTCACATGGTCAACAGTCTGTTTCATAAGCAAGGCTGCTACAGCTGCTGTTACTGTCGGTCCAAACAAGATGTATTAAGTTTCAGCTCTTCTCATCAGCTGGGACCAACAACACAAACAGTTTATTTAAAACTCAGGCTGGACCTGTGCGATTCCAGCCTCATCACCTTTTACAGTGGAACCCCCCCCCCCCCCACCCTGTCCCCCGTCCCCTCCCCCGTCCCCCTCAGGACATTTTCTGGGAGCCCTACTAGGCTCATCCATGAAGGTCACATGGCTTCTTCTCAGCTCAATTTGCTTTAACGGTTTTGGGCTCCTTTTTTGGGAACATGCCCGTCTCGCTCTGAGTAAAGGCAGCCTGCGATTGTGTCTCCGGTTTCCCTCAAAAGCACTACAAAGGCTTTTAAATGTACACTGTGCCATGCGAGTGTGCATCAATCTTGTAGTTTATGATATAGGTTTTGTGTGTGTGTGTGGATGAGGAAGGAAACAGGTCTAAAGGAAATGCATGTGCGTACTCTGGGAGCCAATGAAGAAAGCTGTTTATGTTAAAGGTGGCGTCATCTACATTTTCTCACTTGTCTCTCATTCAACACGAGTCTGTGTTGTTTATGACACTGTGGCAGGTTATGTAACTGACTAATGGCTACCATCAGCACAGTGCAAGGCCATGTACACATCTCAACTTTACACATATTTATGGGTAATGGGACCTTTGAGGGTTCTTAGTCATCTCAACTATTTTATGTTTCACGTCCAGGTAAATCTGTCTTGTCTGTGTCTGTTTCAGATTTGACCCTCGGTCTAAGAGCAACACCATTCAAGATCTCCTCATCCAGCTTCTCCTCCGGACCCTCCAACAAGGTACAATCTGCATTACAAAACATCTTGGGGAAGTAATTACAACACTGAGGCTGAAACTTGTCAGAATTTATCAAACATAAATTAAACTATTTCCAGTCGCTCCCAATTTAAGTTAAGTGTTTTGTTTTTATCCTATATTTAATTTCCAAATTACCCGATTTAATTCCACTGGTGTTTTCCCTGCATCCCAGTCACAGCAATCACCTATAAAGGCCTGAGAAGCAAGCGAGCCAGGACAGTGAAGGACAGACAAAGTGTGAGAAAAGGAGGGAGAGGAGGGGAAGAACAGTGTTTATCAAACACAAGAGTGGGTAGCCAGTCACATCTGTCCTTGTAGGGTATGTGAAGGAGAGAGGGAGAGTGAGGGAGGTGTTCTGGGCATTCCTGCTTCTCTCTCTGCAGGCGGATGTCCACTGAGATTCATCTGGGAAATGTTACCTTAATCACACCTGTCCGTCTTCATCACACTGATTTCTGTCCAACTGTCTTAAAACATATGCTGACAAAAGTTCTTCATCACTTATTTTTTCTTTTCTTGGGGGTGGGGTGGCGTGGAGGTGGGACTTGAGGGGGATGCACCTCTTTGCACATTCTGATTGTAGAGAAGTAATCTGGTTATGGGATCACAGAGCTGGTTAATTAGGGCTGGGACGAGGCTGCAGGCTGGATGTTAGGTGTTGGAGTGAGACCATCTCCTCAGTTAGAACCTTGTTGAGACACAAACTCAACCATAGCTTTCTTTTAAAAACAGATTTTGCAAGAAGACAAGGATTCTGCAGGGGATGAGCTTTATTTTTGACTGATCCCAGTGGTATTACAGCATGCAGGTAATGTCTTTAAGTGCAAACATCTATACGATTATTTCCAGGCATGTATTTTACCACAGCAACTCACCAACACTTTATGGATTACATCCTACTTCGTTTATCAGTCCCCAATCTTTCGTACTAACTCTGTTATTCATCACTGTTGGGGATGGTGGTTTAGCAATAGGCCTTAACACTGTTTGCAGAGTGTAACATAACTGCATGTTAGCACCACTAGGCTGTGGTTCACATACATGGACTTCCTAAACCAATGCATCTTAATTGTATGGGCTTAACATGAATGCCTTCACTGATGAACTCCAAGGCTACAAGAATAAGTCATTTCTTCTTTTCCTCACTTGGATAGGGAACTATTTCAGCTGCTTCAGCCAGATTTGCTCCAGTTTTACCGTACAGTGATTTGGCTAATGAGATTGTAAAAACAGCAGCAGACACTGTTGGTTAGCATCAACCAAGGGAGGGAAGGGGCAGCAGCTTGTTTACTTTCAGACGGATCCAGAGACCACCTGTTGTCTGACTTTCCCTTGCTTAATCAATGCTCAAGGTTGTGTCTGTGTGAGGGAGGAGGTGACATGTCAGAGGAGGATTCAGTGGCCTAACAGTGAATATATTTGTGATAGCAAGAAGAATGTGCGGACATCGAGGCAATATACAGTGTAACTGGAGTTTTAATATGCTCTTCCTGTTTGGTGTTGTTGCTTGTTAATTGACCACAGTGGTTCCCGTCTGAAACTCTGATCTTTTTGGGTGGTCTGAGCTTCTCTTTGGTGGTCCAACCTCAGCACTCACAACCTCCACTATTTCCTTACTTGTATTTTCTTAATTCCCATAAAACATGTTGATGCTGATAACTTCTGCTTTTACAGTGGATCACCTTTAAATCTGAATCTAAACAATGGAAAGAAGCCAAAATGAGGAAGTCGCTCCTCATTACTTATAGTATAAGCTAGACTAATCAAATTAATGGCGATCTCAAAATACTTGACGTGTTGCAGTGCAGGGACAAGAGCTCATTTCAGACAAACATTGGGCAATTTTTTTTAAACTTTTGTTCTCCTATAAACTTAAATATTAGTATTTTACTGTACTTTTTACACAATTCCAACCAAGCATGGATTTTAAGTGGTGCAGTGTATATTAGTTATTCATAAATAAGGCCGTTGTTATACTTAAAATATCAATAAACATCTTCTACAATGTACAAGTGAATGATTTTCACCTACATTTGGCCTTAGCCACACCCCTCAGTGTCCAGCAGTAGTCTGCTGACATGGAGGGGGAGCGCTTGTGCTTTTCTTTGTACGTGGTAGTATACTGGAACAAAAAAACTATGGGTGATAGAGAAATTCATAACAAAATTGTCTGATTCAGTGTTAAAAAAAAAATATTTAAACGGGTATTTTTTGCATGGGACAAAATCTTTGTAAACCAATGTTGAAAACCTTTTTCACGGCAGACATTTTGACTTGTTGTAGAAAGTACAGGTGTATAAATTTTTGCTTGGTTCCATTAAATGTCCCAGGAAGCAATGACAGTGAACTAACATTCACAAAAGCAGGACCATCACTAAGTGGGATTCAGCCGTCATTAATACACCTGTGCTTTCCCCTACAATGACAAGTCAAAATGTCTACCATGTCTTTTGATGCCTCTTGCTCTACCTGATCTCAGCTGCTCCTGCTCATGTCAGCGGTCCTTCCATGCCGACCGCTGCGCTCGGCCTTGAACTCAAACATAAATAATGCCTTAGCTTTATAACCAGGGTGATGGCAGGATAGTCAGTCTTTACTGAAGCAGGGGGATTTCTGACACAATAGGGGTCACACTGGTTAAATACTGCTGCGTGAACATGGACACGCGGGCCCACAGTCAGTGACAGATTGTCTTACTGTCACACAGAGGGATAAAGAGACCATTGTTAACATGCTGCTGATCCATGACACATGCTGATTACACTACCAGGTCCCATGTGTGACAGATCTGAGCCTGGTCTGCAGAACTGGGGAAAGTTCTGAGGGGATCTCATATGTGGTTCCCCTTCCAATCCTTGCATTATTTTCTGTTTTAACTCTGCTTGATGTTGCACTCCAATATTTTTGGACACGCTTACGTGTCCGCTGAGGGCTCACAGACAATCTGACAGATATATCATCATAATTGAAATACTTCAGAGTCTGCCACGATGATCAGAAATATAGCATGCCTGCAGAAAATTGCACTGCATGTACTTTATAGCCTTTATATTTTTGGCCTCTGTGTCTTTTCACTTCGCCTTGCTTTGGTTTATTGTGGATAAAGTGCTTTCAGTGATGCATGGTGAGACTTAGAGCCACGTCCTCCATGGGTTTGACCCACTTTTCCTGCTGCCATTCAGCATTTCTCTTCACTCTCCCTCGAGGCCAGATTCTGAACTTATTTAGATGAATGAAAATATTGTGCATATAGTCACAGTATTTTTTTAAGAAGTCAGAGATATTTACAGTGAATTTGGTTGTGTTTGCACTGTTAATGCTTGTAATGTATTGGCATGTCAACAGGTTTATAAATTTTTTTCACATGTAGCCTTATGATTCTATTTAGAATGCATTCAGTGATAGGGCTGGGCAATTGATTGAATTTCAGTTAATGTTTGGCTTCTAATGTTAAAGACAACCAGACAATTTAGATAATATGGTCATTGTGTTGCATTTTATTTTGCAAAGATGCTATTGTTTTGTCTAGTTTTGTAAATCCAGAGCTTTTACCCCTCCTTACAAGTTTTACATAGTCTATTTTTTTACACATCTTTGTTTACAGTTTTCTTTTCATTTGTTGAATTATTTAAAAAAAAAAAAAGTTTTATTAAGTCAGCCTTATTAGATAATTGTGATTATGACTTTTGCCATAATTGAGATGCAGTATGAAATCTGTTGATTTAATAGATCTACTTGAGCATCTAACAATGTGAAGACCATAAACAGACTTCTGTCAGTGTGCTTGGAAAGCTCTTAATTTAACACAGACGCACTTAAAGCATCCACACAAGGAGCAGCTGGACCCTTGCTGATTTGTCAGTATGCCTAAAACTAAATCTTGGAAGGGCTTAAATGTCCTTTGCAACATCCTTGCCCAGAGTTGTGGAGAACTAGACCCCTGCTCATCCTCAATCACACTCTGCTTTGTCATGGCCCTAAACTCTTTGCCCTTCATGGACTGATCTTTTCTCTGGAAGTTTGCCTAGAATCACAGTCATGCAAAACAAGTAACCTGATTAATCCAGATGCAGTTGCATTTTGTTAGAGTGCAATTTTAAGAGGAGTGAAACACTAATGTGTAACTCTTTCAACTCAGCCCAGGCCTAGAGCCACATCTAAACTTTTGTTGCCAGCTATTCGAGGTGTGAAGGACATGGGCTAAATAAAAGGAAAGTTGAAGTGGGAGGGGTGAGTTTTCTAAATTATTGTCACTATCACTCCCCCTCTCCCCTCTACCAGTGCCCCAGGACTGACTGGCTCAGTGGAATAATGGAGATAAATATACTTTTCCAGGCCACCTGGAAATAAGCAGTTGGGGGCTGCCTGGGAAACCGGATTCTCTGCATGCTCATTGGCTGTCAGATTGTTGGCTTGTAAAGAGGGGGGGGAGAGAGAGATTTGCTGGGGGTATAAAGAACGTGCATTGTTTTGGAAGGTCTCTGACAAACAGAGGAGGACAGCTTCTACTCTTACAACAGAGGCATTGGCCACAACCTTTTATTTCTCCGGTTTTACAATCCAGCCTACATTTTTGGGGCAATAAACTGGATTTAAGCTAAATTGGTCAGTGAAGTTTGGTCTGGCCATGCCTGGAGTGAACCTGGATTACCTCCCAGCCTCACAGGCTCCACAGGCTTTGGGCAGCCCAGATAGTGCTTGTGCGGAGTCTGGCCTGGAGGAGGTGATCGGTGATCTGCTTGTTCAGGAGGAAGCTGAAGATGAAGAGGGGCAGTTTGGGGAGAGGAAATTTGAGTTAACATTGCGGTGTGCAGTGGGGGAGATACACAGTGACCTGCAGGCCTTTGGGAAGCGAGTGGATGCCCGTGTGGAGGAGGCAGCAGCTCAGGTGGCTCCTCTGGCAGAGGCACTCATCAGGCTGCAGGAGGAAAACCTGAGGCTGAGGATTCAGCAAGAAAAAATTGTGAGGCAAGTGGAGTCCCTGTGTCAGCTTATGGGGCTACCTGATCCCTTACTACATGAGCCACAAGGCAAAGAAAGCCCCTGTTCAATTCCATGTGAAACCAAAACTTCATCCAGTGATACTTCACCCTGCACAGAGGAAGATACTGCAGTGGAAGCACCACATTATTCTTCGTTCTGCACTCCCCAAGATTGTCCACCCGAGGACACACCAGCTAGCACTCTTCTGCAAAGTCAATCAAGCGTATCCCAGGACCTTATATCATGCCCCCAGGACTCACTCTCAATACCAACTGGGACAAACACACTTCAGAAGTCAGAGCCTTCAGCAGTCCCTCACCCGCCAACTTTTGCAACCTGCCGCTCCCTCTCCGCTCCCTCTCTGATGACAAACATTTCTCCCAACAACAGCACGGTACTGGTCTCTGTTAATGGTTCTGATCATGACCCCTTTTAATTCAGACAAGCCACTGGAAAAATGGGAATGTCTTTTGTTCCAGTGTTGCCAATACCGGTGGGTCAGCTGACCATGAGTTTTACATGCCATGCTAGTGATACATTGTGTTCCACTCACATACTTGTTGACCTACTGTTTACCTCTCTTAGCTTTCCACTGGTTTTAATCTTGCATTATGTCCTCACTTCAACTGGGAAAAAAAAGCTCAACCATCTCAGCTGTCATTCACTTTAGAGACAGGCCGTGTTTATGTGGAGGACTTCACTGCAATCTGTCACAGAGGCATTCCAATCCTGTAGCACCATGTGTCTCTGGCTCCTAATCAAGTGTGTGTGTGTCTGCATGTAAGTGTTCTGTGATTGTTGCACTTCGTGGTGCAGTAAAAAAGTATGACCTTTTTAACAGTAGTAGTGCCCCTGGCCTGTAGTTTGGCATCCTCAAGTCATCCACAGTGCTCACTTTGGCAGGAATGTGAACTTAGAGTTGATTGTTTTCTTTTTTTATTCAGAAAGTGTCCATATAGACAGATAGGAGATGTGTGAAAAGAAGATTGGGGGAATGACATGTTGCAAAGATCCCTAGAAGATGAACTGGGGACTTTGAAGACATTTAGTGGTATTTGCCCTAAACCACTTGGCGAACTGAATGTTTTTCAAAAAGAAGCCATTTATGAACAGGGTTTATTTGTCTAACTTTACAACAAGAATGGGATTGAAGGTCTTACATTTCCATTACATAGATGAATGTAAGTTTCACCTTAGTCTCTTAGTTTGTTAGCTCTTCAAATCCCACAGCAAATCTTGTGAGTGCACTGGCGACATTTCGAGGGATATTGCGTATTTGCAGCATCATCTTCAGTTATTGAACCATCCAGAGTTCATTTTTCTGTCTAATCCTGCAAAGACAGCGGGGCCCGCCAATCAATTAGTTCAATAATGGTGTCAGCTTCACTGAAGTGTTGATCCCCGCAGCAGATAGACATGATAACAAGGGGTGGCCTTATCTGACCTTTATCTTTGACGATTATTAGCTCCCATGTCAGCTCTTCATAATACTGCTGGTGAAGACTTTATTGTGGGGCAAAGCAGTGAATCAAAAAGATTGTTGACCTTCTTTCGTTTCAGAAAAACTAAACTATTTTTATGCCACAGTGACTTAGATGCTTATGGGTATCATGAAACTCAGTTAAACATGACTGTTTGGGAATTTCTCACCCCACACACATACCCCCATTGCCTGACTGAAAGCCCTTGTTTGGCTTTGTTATGTCCCAAAACATTCTTCGTCGGTCAAGTGCCTCTCAGTCAAAGTCTGTCCCATGGGTCAAAGCTCCATGTCCAGAGAGGTTTCAATTCCAAGGGCCACCTTTGATCACACAGCTCTGTGGATGTGCCGGGCATTGTCCCTCCCTTGATAAGACCTGGTCTGGCTGGGCCCCTCAGAGAGGAGGGCAAAGCTGCTGTGTATTGGGATGGGGCCAGCTGTCTTAGCTATATCTGGACCTGGACTCAGTTACAATAAAAGCATTAAAGCCGCAGCTCGAGCCTATAGTCTGCCACAGGCATTCGGCGCCATCTGAAAATTTTAAGAGGTTTTTTCTGTAGGATTTATGGTCATTCAGAATATGACAGCACATAGTCAGGTTTACGTAACATTCTGTAATGTACACAGATTTAGGGACTCCAGGTTTGTAGATTTTGCCAACTGAGGTCACCATTTTCTTTTTAAAATGAATATAGGCAACACCTCCAAAGTCTTTGCAATCAGAGATTAATAACTGCCTCACTGTTTCTTTCTACATATGCTTCTGCTCATGTTGAGTTTGCTGTATGTCTTGTGCAGATGGAGACCGAGCCCGTTGTTGCCTCGGAGCCAGTGTTTTCAGCTGGACCATCTGTCAAGGTGGCGTGTCATGTCCCAGCCATCTCCAATGGCTCCAGCACGCAGGCCAAACCTGTCGAATGCTCCGGAAAACTGACGGCCGAACAGCTGGCTGCGATCGATGATGAAGAGCTCCTCGACAAAATGGTACTTGGATGGATGATTTTAATTTAAAAGCACCACTTTCAATTGGAAACAGCAACTTCACTCATGCAGAAAGTTTGTGTATCAACACTGAATACTGCCAGCTACGTGAGGTTGCATTTCTAAGCTCTGCGGTTTGTGTATGTAGATGCTGTTAGAACTGCATGCATAAGTAGAGACGTGCCACTTTGCACTATGCAGGGAAAGACTTGTCATTGCTTCCATTTGTTTTTTTCCTCTTTCACAGCTCGATGAGTCAAAGGACTTTGAGGAGAGGAAGATAATCCGTGCAGCCATGAGAGACCTTCGCAAGAGAAAGAGAGGTAACAGTCTTTTATCTGGTACTCCAACCACTTGAAAGTTTTTGCTCCATCCATTTACTCATGACTGCTGCTTTCTTTCAAATCATTAAAGGCAGACACTGCCTCTGTGTAATCAAGCCTGGTGGTTTTTAATTTACATTTCTTATCAGCAGTTTTTTCTGTCTTTTTCTTAAAATGTATCACTTCCACTTAATTCCTATCCATTCTGCTCTCAGAGGCCATGCTGGGATGTACTCAGGAGGAAATAGGTAGGACAGGTGGTGTGCAGTGTGCAGTGTGCATTAATAATTGATATTTGCCTGCGTTTCTCTCTGTGTGCACCATCCTGTCATTGTCAGACCACGACAATTATTATTTTCTCAGATGTGGTGGATGATGAAAGATTATATTGACCGTTGTTGATGTGCATGAATCCTGTGTTTGTTTTTGTAATGTGGTGTTTTAACCACTCATATCAATGTGCTGCGACATCCTTCCTGAAACCTCGACCACATTTAGTGTATTCTCTGCTTTTCAGTGAGCACTCACCATGTGGTTTCACTTGGCACCTGGTTGCATTGATCTGACAGTTGAACCACTTAATTGGATTCCTACATCAGAGTCTAAAAATAATCTGTAAAAGTTCAGTTCACCCAGCGGATTCGAGGAAACGAAGGGTCCAAGACTGCCCTTAATGTCCTAACATTAGGGCGGATATCAGACAGAACTAAAAAGAGTTTAATGAATGTCTCTGCACTATATGTTTGAATACATGCACCCCCATTCAGGTAAAAGCTGGAGGTACCAGTGTAGGAATCTGATGCTGACTTCAGCACAGCCCTCCACAGTAGACAATCTGAGTGTGTTTGCTGTCTTTGATCTGTGATGTTTGTGCACGACACGTTATACCACAGCCTCGCGTCAGCTGCTGAACCTCTCACCTGTGGGTGTTTGTGTGTTCAGAGGAATTTTACAGTGCTGTGGAAAGAATCCTGAAATGCATCCCTTCAAATCTGGAAGCCCACTTTTAATCCATTTTTGTGGCTGTCAGAAGAGGCGCTGTCAGCTTGTTTATGATCTCTTGGCCTCCTCCTCTTTTTCCACTGACATCATCTGTCCACCTTCCCCACCTCCTCTCCTCTCCTCTCATCCCCTCCCCACTCCTGCCCTCCCCTCCACCCCAGACCAGAGAGAAAAAGAGCGCGAGACCCGTCTGCAGGAGCTCCGTCAGCAGAGAGAAGAGAGAGCACAGAAAGGTCGTGCTGGGGTCGGAGCAGGAGAGGTGGTGATGAGGAAAATGGAGAAGTCTGCTGATGGCTCGACCCTCAGCCAAGTCACTAAGACAGACCGATTTGCCCAGTCTGGTAGTTGTTATTTTTCTTTATCTTTGCCTTTATTAACCTTCTTTAAACCTCTAATGAGCTCGTGTGTAACCACTCAAGTCACCAGAAAACCAGTTGTTATTTACAATTCCAAAACACAAAAGGCATCCTGGGAGTAAAAATTGGCAAATAGGCTAGTAAAAAGTTAACAGTAAAAATTATTAAGATGCACAGTCATGTTACGGATCCTATCCAATATCATATAAATAATTAGAAGCCGCTTGTGTGTGTTCAGATGATGGGAGCAGATCAACACGTAGCACCGTTGTCGAGGCCAGTTATGTACAGAAAACAGACAGTGAGTTCTTTCTAAATTATCCGATATCATTGTATACAGTTATCGTTACAGTACCAGTATCATTCATATGTGTGTGTACTTGTTTATCATTTCAGGAGGGACAGTTCAGTCAAAATCATACAGCTACACCTCTTCCTCTTCCTCTTCCTCCTCCTCTAACACAACCAAAAAAGTGGGCAGGTGGGTTGTGAAACATCTGCACAGTAATGACTAACATTTAAAATCCCTTGACCTTCATAAATTAAGTTGCTGTACATGTTGTTGCATCAGTGTGTTTGATCGTGAGGATGACTCAACGTCTCGAAGTGGCAGCAGTGGGTTGGCAGCTGTGGAGCGAAGGCAGGCAGAGAGGCGCAAGGAGCTGATGAGGGCTCAGACGCTGCCGAAGACCTCAGCCATGCAGGCCCGGAAAGCCATGATAGAGAAGCTGGAGAAGGAGGGAGGCGGGTAAGGATAAACAAAGAGGTAGTACCAAAGAAAGAAAAGGAGCAGATCCGAGCATGTACATATTAATACAAAACTCACTTTTCTTTTAGCCCTGGAAATCAGGCGGTGGCCAAGGTAAACAAGGTTCAGCGTTCTACCAGCTTTGGTGTACCCAACGCAAACTCCATTAAGCAGATGCTGCTTGACTGGTGTCGTGCCAAGACCCGCTCATATGAGGTGAGCCAACTGGCCACAGCAATCCTCTGTGTCTTTAGTGCTCATCTTTAATGTAAGCCAATAAAGCTGTAGCTGAATCTGAGCTGAGAACATATTTTGGCCTGAGATAATATTCTCCTATTTTGGGTATGTTTCCATCCCTTATCCATCACTGCCTCCATATCTATTCTGTTTGGCTTTTCCCCCCAGCATGTGGATATCCAGAACTTTTCATCCAGTTGGAGCAATGGCATGGCATTTTGTGCCCTGGTACACAATTTCTTCCCTGAAGCCTTTGACTACAACTCATTGAGCCCCAGCAACCGCAGGCAAAACTTTGAGGTGGCCTTCAGCGCTGCAGAGTGAGTAGACACATGTTTGTCCTTTCAATGTGTACAAACCAGTTTGTGTTGTTTGTTGGAGAAACCACATCAACTGCCTTGAGCCTTTATTTTGGTAAGCCAAATTTTCTCTGGTCGAGAAAATGTGAAGAGTACGTGGAGAAACCAGCGGAAGAAGCTTCTACAATGTTAGTTAACCTCTCTGGTGTAAAGAGATTATCCAACCACCTTCATGATGGAGTGAGTACACAAAGAAAATCCAACAACCCAGTTCAGTTTTATGCACTACCCCAACCCAAACAAACTCATTCCTCTTCTTTGCGTTGTACAGATTTTCCCATCCTTCTCGCATTGCTCTGTAAAATCATCTTGGAGCTTTTATTCAGTGTTGGTCTCTATGCCAACATCTGCTTGAGTTTAGAAACGGACCGATACCATGTGGAAGCCGGGCGACTGATGTCCCAGTGTTAACTTTCAGTGTCTCTCCCAGGTGTATCAAGCCCCCTCAAGGCTGTGAGCCCATTACTCCTCTAATAACGCTGCCTCTTAACCGTCCACTCTCTGTCTGTCTTCTACGAGTATCTGCTGTGACACCCTCCATCTGCTCTAAACCAGAGACCCATGAGCAAACCCGTCCTAAAAAAAACAGTAGGTTAAAAAATGAACGAGCTCTCCGCTGAGCCTCGGATATTTTCCCTCCAAATCGCCCCTCTGTCCTTTTATTTTACTCTTTCTCAACCCTCTTGCATCACACCGTTCTCACTTCTAATACCGCACCCACCCACCTGTGTGTGTGTGTTCACTAGTAGGATAATGTCCATTCTGATGTTTTTTTAGTAATGATTTATTATTAGTACTTTCTGCACTGGACTGTCACCCAACCACAGCCCCCGTCTGTCCACCTTTGTGTTGCACTATCACTCACTTCCCAAGGCACTCCAGACCCTCCCAGCAGTTTGCTGTTATCTGGAATCCCGACACACACTCAACACACACACCACCCTGTGCACCAGTGTGTTTATAGAGTCACCATATGATTGTATCTTTGTGTTGTTTTTTTTGCAGAATCCTTGTTGTTTTTTTCACCATGTCTTGTCTTTTCTGACAGAACATAGTCGTATTGATATGGTCAAAACTGTCTTGTCTTAGTGCACAGAAAAAAACAACAACAAACAAAAAGGCTGAATGAGCATCATCTCACGCTCATTTTACATTTTGTTTTGTTTCATGTATGTATGTGTGCCACTATGTATTGTGATGTTCATGAAGCATGACATCTCATGGATATATTTGTGAACACAGAGAATGTAATGTTATTGTTTCTTTTTGTGTTCTTTCTCTCTCTGTTTTTTTCACCCTGAATTGGTATCATTGGCTGCTCACTGCTTTATCTGTTTTTGTTCCTCCTCCCTCCTCTCTTTCCCACACTGTGTCCACTATCTCTGTCATGTTCCTCCTTTTATCTGTACTTCATTCTTTCCTGTCCTCTACTTTGTTTTTCTCTGTTTCGGTCTTTCTGTCCTTCCTCTCCCCCGTCCTCTCCACTTCCCCCCCCGCTCCCCTTTCGCCGGGCATGGGTGCAGGAAACTTGTGGATTGTCCCCAGCTGTTGGATGTGGACGACATGGTGAAGATGCGCGAGCCGGATTGGAAGTGTGTGTACACGTACCTGCAGGAGTTCTACCGGGGCCTGGTGACGAAGGGCCTGGTTAAAACCAAAAATTCAGCATAGAGTCGCACCCCACCTAAAACTGAACCTATGGTGAGAGAGGGAACAAGCTTAGAGAGAACCTCACTTGGGTCCTTACAGACTTTATGGGATGAAGAGAGTATATGTAACTGCATGTTCTTACCAGCTGATAGGATTTATATCAAACACGGTGGTTAAAAAAAAAAAAAACTCCTTTATTGGCTGATTTTGGATGTTTGATCTTTCATGT
Source organism: Brachyistius frenatus (assembly GCF_029030835.1). Lineage (NCBI taxonomy): Eukaryota > Metazoa > Chordata > Actinopteri > Embiotocidae > Brachyistius > Brachyistius frenatus. The sequence continues at coordinate 166,761 of NW_027210866.1, forward strand.
TAATCTGAAGCTACTCAAGTCCAAAGTACCAAACATGGTGCGCGTGTCTGTGTGTGTGCATTTCTGCATATCAAGAATATGGCCCAGGCAGAGAGCCAGGACCATCTGCAGCTCAACACTTTAAAAGGAACTGCTGTTTCAAACAGAAGAGTTAAGAAACAAAGCAGAGAACGGAAAGGCTGAGTTGTCCGCTCCAACTCTTTATCATGTGTGAGGTTACAGGTGTTTATGCGCTTGGCTTCTAAAACCTTTTACTGTAAATGTAATAGTTAAATGCTAAATGACCTCTGTCTGCAGTTCCTTAAATTACAAAACAGAGCTGATGTTGTTGACATTTATTTTCTCATGCAAGAGATTCACCGCTGTGAAGTGTCTGTTGCTCTGTTCTGGTGGACGTCAGAGAGGGTTTACAGTGTGTGGAGATAATGCCACCCTGTGGTCGCTCTCTGCATAGCTGAAGAATTTGATCCTTTAACTGTTTATTGAAACAGACTCCATTACCGATGTTTATTTATACAGTGCTTTTAAAAAGGTTTCCACAGAGAGATTTATAGAAAACTGAGACAAAAAAGGATAATAAAAAAAATAAAGCATAGATAGAGTGTAACCACATCAAAGGAGATCCATGGTATATATGTTTTAAACTAGCTTTCAATAACTGTTGCTTAACCAGTTTGTGATCATCAGAGAGGACTTGATGAATGATCAAATATGAAAATTCATGACCGAACATGATAGTTTGGAAATCTGAGTATATACTCCTTCCCATTCATGTCCTCTCCTGTCTCTTCAACCTCCTCTTTCTCATTCACACTGTCTTGTATGCCTGCTCCTCAGGACCCACGCCAACTGTATGCCTTTGGTGGAAGTGGAGGACATGATGATCATGGGTAATAAACCAGACTCCAAATGTGTCTTCACCTACGTACAGTCTCTGGTCAACCACCTGCGCAGATATGAGATGTCCATGGGTCGGCCCTGTGACCTCTGACCTGTGTTTGGTGTGCGTTGAGGCTCGGCAACGCATTGGATCCCCTCCTCCACCACATTCACCCGATGATGACCTCCTCTCTGACTGGCTGGGTCGAATAGTTACACATCTATGACGGACAAGTTGGGGATTATGTGTGTGTGTTTGTGTCCGTTTTTTTTTAGCATCTTTGTCGACAGTGGTGATGTGTATTCATTATTTCAGTTCTCATTTGGACACACTGTTAACACAAAGTCTACCTTTTTCTAACAAGAGGGCGCCAAAGTTTTTAAACGATCTTTCAAGTTTTATATGTATTTTGTTTTCGTGCTCAAACTCAGCTTCGTACCAGGTGATATTCAACATGCAGTAGCTGTGTCACTTTGCTAGTGTCCTGAAAAACACCCAGGAGAGAAAAGAGAAATAGTTTTATAATATTTTCTCTTTTACAGTATTTATACCAAAATTTTTCTCTGCTACATTTTTGTAATTACTGTAATTTGTTAGCACCTCTGGTGGTAATTCTACTGTAAGAGAACAACATGCTCAACCATATGATGCATTGTTTGGGTTTTATTTTGGTACTTTTTCATTTTTAACCAAATTCTGGTTGCTTGAAGTATTTTAATTAAGTTATTATTTCTCATGTTGACTTAATCAAATAGCACGTTTTTAATACATGAGTACAGGGATGTTCTTATTTCATTATTAAGCTAGATTCGACACAGTTACTGTTCGGTTACCTTTCAAAACTCCACAGCTACTGAGAACATTTTACCCCTCCTCTATGACTATATGATTACGATACTATTTTAAACGTAAAAATGATTGCGGTTGAACATGTTTTTTTTTATTTAGGTACAAACAAAACAACGAGTGGGTGGGAGTCTGATGTAATACAGCTGAATTGCTGTAGCTGACAGCATACTGTATGTACAAAAGATCTCACCGCACTGTCGTCCACCAGCATCACTGCGTAGCCCTGCCAAACACACTCACACAGCTCATTTAAAGGACTCCTTATTTATGCTTGAGTAGATTTTATTTTAGAAATATATCTTTTTTTTTTCTTTTTCTTATGTAGTGTGTACATTATGCTTTTAAAAGTTTGGTTTAAAGTAAGTCGATAAGCTACCACAATGTTGTCTGAAACAAATGGGGGTCACTTTTTGTTTGAAAGCCGGCTTTCAGTATAAACCTGAGTAATCATGTCTCAATAACTGCCAACTGTATATTTAACAAAACGAAGCTAATAAAATTCTTTAAATGAGTATTTTTTATTTTACTTGTAAATTCAGGTTCTTTTGAGAAGTTGTCTAAAATTTGGTTTTAGGTTCGATATTGATGAAAGCTTTTTCTTAAAGCTCTGTTTTAGTAGATTGGAGAAGTTATTGGAGAATTACTTAACTGCTGTAAACCGAAAAACAAAACCTTCCACGAGGCAGTGAGTGTTGTGTATATAAGAGCATAAACACGTTATAATTTCATGTTTCTGTGCACCACAGTTAAATGTGAATTAACAATTAAACCAGTTTGAAAAATGAATACGTTTGACGGAGATTATTGTTCTGTACCATCTCGTAAAACAGATTTGTATTTTCAACACTAGATTAAACCTATGAAGTGTCAAACGTGCTCTCATGGGAAATTAACAGTCTGTAATCTGCCAAATCTACAGGAGTGTCGAGGAGAACAGATAAAAGAACATGAAGATTCAACACAGGAAGGGCCTGAGATGAGATTTCTATTTTCTAATATTTTATTGTTCTTTTACAACCATTCCACTTGTCTTGTGTGTGTCAGTCCGACCCACCAGAACATGTAGCATCAACCTCAGGCCAGTCAGACGATTTTCAGCCTGAGGTTTCATTCAGTTTCACAGTAGGTAGGAAGCAATCACACACACACACACAAGAGAACTCAAATGGGGCTGAGATTCTGACAACAGCTGACCCATAATGGTTGAAAATACAAAAGAAAACACACACACACACACACACACTTCCAGTCTTTGTGTGGGAAGTAGTAAAGCACTCAATGCAGCTGGTTGGTCACAACACTGCAAAAGAGGAACAAGTGGCATTAAAAATATGTGCAAATTCAAACTGTGGACTTTTGAGAGGTCTTCTGCTGATGGTATGATTTCATCTTTCCCCAGGGTCTGATCTATGATCTGCTGGATTTAATCTGAAATTACAAACATTTATCATCAACTGCAATAACCAGCTGGTCATGGAGCAGCTATGGGGCACAGAGCTGCTGTTCCTACTGTTGTCCATTCTTACAGGTTATAAGTCAGTGTGCTGGACCTCCGCGTTGGGCTCTGACGAGCTGTTCTCGGTGGCTGGAGCGGAAGTGGAGGATGTGTGAGCGGGCTCATCTTGAAACGGGCTGTCTTTGGCAGGAGAGAAGCGGAACTCCTCTGGCACCATGTCCTCCGGTTGAGCCTTCTTGTAGAAACCCAGTTTTGCCAGCAGCTCATTAATTTCAGAGCGGGTCATGTCAGACAGAGCGATCCGCTGTGAAGGAAACACACGTGTTAAAGGATTATTTAACCCTAAATTTACTGTTGTGTTACAATGCAGCATGAAAAAGTGCAATACATTGTTATAAATTTTACTTTTATTTTCTTTCTTTCTTTTTAAAAAAAAATCTGAGATGAACATTGATGGGTTTAAAATTAGAGGCAATAATTATGAAAGAGAATAAACTTGCACAATATAATATATTTTTTATTAACAGTTGATCAAATAGTCATGTGAAATCTAAAAAAGATGAATCATTGTGATGAACCTACAAAGAACTATCCCAGCTCTGTGGAACGTTTTTCATGTTTAATGGGTCACTGTTTTGCTTTTCTGGCCTGCAAATATAGTTTTGGTTTAGTCTCATTTCTCCTATTAATTTCTAAATGCACAATTGTTGTCAGTGAAGCTTCTACAAACATCCAGATGAAGTTTTCAACTAGCAAGTGAGTAGTGCATAGCATATAGAGACAAATATTTCCCCCAAAATAGGGCCAATAGTAACGACTTAATGCTTCATTTGCTCTATGTCTGCTGCATGGATACACATAAAATTAATTTTTGTTCCCACATTTACAATAATCTCTTGAAACACTGATGTATGGGTCTGTTTCTTTTATTTCACTTTTGGAACACGAGAAGGCAAAAAGTAGTTTTAAAAATATGCTCAAAACCTCCTTAACTGGTCTGATAAACAACCATGCATGTCACTGCACCCTTGCCATCCCTTTCACAGATCTGATTCTGAACATAAAGCAACATATCGGCTTTTATATCTGCATTGTGTAATTTCTCTTTATTTCAAAACAAACGCTTAATACAATAAAACAAGCGGGTAGCAAACAAGACTTACATCCAGCTCCTCATAGTAGTGGTTCAGGAGGACAAGCTCAGGGTCGGCCCCAGGAATGTGCTTCATCACCAGATTATGGCTGAGGTAGTGATGGTCAAGGATTTTTAGAACATAACAGTGTGCAATTTTTAAACAGACATGTTTAAAAACGGGTAACAGTGATTTACTGTCAAAGGATACTAAAGAGGAATATCCTGTACCACAAAGGCTTTGACCTGCAGAGAAAGGTGGGGATTAACGTTTTATCTCTCAGGGCTGGTTTCTGTGACAGATCTGTCGGGGATTATGTGACACTCGAGATATAAAACGTAAAATGTGTCTCAGAGAGTAAACACTTTTAAGCAGGGATTAAGATTCAGTCTGCCTCTGACACTGGCTCTCAGTGTGTTGACAGTTTTGTTCCTGTTGATTACATAATAGGGTAACTTACCTCTCTGAGCCTGTTCAGCTGTCATCCACCACATGACTGGAAAGAGACGGAACATAAGATACTTAATGGTCATTTTGTGCAACTCAAATGTGCATATTTTCCTTGTGAATACATGCAGCAGCTTCTTGCTGCAGTTTTTCAGTTTGAATTCTTGTTCACAGACTCCTCAGTAAACCTTTCGGTTACGTTCTGGTATCACTGCAGCGTTGCACCTTTTGTACAAAGCACAGATTTAATTAGGCCTCTGGGAAAGATGCCTAACCTATTTTTGCAGCTATATGAGCCTGAGGTATGAGGTGTGACTAACACAACAATAGCAACAGATAATGGTTTTCTTCATTGATGCCGGTGAGTTGGTGATTGGGTGACACCCTGGGGGGGAAACAGCACGGTTTCTCACAAAAAGAGGGGCAGACTTTCAGAGGGTTTTGTGCAGGAGTCCGTCCTCCTGTTACACACCCTGAGGAGGATCCGTTCAAACTTGGTGTAGTAGATTTTGTGGTTATAACAATAATGAAATGCGGATTACAGTCTGTGTGTTTGATTAGATAACACACTTCAAACGCATTGACATCCATTCAATTTACTCTTGTTTTACTCCCCTATAAGAACCCCTCACGCATGCGCCAAATATAGAAATCTGAGAAAAGAAGCGCACCCATTCACACATTTAAACACATCGGATTCAGAAATCATTGCCCACCGTCACCATGAAGATGCTGTAAGTCACCCCCCTTTCCATCTATGAAGCAAACTATGAAGATTGTACCTCCACCCTCGCTTTTGCCAGTCCGTCCAGTTTCTTCAGGTCCACATCGTAGGCCGAAGCGCAGTGAAGTAAACTGGCCAACACGATCGGCCACATTGTTTTCCAACCTGGTTCCTCAGATCGCGGATCAGGACTTGCTCTTCTTCGGGACCAGTACCTGCAGATATGTGTAGGTAACTGAGCTAAAGAGAGGAGGAGTAGGAGAGATGATGAGTAGCTATGTCACGTCCGGACCTCTTGCCACGTCAAATATTTCTCAGAGGAGAGAGAGAGGCGTGGAGATGGCTCTCATGGGTTAACTGCTTCTTCCCCGTCAAGATAAAGTTAATCCTTCTGATTTCATAAGCAATCTATGGCTAATCCTCGGTAGTAAGGTTAAAATGAAAGAGATCACTTCATAAAACCATAATAAAGCGGAGATATTGCCTGCTCTCTTCATTTAGCTATTTGATATTCCCGCAGGTGAGGTGACAGGTGGACTCCTTTATATAAGCCATGATACTGGTATAGTGATAAACAAACATTACTGAATGATTACAAATCCCTGTATTTGGAGAATGCGTTGAAATGATTTGTGGGTAATGAATGATACACTACTTGTTTCTGTTCTAAGTGAATCATGTCATCTCAGATTTAAGAGGGAGAGTCCTGTCAAGAAATGTTATCTTTGCCACATTTAGTAAATTTATCAGTAGTGTATACAGAATATATACAGAACTATTTATCATTGTTGTGTTTGGCAAAACCTGAGCTGCAAGTATTTGTGTCAGTAACTTTCAGGACTCTGTTGACACAAAAGACTCAGTTTGGCCCTTTGTGGTTGTTTTCAATTTCAGATTCCTTATATTCAAGGTCAAATTTCCATTTACATGGATGTATTTATTGCTGCTGCATTATACTATATTGTTTAGTGTGTATACATTTCTAATACAGTTTGTGCACCTTTGCATATGTTTCAGGGGTATTTTATTTTCCAGATATTTTAGCTCAATTATAAAGAGCAGTTAGATCTGAATACCATTTGATTGGTTACAAACGAATAGAAACACTGAGGGCACACAGTATAATAAGGAAAGTGTGAAAGAATATAAAGTAGCCTACCGTGATAGCGGGTTGTGAAAAAAACACTGAACCATGTATTTCACAAAAAAACGGAATTTTTGTCAGTGCGATTCACAGCAGGGCAGAAGAAAGAGGCTACTAATCCATGATAAAGTGGACCAACTGGAAGGATAAAAAAAGAAGACAAAAAAAATCCACCCAATAATGCTCACATCTGTAACTGGGTCAAAGAATTTCTGGTGCACCTTTTTAATCATAGCAACGTCAGAAATGCATCAGTTCATTTTATTGAATTATTATTAAAGACATAAATAATAAACTCGGTTTGTTACAATCAACACTATCATTGTTGAGTGCTCAATCAGGAGGTAAGGAATGTGCAGTAAACAGATTTTTTTATAATTTTACCTCTACATACACTGAGTAGCTTCAGGCAACCATTTCATTAACTGCAGTGCACAGTTTTTACTACTAAAGCTTTTGCCTTAAAGGGCACACACACACACACACACACACACACACACACACACACACACACACACACACACACACACACACACACACACACACACACACACACACACACATATACATGCATACACACACGAATATAGTTTTTGACTCATCAATTTCGACAGACATTAAAGAGGTCACAGACACTGATGAGGTATCCTCCAGTGTTGCTATGGCAACATCTTATCCGATGTTTTAGCAAAGTGTAGAGCTGTTTTAGCTCCCTTCAGACAAACAGGTGTTTTAATGAATATATGACAGAGGGCACACCAGTTCCAAATTTTTATTTTGACATATTTCTATAAAGTGAATATAATAACATTAATTACAAACAATGAATAAACAAAGGTGCATCACTGTCACTCCATTGCTTTGTAAATGGAGTGGGAAAGCGAGGTCATCTAACTGTGTCATTTATTAAAACATGTAAATCTATGTTACTGTTTTTCTTTGTTAAAAATGTGCAACATGTTGCATCTGTTTTACGATGGACAAAATGTAGTTGAAAGAATGGACTGTCTGTGTATCAGCCTCTATGAAGCTCAAACCAGAGATAACAACTGAGACAGAATGTATAGAAAGATGAGATCTAGAGCTTTTTTGAAAGGGGGATTTAATACAAGTTTGGCATAAGGCATTTCTTCATTTGATTAAGAAAAGGCTCTGTGGGGGCTTACCAATTGCAAATTGAAGTTAAATGTAACCTTGACCCCTGACCCAACATGTTGCTGTTCCATGTTTTTCTGTCAAAGTGTCACTAAAGGGCCAAGGTAAGGCCATGCATGCAGCCCTGTGCTGTTCTGTAACTCTGCCACGCACATACCGACCTGTAGGCGGCAGTAGTTCCTTGTCATAGACTGACAGTCCATAGAACTGCAGCTCCCATTGGACCCTGCTTCGGCTCTCACCCTGTCACCGGCTAACGTCAGAGTTTGATATGTTCTCATGGAAACCAGGTCGAGTCCGTGCACGAACGTGTAACAGAAACTAGTCAGCACGCAGAGGGAAGCCATGTTTATAACTGCCGAGGTGTGTTTTTTTTCTACCTGCCGTAGATCTGTGAGCTTGACAGTCGGACTGCACTGTAATCATTAACAGACAGGGGCTGCTCGTTTACGGCAGCGCGCGCTCTCCCTCTCTCGTGCTGTCCCCGGACGTCTTCTGTAATTTGAAGGGCACGGAGCGTAGGCGTGCCGCTGCAGCCTGTGTCTTTAAACGCAGGAGGAGACGTGAGTGTGTGTGTGCGTGTGCGTGTGTGTGTGTGTGTGTGTGTGTGCGTGTGTGTGTGTGTATGTTTCTGAGAGATGTAGCCTGCCTGTCGCCAGCATAGCTCCGAACCCACCTGCCCCTCCGCTCTGTCATCTCCCCGCCGAGCAAGGAAGGAAGGAAAGAAGGAAGGAAGGAGGGAAGGAAGGAGGGACAGGGCTGAGATGCTGGGAGGCGGCTGTAAAGGAAAGTTCAGTGTGTTTTTGGTCAACAGAGAGGCGTTCTTGTAAATTCACATATTCCAAAGAAGCTCCGGACTGACCGACGTCTACATCTGCAGAAACCCAACATAGCTGCTCAAGTCCTCAAACAGGTAAAGGTGATGATTAACCAGCGGCACGCATGCGTTATGGTCATACTTGAAGCCTATCAGAGGCATTTGTAGTGTAAACATACTTCCAGTACACAATACAGGAAATATCGCGGTTCATTTTTGTATTATTCTGACAGCAGCTGTAAAGAAATGCCGGAAACCTGATTCCGTGGATGTAACATGATGCATTGATGTGTGTTGTTTGTAACGTGACACTATGATAATTCAGACTACACCTGTCAAAATCCACACTTTTCCCACCTTTTGCAATGCCAGACATAGATTCTCACACACACTGCTCTCCTGTTTTGTTTTTTTCTCCCCCTGATCTCTACCACATTTACACCAATAGGCTACATGCAGCCTCTGGCATCCATGTGTCTGAGATAATATCTGACACGAAACACAACACAATTAAAATGACCTTCATCTTTTTCAGCCAAAGAAATTGTGCTTGAAGTGGGAGTGTAATTAGGCCAACGGTTCTCCTTTTACAGCCGAGGTATGAGTCATTTTATCCGTTGTAGGCTATGTAAAACACCTACCTCACGTGAAAGTGAACATTGCAGACATTGTGTTCTGATGTTTACATTGGGTAAATAGACACTGTTTACCAGATATCAAATGACACATGAGGAGTCAGAAGATGTTTCGTAGAGATAACTGACCCATGTCATAAATTTGTCATTATGTTCTACTATCATAGTGTAATTTCATATAGTGTAACATATACTTTACCCTTACACTGCCTCACAGTACAGTAGGCTACATAGTATGCCTTGAGGAAGGATTAACCTACCAGCATTAGGGATGCACAATATTGTATTTTTTTGTAAATATTTTCCAACTGTGTTGGCCAGTTCCTGATCCCGATATATCTATATATGCAATGATCAGGAAGAAGGTTCTTATGATGGACTAATGAATTTGTAGTGTTGAAGGAATGTGATGTGGCTCCTTTTCACATGACTGTTTCAGACCATGGACTGTATATAAAAATAGACGTCGCTTCTGAGAAGCCAATACATTCCTTCAAGTGCAGTACCACCAACGACCGCTAAGGGCTGGCTCCAAAAAACCTCTGGCTCCAATAGACTCCTATTCAACTTCTGGCTAAATTCACTCCTTCTGATCATTGTTTTGAAAATAATGACATCATTAATTAGATATTAGGCCTCACAGAGCAGAATATTTGTGGGGGTGTCTGGTTGGATTGAAAGGTCTGTGGTGCAGTGAGGTTTCCGCTATGGGGAGGTGGGTGTAGTGTCCTCGGGTTTCCAATCTGATCGAATCAAATCGCTCCTCCGTAGTGCATCCGAATATGGTCACTTCTGGCTCCAGACTACCAAGATATGGACGGCCAAAATGCTAGTCTCAAGACTTCAAAACTGCAGTTCGCAAACCAATGAGTGACATGCGTTTCAGACACTTTAAAAAACCTCCACGCCACCGACATATTGTGGCACACTCTTTCACACTTGAGAGCCACTAAAAGCACCCTCGCACCGGGAACATGTTGTTCAGCATTTAGGCATAATTAAAGCGTCATTTTTTTGGCCTGTCATATCGGCAGGAAGGTTAATTTTGGGCCAATGCGGATATTTCATTTTAAAGCCGATATTGGCCAATACTGATGACGTACCAATATAATTGTTATGTAAAAAGAATTATAATAACTGGATTCCAAAACAATGCACACTCAGCAATTTTAGTCCAAATGCAGTGTTTAATCCTGACCTAACAAGTTTTTATCAGTATTTACTGGAGCAGCAGCTGCTGTTACAACTTTTTGTCTATGTTTCTTCCTTATTCTTATTTAAAAAACAGTAACTGGGCAGAAAGGTAAATGTGGCAACCAACCGACTTCTCTGTATGAGAGCATTTCATACACATGCAGACATTAGTACACATGAATCGGGGCTATTTCGCGTGCCAGTCCAAGGATCTTTTTTTTAACATCCCTAATGAGTTTTTGGTCATTGAATTTATTTTTATCACTAGGTTATTCCAATTACTTAATATTGCTAAATAGACTTTTACATGTCAATTATCTGGTAAATGAGAAGTTGCTTTTGCATCTAATAACAACATGGTGATAATTTTTCTCTGCAGAGAGCCTTTTAAGCAGAATGCATAAGTAAATGTTTCCATTTGGCTGATTTCCATTATTGTTAATTGACAGACTCTGAAATTGCATCTTACAACATAGGTTTGCAACGCAGACGTTACACTGTATGTTGTCAACACGTTTCTTCATTGTTAGATTGTAAGCAAAATCATTTTGACAACCTGCAGCCTTGGCTATGAGCTGATCAGAAAGATGAGGCCCCCTGGATACAAGGGAGTTATACTCAGTGGCACTAGGACCTGGAGGAGCCATTTACAGCTGTGGCAGCAGCTGTCGGTGTCATTTCTGTCCAGGTCATCATTAGTATCCCTGTCACAGGGGCATATGGCACTGGAGGCCCTCAACACCAACACTCGGTTTGGCTGTAATTTCAACATTAAACACTAAAGAAGGTAAAATGCGATCAACATCATGGCTGGAAAGACTGGGTTGATGCAACGCAGCCATGCAGAGCCAGTGATGTAAGATAAAAGATAACTCAGAGTGAGGCTATACATGATTTCCTTTATGTATGCCCCTGAAGAAGAAAGCAGTATGTTTTCTGACCTTTTGCCCGACTCATTCACTCAAACCTATCTGTGTGCTCATTTAATCCCACCAAAGGAGCCAAGGAGGCTGGCTGTAGACTGCTGTTTGGGTTACTCCACATCCTTCCTGGCTCACTCAGCTCTCACCCCCTCAGGAGGGTGCATGTAAACACTATGACACATTTGTTATAATCAAATCATTCCACTCTCTCCTCTGTGAACGTGAGAGGAATAAGAAGTGGTAGTCTGTCACAACTATTCCCAGAAAGGCAAATATTTGGTACTAGCTTTGTCATGCATAAAGAAAATCAACGTTATTTTGTGTGTGTGTGTGTGCGTGTGTCTGTGTGAGTGAGTGAGTGAGTGAGTGAGTGAGTGAGTGAGTGAGTGAGTGAGTGAGTGAGTGAGTGAGTGAGTGAGTGAGTGAGTGAAAAAGGTGAATTGCACTGTATTTTTGGAAGGCGGAAGAATATGTTTTCCTAAATACAAGCAGAGAAACTTGCATGCACCACTTCCATTAACATCCATATCTCAAGTTTTAGTTTTCCTTCCTTCATTTTCACTTTCATAAAGTGTTCATTTCTCACACACCTCCCCTTGTCTTCAGATATTTTTGTGCAATAACTACAACATGGTTTGAAAATTCATCATTCTCCAGTTTTTCTCCTATAATCTGGATCACACAAACATACATTGCCACTGATTATGATCTATGTTTGGTTGTTGTGACGGTGGCCGCTGAAACTGTGGCATGTTGACGTCATTGATAGGGACTGTGAGTTGGTTGGCCAAGGGAAACAATACACAGCGTGTTGCAGGAGGAGGGTAAGTGTCACCTCAGAGTGCAGGGGGGATAAGAGACATTTTCAGGAATAGTAAAGGCACTTGGCTTGATGAGAAAAGGAAAAATGGAGAAAACTAAATAGGTGGAGTGAGCGATTCAGTTTCCATACAGTGAAGGTGGGTAAGATGGAACAACAGAGTCTTGGGGAAGATGGTGAGGGAGGAAGGATTAGAAAATGGGATGATAAGAGAGAGAGAGAGAGAAAGAGAGAAGGGGGGGGGGGATTAGAGCTTGGAAAAATAGACATTGCCAGAGGGAAGTGTGAGAGGATCAATTTAGAGGCATTCTGCGAGGAGACAGTGCTGTCACTGAATGGGCTCTCGGTTGGCTCTGCCTCCCGCTCCCTGTAGCTCGTTTTGCACCCTCCCACTCCCACGTGTGCCCACTCACCCTCCTCCTTTACACTCCCCCCACTCAATGCCATACATGGACCATAGGAATACATCATGCCCAGCCAGGCCCCAGGTTATTGGTGGACTGAAAGACCAACATGTTTCTGGGCACATGTGGAATACAGAGGCAGCTTTCGTCTCTGCATGAAAGTCATGGCCTCTGTGTCTTCAAGGTCATGTGAATAATTATGAGAGAGCTCTGTTATTTCTGTATCCCCAAGCGGATAGCCCTTCCTCCCTGCTGACCAAAACGGTGTCCACAAAGCACAGGATGTTATTTCAGCCATGTCAAAAAAATGCAGTGGGTTTGCCATGATTTACACCCAAAAGGTTAGGCGTCTCTTTTCCCTCATTAAAAATGTGACACTGACATTTTTGGACCTTTTTTCACACATCAGACTTAAGCCACTAACTGACTGATGGATGCCCAAATCAGCTCTTTTAAGGCTCGGACATGTCCACAAGCACAAGAACTTGTTCCCATCTATGTGGCTGATATTTAGTTTTAACATCTAAACGACCCTCGCTTTGGTGATGAATAATTCATGGTTGGCAGCGTACATCATTTCGTTCTCCATTTGATTTTTTTTCCTTAATTGTACGAGCATATTTTTCCATGGAAGTGGCATAGCAAGATTTTGTCTTCAGCCATCATGTATATCACCATAATTGCTCAGTTATTTATACATTTTTGTCAAAAAGCTGCACATGTTTTGCATTGGAATCAGAAATGATAGTGATTCAATTGCTTGAATTGCCATTGTTTTCTATCGATCTACAATTTTAAGAGACATGCAGTCACACATTAATTCAATGAATTGTTATTTGAACCATTTGCCTTTAATTCCTCTATTATTTCTGTCCTCCTTTGCTCTGTGCCTCCTCTCTGCCTGTCTGATCTCTCTGCAGCGCCCGCTCTCTGTGTTGTTGTTTATTCCATGCTGTTGATTTCTGCTGTTCTGAACCGTGCAGCGGTTCCTCATGTTAGTGTGTGGCAGGTGCTCTGAGCTGATATGAACTGACTGAGTATCTCCCTGGTTACTGGAGGACAGGCAGGCAGCCTAGGTAGAACTAGCGTGGATGATTAACTCTGAAGGCTTTTTTTTTTCTCCAAATCTATCCAGTTCAAGTTAGGACAGTAAGAGAATGTCTCTTCCTGCCTTTTTGCTGTTGTTTTTGAATGAATTTTGTACTTCCAGTTTTATAAAATCAATACATGCTGTTGCTGTTTCCAAGGCCATGAGAAGGCAGGTAATTGAACAGTCACGATGGTAGTAGCTTGAATGACTCACTCAGCTGTCCTGCTGGGTGAAGAGGATCTCATGACAGTCTTACACTCATCAGCTGAATTGACTTGTCATTTATGAAAGCAACTGCATGTTGCGCTCTCCAGTTTTTCAGTGTAAGCTCCTCTTAGCTCCTATTTTAATTTATTTTCCTCATGTCATCTTTGCATCGCACACTTTGATCTTCTCGGACCTTAAAAACATCATAGCTTTTCAGGGTTAGCTGTGTAAGATTATTCTGGCTGTTAGATTCCTAAAATGCAAACACAATATGTATCAAGCAAGTGCAAGCATTCCTGTTCTTTTTGTATTACAGAAATCTTAAGAAATGGACCAAGATAATCCAAGCCAAAGCCAAACACAAGAGGACAACCCGAACAGAGGAACAGAAGCTTTAACAACAACTTCAGGTCCAGCATCAGATACAGTGCCTCCGGACACTGATCCTGATATCGGCCAGCCTGCAGCTCCTGCCAGGCCTCGGCGGCCCCAGAGGAGCGCCAGAGTAGAGGGCTCTGTTGACATCTCCGAACCTAAAGTTGAGCCCAAAGCTGAACCCAGTCCTCTAACTGACCAAAATGAGAGCATTCCTGATGGCAATGTGGCAAGTTCTGCCAAACCCTCCCGCCCTGCAGCAGTCGAAGGAGAGCGCAGCGAGCCCCATGTAAAGGTCGGTCCTAAAGGTCCAGGCCACCACCCGGTTAGGGCTGCCTCGGTCCCCTACCCAACTGCCAGCAGGGATGTGCATCCTCACCTGAACCCTCATGCACAGAGGGCCTTCTCTGTCGCAGGCACAGCCGACACTCAGTCCCAGACTGTGGAAGACTTCAGGCAAGTTTCCTGATCTCTGTGTGTGTCCTGACATTTATTTCTCCACAGGACCTATCTTTCCCAGACAGATCAGCAAGATTAGCCTTGGCACACATAACATCCATTTATATTTATACAATGATAGTTGACTCTGCATGGCGGCATTATTACTGTGAATTTGTGGCCAAATGGTGGTGAGTTTTGCTAAACACTCTGATCTTAAGACAGTTATTTGTTACTGTATGGCAAACTTACACATTAGTGGGTTACAAATTCAACCAGCAAATCCCTGATTCAAGTTCAATTAATTTCCTTTTCTCTCCATAAATTACAGTATATCCTTTCTAGGGACTAAAAAAATGTTCAGATTAAACCTCAAAAGGGTAATATGGTTTTACCTGAATGGCCAGTGTTCAGTTTAGTAGGTAATGAATCACTGTACACTGAACTGATGTTGCTGAGCCAAAGCCAAAGATTGAGACACTAATGAGTCAGTGAATTTGTACTTGGCCGGAATGTTGTAATGATGCTTAGAGTTAGGTCAAATATAAAAAATAAAAATTCGGAAAAGCATTGATAGTGTTTTATATTTGATCATAGCTAAATGCATTGCCTGTTCATAGAGATGACATGCAGTTTTACAAAAAAATACAGCTGCAGAAGTCTGATTTAAGTCATTTGATGAACAAAAAGGTTGACTAATTCTAATTATAAAAGTGGCATTAAGTGGAAGTTTGAATCATGACACTGTTAGTCAGTGAGCATCATGAGAAAATGTCTGACTCCCTTGGGAGATCACCACCTACTGAATTAGGTAAAAGATGTGAAGACTCATCCGTGTGTTTCTGAAAGTTCTGATATGTCTGGTATGGCACTAGATGGTCCCTAAATATCCTACATTGTAAAAACGTTGAGATGCAGGGGAATTTTTGATCCACTTGTACCCCAGACTGAGAGGCAAGTTACACCAGTCTATTATTCACACCCAACTTGCATGTGTTTGTCCTGGTCCAGCTGCTGAAAATCAACATCATCTGTTTGTTTACGTTTGTTGCTTTGTAATGTCTGTTGTTTTTACTTATTATTAATTTGTCTTAAGTGTTTTAATGCAATTTCTTCTGCCTCAGAATGACTGACTTGAGTACATGATGATTAATGGTTTTGTGAGGCCAAATTGATGGGTAGATAACTGAAAATACAGTTGCTTCTGACATGTAAAAAAAAAGTCGAATAAAGAATACAGCTGACCTCGCATATTGTGGTGAGAAACTAAGAGGAAGGACTATGTCAGTGTTGTTAGGGCTGATATGACGCATAGGGATCTGCTAATACAAAGATTGCGCTGTCTCATTCAGCATCTATAGGTTCTGACAGGTGCGCAGGAGACGAGCGTTTATGAGAGATGTTAAAAAAAACACTTTTCCAACAGGCTGCACATCATCACTTGGAATGTGGGTTCAGCCACGCCGCCTGATGACATCACTTCTTTGCTGGGGCTGAATGTGGGTGATGGAAACACAGACATGTATATTATCGGGTGAGTGTTTTGTGGTGGCCACAGTCATTCTGCTTCTTCAACATAAAGGGTCAAGTGTCCATTGACATTCACTTGTTCCACATCAACTCTGCAGACGATGTCAATGATGTGCAGTCAACTCAGATTTGACTGTGTCTCTCTCTCTCTCCCTTTGGCAAATATTCTCTTGCATTTATTAATCCTCTATTACATTATCAAAGCTCCTTCTCATTAGCTCCTCTTACATCTTTTTTTGGCTCTTTACCCTTTTGCCCTGTTGTGTCATTTTTTTCTTCAAGGCTGCAGGAAGTCAACTCTATGATTAACAAAAGACTGAAAGATGTCCTCTTCACAGACCAGTGGAGTGAGGTCTGCATGGAGAGACTCAGCCCCTTTGGTTATGTGCTGGTCAGTAATGGCTTATATTGTAAACACATATGCACACACTCGCATAATAAAACAGCTTAGATTCATATGCATTACGTGATTGCTGACGAGATTTCTGCTTCTTGCTGTTTCGGCTCATTTTGTTCCCTGAGCAACTGATGTGGTGATAATGTATAGCAGGTGTGTAATGTCAGCGTATCTGCTATCTTCCGCTGTCTGCCAAGCTGATAATGCAAAGCCAAGCTCTCACTGACTCTTGCTTTCCCTTTCTGTGTCTTTATACTTGTACAGTGGCCCCTTTTCCTCAATCTTTGCTTTTCATGGTGGCCTCACACACCCAGTGTGAAGGTAACATACACAGACATGTAAAAACCTAGCAGGTTATATGTCTTCTTAATATATATTCATTAAAAGCATGGACCTATTCATGTAGAATATTATAAAAAACTATTATGTAGAAATCATTCGGATGTTTATTTTCCTAAGAAGTGTTGGTATTTTCTGTATTAAGTAGCACATACCGCAGCTGTGGTTGGTGTTTGTCTCCCTGCATCTGAAACGATGCTTTGCTCTGTCGGCATGGTGAGCCAGAGAGCGTGAATCAGCTGTCGAGCTGAAAGAGCTAGACAAATGTCTCCCAGGGTGCTGTTTTATTTTTGGATCATGTCGTTGTCAGTGTTGATGGGCCTCTGACAGTGAGACTGATGCTGTCCTCCAGCTATCTCATGGTCGGCTACGTTAGTTTAAACCTCGTTAAAATCATCTCGATGTGACCTTTTTGTGTGCTTCTAGTGGATACTAATGCTGTGAGCAGGTTGGTGAATGTGTAAGTGGGAGTTTGTCAAGCTCTTGAGCAGAAGGAGACCCACGGTTGTGTCAGTAAGAGTCTGTGTGGCCATGACATGGTGGACAGACACGTAGTAACAAGACACCCCATCTGTTCTCACTGCTTTTAGATAGTCTCCGCATTAAGACTCATTGTCAGGTTCAAACGGTAACCGCTGCAAGCAAAAGAAAGCTTCCTCAAATCCGCCCTTTGCAGCAGAAGCACAGGGCTAACAAGACACTTTTTTTCTGGCAACTCACCACGGTTGCTGCTGATTGTCACTGTAATTACGGTCCACGTATTAACAAAGGCAGTTTTTTCTGGCTGCAGACTCTATTTGCAGCATGGCGCAACGTACTGAATGTGCTGCAGCATGACTGTATACATACAGAGGCAGAAACTTCCTCTTAGCATGTCTTAGAGACTTCAATAATAAGCTGATATTTTGCACTGAACTTCTTCCAAATTCCCAGGCAGTCGTGCTAAGATCACACTTGTTACTCACAGCTCATTTCTTCAGTCATGTGTGTGCTGCACAAGGTCAAACATACACAGCTGCACACATGCTCGTTCTCGCTCTCTCTGTCTCTCTCTCTCTTTCTGTCTCTAACACACTTGTCTCTGGGCTTAAAAGTATTTTCTGTTCTGAGCCAAAATGTAGCTTGGCAGCCTTCAGGAGCTTCCAATGTTCACTGATGTTGATAAGACATGCTATTCAACCTCAGTGTACGCTTGCAAAGGTACATTCTCTCAGACTTTACACAAGCACACACACACACACACACTCATTGTTTGTGTCTACACACAAACCAGAAAATAAAGTCGGTCCACTTTACGGTTCAGTAGAATCCATTACGCAACAAAGTCGTTCAAATAGCCAGTTAGTATACAAGCAATAGGGTCTTCTGTCACGTGGAGATGTAAGCCTACATTACTGCCCGCAGGGCATTTCAGGCCGGGCGTGATTGTGCTTCAGACTGTGGTTGGGGGTTGGGATGTGTAGATAACTGGATGGGAAAAGGGAGCGGCAGTGATAAACATACATATCTGGGGGAGGGGGTTGACATCGCATGCAAGTGCGTGTTTCACTTAACAAATGTGCATGTCATGTTCCTGCCTATCTTGTGAAACACAAAAATATCTGCATTGTTTTTTCACACCAGTGATGCGCAAATGTCAAAATCTGCATATTATTATGGTGCACAACAAGATATGCTTGGGAAGATGGTGGAGGACCCAACCATCAAGTGCCGTCACTGTGGGCTTTTTGCTGTATGGGGGTTTGAAACCGCAGCAAGGGTACACCACAAGCTATAGCATCCTTAATGTGCAGTGCTTAATGTGATGTAGTGGGAGAGCTAGGCCACAGGCTCCTGCAGGGCAAAATTGAAACGCAAGGGGATAGAAAAATGAGGAGTGAGAGACATTAGAGACAGATATTTTATATTCATACAGTAGTGAAAATGAACTTTACAGCTGTTCTCTTTACAGAATCATGCAAAGTGCCCCCTGCTGACTCTCCGGCCTACTTATCAAGTTCTTCATGTCTGTCCCTTCTCACCTGTCTGTTCTTCAGGTGACATCCCAGCGGATGCAGGGGTGTTTACTGCTGGTGTTTGCCAAATACTTCCACCTGCCTTTCCTCCGTGGAGTCCAGACGGAGACCACCCGCACAGGCCTCGGGGGTTACTGGGTGAGATGGCCACTGACACCATTCTGTGATCAGCACTGTGTTATGTAAACTTCACACATGGAAACAGAAGTCCATAGAAGTGGATTACAGATCTTTATTAGTTTTTATCTTGGACACACTGAACATATGCATTAAAGACTGCGTCATATTAGGTCTTATAATTTGTTAGTCAAGTACTGCTTCATCTAGTTTTATGAGACTAAAGAGATCGATGTTGGTGTCTGACAGCCTGTCTTTATTAATGCTTGGAAAATCAAGTATTACAATAATTAAGCCAAAGGCAAGTAATTCTTCATGTGTTTTAACTGTTATAAAGATTTGAACTTCTACAAACGAGCAAGTACTTTATAGAAATTTTGTCAAGCGGTACCAGTTTTCTTGTGATCAGACAGTGGACTGTCTGAACACTCAGGGCTCAGATCAATATCTAAAGGTATGGTGCACTATCAAGCGAATTTCATCCTGCAAATCATACATACTCATACAGGCATCAGCACATTATGCAAATTTTGCACCACGACATGTTTTGTGTTTTAATGGGTCAGAGCAGCTAAGTGAACGGTGGGAGGAAATCCGCAGACTCATCTTGTGGGGGTAGTAGTGCACAGTGGGGGGGGCACTGTGCACTTCACTGTCACCATTAAATATTGATATTGTTCCTCAGTGCTCCTTAATGACTAGACTTCCCGTTTTTCTATGCCAGAGACACATATACAATACAGTAGAAACATTGACATACTAATTACTGCCCTGAGACACTTTTTTTTTTTTTTATCACTGCCAATATTATTTAATTCAACTATTCATTTAATTTTGCTTCGAGGGAAATAAATGGACACAACTGTCTTCTCTCTCTTTTCACCAGTGGCTGCCATCTTTTCTTTAATAGCGTTTGAACTTCTGCTGTGCTTGTCCGTGTGACAGGGGAATAAAGGTGGAGTGAGTGCCCGTATGTCAGTGTTCGGTCACACCATCTGCTTCCTCAATTGCCACCTGCCGGCTCACATGGAAAACTCAGAGCAGCGCATGGAGGACTTTGAGAGCATCCTGCAGCAGCAGCAGTTTGAGGGCCAGGCTGCCACCGGGGTTCTTGACCATGAGTAAGTCCACACACACACACACACACACACACACACACACACACACACACACACACACACACACACACACACACACACACTTCTTTTTATGCGGAAATCATTTCTCAATCAGCATTTAAAAAGTACTATTATTCTTGTACTTGTTTGAATTTATGAAATTACTCATTTTTTTCAGTCTAGTGTTCTGGTTTGGGGATCTCAATTTCCGTATTGATGGCCTGGATATGGAAGTGGTAAAATCTGCCATTGATAGCAACAGGTTTCCCATGTTGTGGGAAAAGGATCAGGTAAAAATAAAGGTTTTGTAATATATATGTAAATAGAGAAGTCTGTGAAAACAAATGTAACTCTTCTGCATGTGGTCTTCCTGAAAAGCACTGGATACAACTTGTACTTTTCCTCATCTGTATTCATAGCACCCAATTGGTTTGAGTTTTAACTGGGTTTATTTTTAGAGAACAGTAGTAGCTTCTATACTCTGAAATCCTTGCCAGACTTGTTTCCCAGAGAGGCTGTTTGTGAATCAGAAGGCTTGTGAAGACTTGTAATTTTACAAGCTGAAATTATGTTAAAAAGTCAGGAAGTACACAATGTATTGCCTTCTCTCCTATTGTGGACTATGTAGGTAATGCCACTAGAGGGCAATAGAGAAACATACTCTTCCTACAAGAGCTGTCAGTAATTATCAAGAAGTATGTGATGTCTGTTGATTGAATTTTTTACAGCTGAACATGGCCAAAGACGGTGAGACAGTGTTGGAGGGATTCCAAGAGGGTCCGCTGAAATTTCCTCCTACTTACAAGTTTGACGTTGGAACAAATACATACGACACAAGGTTGGTGTTGCTGGGCAGATATCACACAGCCCAGCTCAATAAGAGTTAATACACTGCCCTCCCTGAAAGGTCCTCACTAGCCTGAAGAAAGTACAGAAGTTCTTGTTTCTTCCTTCAAGTGTTGGTTTTAAACAAGATGATATTTTTGTATGCCTCTGTGCTGGATGACAGCTGTGGCTGAAGGCTTTTATGTTTCCCGGTTGGCCCTCTGTCCTGTTCTCGTGAATGTGATATCTCAGGAACACCTTGAGGGAATTTCTTCCAATTTGGCACAAAAGCTCATTTGGACTTGACTTTAGTGTTCAAAACCTACTGTGACCTCACAAAATCCATTTGTCACCATAACTCAAGAATTCGCACTCTTAATATGACAAAATTCTACACAAATGTCTAATAGGAAAACAATTTCAAAGGTTAACTTCACTGTAACATCATATTCTTCTGCAAAAATAATTTTCTGGCCATCATTCAACACCATTACTCAGGAACAGAAGGGGAGAATTGTGACCATATTACACATCTGTTTGGAAACTGACTCGGTGACACTAGTCTTGAGTGTCCACCTTGATATTGTGCTGATTGTATAGATCGTCTGTCTGTCCTGTCTCTGTCAAGTAGATGTGTGTGGGAAAAATCCACGTTTTAGAGTTTGTAGCTCCTTTGCAGCAACATCCATATTTGAAGCATCGTCTGCTGTCATTATTACAACTTTGTTTTCTATCAGAATCAACTTTATTGGCCTAATCCCTTCAAAGTCTTCACTTTATTTACTAAATGAGTCTGGACAGACATGGATACCTGAAGCTTGACTGTTTGGCGGAGACGCAAGGTGGTAATTTGAGTTTTTGTCTTGCTCTGTCTCTCTGTTTCCGGTAACATCCCAGTGGGAAGAAACGTAAACCAGCTTGGACCGACCGGATCCTGTGGCGCCTTAGAGCCACCGCATCTGCCGATGCCACTCTGAGAGTAGGGAAGCGTGTCTCCATTTCAGGGCTGAGCAGCGGGAGCAAAGTGACACAGCACTGCTACCGAAGTCACATGGAATACACTGTCAGTGACCACAAACCAGTCTCCTCCATCTTTACCCTACAGGTGAGACACACTACGGTACATTATAGTAATAATTTTGACTCATAATTATTAGGGCTTGCATCTTTGAAAGGTATTGATAGTGGTGCTGATATGATAATATAACACTTTCAGTTTCAATATCAAACAGCAATATAAGAACTTTGGTGAAATAAAATGCACTCTAAAAATTACAATATAGTTCAGTACATATCTAAAGAATATGTGCATGAGACTAATACATTTGGAGCCAGCATTTGACCCTGGTAAATGTTCTTTGTAGTTCCCATACAAGGTGGATGTTGCCCTGGTCACACTCGTCGTGGAGGATGAGTGGAATAGTATTGCTGATGCCACAGCAATATTCAAACTGGCGCCCAACTATTCCCGCAGCTCATGGGACTGGATTGGACTGTACAAGGTAACTAGAGTCACCAAATAATATGTAACATTTGAATAATCCATGTTTGTAAACCATCAGGTAGGTGTGTGCATTATGAGTTTTAATCATGTAGTTCATGATGATGCTGCCCCCATAGGTGGGTTTCAAACACCACAAGGACTATGTGGGATATGTGTGGGCCAAGCAGGAGGAAGCTGATTTTCATCGACAAGAACATCAGGTAACATGGGTGCATTCTGAATTCTCTGTAGAGTTCATCTTCTTTCACATTTAATAAATGTCTGACTAACTGTTTTCCAGGTAACCTTTACTGAGGAGGAATTGCCCAAAGGCTCAGGGGACTTTATCTTGGGTTACTATAGCAACAACATGAGCACTATTGTGGGTGTAACAGAGCCATTTCAGGTAATCATAACTCATTGCTTTCTTGGGGTTTAAGCAATCAAATGTGCATCTTATCGTCTGCATCTTTCCAGTTTTTTCATTTCGCCTACTCATATTTTGCTGCTCTTTTTTTGTATTTCAATCCCTTCATTTAACTCTTTATATTTATTTTTCATACATCCACAGATCCAGCTTCCCACTTCAGGCCATGATGGCAGTTCTTCAGACAGCTCTGACTTCACTTCAGAAGATGACAGCAATCATCTCATGAAAATGAGGTCCCGCAGTCCGAGTCCACGTAAGGGCAAGCATCGCCGCCGTCATAGCCGCAGCCACGGCCGCAGCCACAGCCGCAGCCACAGCAGCAGCCACAGCCGCTCTGGCAGCCTTGCACAGGCCAAGATGAAAGGACTCAACATCACTGATGGCACTCCATCAAGCACCACGACAGAGCGTGAGTCCGCCGGATCCCCAGTAGAGGGCAGCAGCAGCCAGCTGTCTGTTCCTGGGGCGAAACACAAAAACACAAAGGATTCAGGTGTGTGATGCACCACCTGGTCCTGCTGTTGTCACAGGTCACATAACCAACTGTTGTGTCTTTTATTCCATACATCCACCGTGCTGTATGTTTTCTGCAATGAAAATGTACAGTTCCTGATGCCATCCTTTTCAGGAATAGCCATCTGGTTTGTCCAGGAGGTTTACTTTGCCTTGAGTTGTTTTGTTAAACTGTGCACATTTTATGTGGATTTTTTTTTTTTTTTTTTTCTCATTATTTGTAAACCTTTCACTCTGTTTCTTCTATCTTTGTCCGTTCTCAGGTGTTAACAGTACAGGGACCTGACACCTTGCATTAGGAAATACTCATGGATTTCTGGTCATGTAGAATAAAAACGTAATTAATACTTTCTAGAAACCATCTTCCTTGTTTTCCAAATGCGGTTTGAAACTCTGCACTGATGAACCTAGCAGTCATGTCAGTAGACTGCATACAAGTGACAGAAAATGCTTTTGCGACAAGGACTATGACATACTTGACACAGACATTTTTCACAAATCCCTCAGTGTTTGCTTTAGTTGTGGAACATGTGTCTATCATGACAGCTCGCACCAATAGCATTTTATTCAGAAATCACTCACATCATTAGTTTCTGCAAATGGAGATAGCCATCTAATTTGACTTGGCGATAAGAGTCGGCACACATCACAACATGATATGCAGGGAGCATTTCAAATGATGCACCAATGGAGATAGTCCCACCAGGGTGGATAGAAACAGCAGAACCAAAGTAGGTGGAGACTGGGTGTAAGGGGGCTCCACCACTAGCAATGGCAGCAGCACAACACGTCAGTGTAGAGAGTGAATGTGAGCGTAAAGGTCTTTAAATAGAGCGCCATATCTGTGTAGGGGGATGTGATGGAGGCTAGCTGCCAGCTGACACAGCACAGCTGTCGTGCCAGAAGTAGTTGATTGATTGTTGGCCATTTACTGCTGGCTCAACTGCAGTGATACAAAAATCACATACTTGCTTTGATTGCATTTTGAATATATAATACAATCATTACTTTTTTGCATGGTGTTTTCAACATAGAAACAAGTAAAATCCAACACAAGACACTATTTCAATCTAAATATCTCATACAAATGTGAGCAGGAACTCTACTGTGTAGAGCTACTACAGTGATTTGTATTATACTGTAGATGGTATGATACAAAGCTGACATGTTCCACTATTGTGAAATATCACAAATCTACTGTGATATTTCAAAAAAGCAAAATGGTCCTATCTTTTTTTTCATATGATTTTAACTTGTCATTTTTGTTTCCTCTTTCCAGTTCACTGTGTTTATTTTTGTTTTCTCTCTTGCTCAGATCTTCCCCTGTTAATCTGGGTGATTAGTCGTCACGATAGTCGTTTTGCATTGTTACTGTGTGACCTCTGATGCACCATCTTAGACACTTTGTACTTTTGGGCTGTTAGCGTAGGACAGTGTATACTGTTGTAGCTGTAACCTCAGTGTGTATGTTTGTAATTAGTATTTTTGTGTATGTGTTTTTCTGGAAGTATGCGTGGGTGCGTGTTTGTGTATGTGTGAATGACAGTGAATGGGGTGTGACCGTGTTTGCATGGTTTGCTGCTGGACATACTGTACATTCCGGTACTGTGTTTTTTGTGCCGTAAAGTGCTGTTTTTGAATCGTCTTTGTCATAATTGTAGCTGTGAAAATTATTAGAAAAACATGGTAAGGACAGTATAAATAATCTAACTACAGCGTAAATGTTAGGTGAAGAAATGCTGAGTAGTTATACATGCGTAAATCTAAAATTATTTGAATCATTTCATAGTGCATTCATGTATTTTCTTAGTTTTGAAATCTACTGGACCTTTTGTTTAAAATAAGATGTTGAAAAAGATTGTCCTACTTTAGATAATTTAGATGAGTATGTTCAGTGCTGCAGTCATGAACAGTGATTATTGTGAATAGTTAAAAAACCTGTCTACCGAATGTTATTGTTTTGCAATTACTGTATGTGGCTAAAATAGAAGAAACTTTATGTAAAGGAGGAATATGAAGTGTTGTAGTATATATATAATCGGAGACCATCTATGCCACAAAGATTATTTTAATTAAATTATGTATTTATTTTCTTATTTAACTGTTAAATGAGCCTGAATTCTGCTGGCCAGTGAGGGAGCATTATTTCAATGGGAATGTTTTAATACTGATGATATCACAGAGTATTGATGATTATTTTCCTTTCCTATTTGGAAGTATGACGAGAGATGGTGATTTCTCCGGTTTCCATATTAGTGAATTCAGATCAAATGTTGCATTTATTGTCAAAAGTCTAGATTGTTTAGTCTACAGGTGTTTGCATAACTGTGAATGAAACTACAAAAAGTACAGCAAGCCTGTGAGATATTGATTTTTGGCCTATAAGGATAGTTCTCTTTGATCAAGGAGGCAAGAAGGTTGTTTGAGGGTTGCTTGCTTTGTTCTCCAACCCAGAAACTTGTGCAACACTGTCCAAAGAAATAATATACTATCTTTCAAACTGTGGTCTGTCTGCTTTTTGAATGTCTTTATATATATTTTTTTTAATATATATATATATATATATATATATGAGAATTTCTTTTTCCTATTGTATATGTCATTTAAACCGATCACATTTAGTTAAAAACAGAACTTTAAAGATTATTTTTTTTTAGGAAAGGTGTGTCTGTGAAAGAATAAAATAGAGATAGATAAAGAAACAGAAACAGTGACTCAGCTTAAAATGTGCACTTACAAAGTAAATAAGGTTGATGAGTAAATATAATTCCCTGATACAATACAGTCTGGGTTGCTAAAACCCTTACACGAATAAGTGCATTTCATATCTCCATTAATCAGTAACTATAAAGGTCATTAGTGCAACAACTGTACTGTACAAGCATTTCTTCTGTTACGTGAAGGAGATGCATTTCTTTCAATGAATATCATCATTAGGGTATACCTTCCATCTGCTATTAATCTTCTGACAACCAGTCAGCTCTTATTGACTTCTTATTAAAATAAGATAATCCTTAGTTAGTCCCACAGAGGGGAATTTTGCAGTATTACAGCATCAAAGGGGTGAGTGCAATCGCAAGTAGATCAGTGATAAAAAAAAAAAAAGAAAGAAAAAAAAAGAAAGATATCCGAAGTAAGTAAACAAACATTGCACAGTTTAATATCGGCCTACATTGTACATTGATATTACAAGAGTAAATGTGTCCGTTTTGGTGTCTGGGGAGGTAACTGTTTACGCTGTAAGTTGCTTGCTATTTCAGGCTTTCTGAATAAATGTGGATGACAAAAACAACAACACATCCTGCAGAAGGCAACAGCTGGTGCATCTTGCATCATGCTACTTTTTCAAAAGAAAGTGTCCATTCTGCAAATTCATGCTGACTGTACTGCACTGATGCAACACTGGACAGGGATTGAGCTGCTTGGTTTAGTGACACTAAACACCATAAGCCCAGGTAACAATGAAAATCAGAGAATGAATTGAATAAAGTGGTACAGGCTGATGATACAAACAAGGTTGTAGTGTGAGTGTGAAATGTTAGTTTGGTTTTCTCTTAGATGTCCAGAATCAGGAAATAAATAACAGTTTAAGTGTGTGATATGAGCCACCGTATATGTGCAGTAAACCTCTTCAGTATGATCAACAGCTGCTGGTAAAGTTAGCTAATCTTCACAATGACTGTTGATTTACAGAGTGAGGTAACCTTGTTACCTATCTTCAGAGCAAGTCAGGTAGAACATCAGGTCTCTGTGTAACACTGGACTCTGATTGAAAAGCGGTTGTGTTTGTGTGGTCTACTCCTTTATGAATGCTATTTCAAAATGGCAAGCATATATTCAAACTGAAATTATTAGTATGTGCAGAATGTCACAACATTCAAAATAGCAACTGTAAAAATGTACACAAGCTGTTTTGATGAACCGGTTCTTTGCATCACAAACTTTGTAGCTTTTCCCCAGCTTCTACATGTGCATCTGAACCTGGATAAATCCATTCTCTCTGGGTAAAACGCAAAGATCTGTAATCCAATGTTCCTAAACTAAAAGTAGAAATACTCTCAGAAATACTTTTCTTAGTTTCAGACCATTGATCTCCTCAAATAAATAACAGGGCCCTTTTTTGAGACATTAATTAAAACCATCTGTAGCCTATAAAGGCACAACATCTTCACAGTCATAGCTTTTGATTATATTATGCAATGGGGCTTGAAGCATAAGAGGGAGATAGGAGCTTTTTGAGTATATAATCAAATTATTATTCGATATGACATCTCCAGCATGTGCTTTTCTCTCCACTATCCAGTTTTCACTTTGTTTCTAAATGTATTTCCAGGCTAATCTGTCTGTGTCACAAAGGAAGCACATGTTCTGATGTTCTCCTGATAGCAAGTATAAATGCAATTTATCAGATTAATTATATCGTTATTGGTTTGTATCAAACTTTCATGATGGTTTCTAGGAAATACTTATTTCTTGTCTGGTCCACTCAGCCTATTATAAAACACACCACACAACGAGTTTTACATAATAAAAAAATAGCAATTAGATGTCATGGATGTAAGCAAAACAAAATTATACCTTTTACGCCTTCATCTATTGTCTCTCTGGACTCTTATTATCTGACTATCAGGGAGTCTTGGCCATTCCTTACTTCTTAAAAAAGCTATTAAGATTTTGGGGTTGATGTTCATTTTGAGGTTGTAAAGAGGTTAGATTTACATACGTGTCGGGGGTATTTGTGCTTGAAGAGTAAGAGTGCTGCACTGATCAAGAATATAGAAATACAAGAAGGATATGTGTGGGCAGAGGTGGAATGTATCAAAAGTTGAGGTAGGCTATTTGCTTTTGAGTATTTCCATTTCATGCAGCTTTATACTTCTACTCCACTAAATCTCAGAGGCAAATAATGTACTTTGTACTGCACTACATTTGTCTTACAGCTTTAGTTAATTCATTTTAAGATTACAGTTTTTCATGTCCTTTCTGTCCAGTAAAAACCATTCATCTCCAAATTTGGTGAATTGAAATTTGAATTTTTCTCATATACTGAAGGATTAGCTGTTCCTTTGTGGGTCCTACATTTTTAGATAAACTATTTCAAAACCAACTTGGATTCATTGGAAAATGTATTGTTTTTCTTGTTGAACAGAAATGATACAAACACAATCTTATAGAATAAGAGTTATCACTGTACATTAAACTAATCAACTGTGCATAAAGATAAGCACAACCTTAATTAACTTTAGCACCAAAAGGCACATTAATGTAACATTAATATAATATTAATTAAAAAAACATCAAATACAATGGTAAAAGACAGACAGAGATTACTTACTGCATACTGTTTACTTTTACTTTTGATACTTTCAGCACATTTTTTTCTGATGATACTTAGCTACATTCTTAACAAAGGTTTTTAATGCAGGACAAGTGGTGTTCGTACTTTTAATTAAGTAAAGGACATGAATTCTTCGACCACCAGTTTGTGTACGTGTGGAAGATAGAGTAGAAGTTACTCATTTAAAATCTGCAGGTCGGGTTTCTAACCTGCGCACTTAATATTAAATCGAAAATCAACACAAGGTGCGAATACCTCGACTGATTTCTTACGTCATCATTCTCATCACATCTCCACTACGGCAAAAAAAAAAAAAAAACACATTCTTTAGGTGTGATGAGGAAACTTCTGAAGTAATTGGTGCGCAAGTTCCCGTGTCGCTGTAACATTTTGTGAGCGCGATTCGTTCACTCTTTGGTTACAGTACGGGGCGACCCCTGGATAAGCTCAATGGTATGGTCCGCCTCCTCGTGACGTCAGTGCGACTTTATAGGATAAATGGTAACGCTCTGCGCAATGAGGCTCAGTGTACGGAGTGGGACGTTCTCTGAAAACGCTGAGGCATTGCCAGTACTAAGAAATACTGCCAGCCTGATACCACTGCTGCTACACATTAAAAAAAAATTAAATAAAATTGTACCAACAGCTGTCAACGATGATGAACGGACAGATGAACGGTTTTCATAACTCCCTCATTGACGAGGACTGCTTCTTGTTCACCTCGGAGTCTGTTGGAGAAGGACACCCCGGTAAGAACCGACACGCCGGTCGGCCTTTCGTCGGTGTTTATCTCGTGGAGCGAGTTGCGTCTGTAAATCTTATTTTCACGGCAACGGTTTTGTCCCGCTGACTATGAAGTTAACATTTCAGATGAGTTAAGTAAAAGGCGGTTTAGAAATAGACATAATTTAGGTTTGAATGTTTGGGGCCTTTTTCTGCTGCGCGAGTGTAGCTGGGCCGGTTTCAAGAGCACGCGCCACTAGCTAACGTTAGCTTGCTAATCTTTGGTGATGCTCTGCCTGTCCTGGTCCTCCCGACAGCAAACACACACTCCAGTGTTTGTCTCCGACACTCCCTGGAAACGATGCATCAATACTGTTTTTAATTACCACATCATCACTTGTTAACTGCTTCACGTTTTTCTGGAACTAACTGGGTCTATTTGGAAAGCACGCGAGGCACTGTGACTGCTAACGCTATTTATTTATTTATTTATTTGCCCTGGCAGATGTATTGTGTTTAGGATATTTAGTATATAATGCTTGTCTTCCGTCCCCGTCTTGTTGCGCGCGCTCTCCACCACATGTGCACGAGATGAAATGGCGACTGTTGAAACTCCGAGCCACTCCCACTTCAGCACGAACCGAGCCGGTGGCGCACACGTGCCCTCGTTTACGTTCAGACCCAGTGATGGGGGGGGGGGGGGGGGGTTGCTGCAGTTTTGTTTTGTTTAGTCACGTTGATTTTATTGTTGTTGTTTTTTTTTGTTTTTCTTAGATAAGATCTGTGATCAGATCAGTGATGCAGTCCTGGATGCCCATCTCAAGCAGGATCCTGATGCCAAAGTTGCATGTGGTAAGGAAAGATTGGGTTTCTTCTTGTCCATGTTGGCTCCTGTCAGATGTTCATATTGACACAGGAAAACCATCTTTTACCTGTGTTTGTAATGTTGCATCATTCTTGGGTCATGCAGAGACTGTTGCCAAGACCGGGATGATCCTGTTGGCTGGTGAGGTGACATCACATGCCACCGTGGACTACCAAAAAGTTGTTCGTGACACCATCCGCCAAATTGGATACGATGACTCCTCCAAAGGTATAACTTGTAGTTTAATTTGTAGTTTATCCTTTTCATTGAATTGTTGGTGGAATTTCTTGGTCTTGATCTGCTGCTTTCTGTTGCAGGTTTTGACTATAAGACCTGCAATGTTCTTGTGGCCTTGGAGCAGCAGTCTCCTGACATCGCTCAGGGTGTTCACATTGACCGCAATGAGGAGGACATTGGAGCTGGGGACCAGGTGAGTAATGGCCATAAATGTTTTGGTGTGATATGGGTGTGCTGAAATGTAAATTATTGCTATTTATTGCCCTTAAATGCATTTTAATTAATGAGTAAATGTCTCTTGCTCTGCAGGGTTTGATGTTTGGATATGCCACCGATGAGACAGAGGAGTGCATGCCTCTGACAATTGTCCTTGCCCACAAGCTGAATGCCAAGTTGGCTGAACTGCGACGCAATGGCACCCTTCCATGGCTCCGGCCAGACTCAAAGACTCAGGTAGAGCTCTGATTGTTTTTGACTTCATTAAATGTTTGCAGTATAGAAAGAGCGAGGCACAGAAATGTGGGGATAAGATCAGTCGAACCACTCGGCCATTGGGTCACCACCCCGAAGTTGAAATTATTAACTGCTTTAAATTCTCCTTTTTGGTGGCGATATTGTAACTTATTTATGTTTTCACCTTCCTTGCAGGTTACTGTGCAGTACCGCCAGGACCGCGGTGCCATGCTGCCTGTGCGCGTGCACACAATTGTCATCTCTGTTCAGCATGATGAGGATATTTGCCTGGAGGAGATGCGAGATGCTCTGAAGGAGAAAGTCATCAAGACCGTTGTTCCCTGCATTTACTTGGATGATGACACCATCTACCACCTGCAGCCCAGTGGGCGGTTTGTCATTGGAGGCCCACAGGTAAATGTCGGAGGGCGTGGCTCTCAGGAGCTGATTAGCACGCAAGATATTTACCAAGGTGTAACCTCTGTTCCTCTGTTACAGGGAGATGCTGGACTCACTGGACGTAAAATCATTGTGGACACCTATGGAGGCTGGGGAGCCCACGGCGGTGGAGCCTTCTCTGGAAAGGATTACACAAAGGTGGACCGCTCTGCTGCGTATGCTGCCCGCTGGGTGGCCAAGTCTCTGGTGAAGGCAGAGCTCTGCAGGAGGGTGTTGGTTCAGGTGAGTGCTGGTGTCATGGTCCACCAGTCGTCATTTTAGAGAGAGGGGCCGCAAGACGTTCCTACCTGAAGTTTTCTGTGTGTAAATGCTTGATATAATGCGTCAATATGTGCTGTATTAGGTGTCCTATGCCATTGGAGTTGCCCATCCCCTCTCCATTTCTATCTTCCACTATGGGACCTCCCACAAGAGTGAGAGGGAACTGCTTGACATTGTGAAGAAGAACTTTGATCTCCGTCCTGGAGTCATAGTCAGGTAATGTATAACCTCTGAAGGCATCTGCTTTTCAATGAAACAGCAGCTCCTGGCTCCTTCGTGTTTCCAGTGCCTTAGTTTTGTCTTTATGCAGTTGCCCCGTGTGGGATTTGGTTAATTTAACCAATCAACTATGAAAGTACCAGAGTCAGTTCCTTTAGCCACGTCTGGCAACTTGTTTGAGTTCCGTTACCAAAAGCTATGAGTTTATCTCTTTCTGCTCAGTTACGTGGCATAGTAAGTTATGTATACAGTCATCTGGAGGCAAAAGTCTCTTATTGGGGCAGACGTGTTCGATTAGTGGTGTAAGGAAGCCATATAACACCGTTACATGGGTGTGTTTTATAAATTGGATCAGTGTGGTTTCCATCTGTAAGCTGCAGTGTCCTGTGTGCTTGGCAGGGTAAGTTTCAAAGCTTAACCTTTCCCTCTTCACCAGCTAGTCAAAAAGTTTTTATTTAATTTTGTTTTGTTGGTGGCTCTCGGCACTCCCCATCGTCTTAATACGAGCATTACGCTTGCGTGAGTGTGACTGTGTGCATCTGTGGTCGCTCGGTGTGACTGCTGCTAAACATGTTGATTATGTATTCCAGGGAGCTGGATCTGAAGAAACCCTTGTATCAGAGGACCGCAGCCTATGGCCACTTTGGCCGAGACTCCTTCCCATGGGAGGTGCCCAAAAAACTCAAATACTAAACCTGTTAAGCTTTTCCCCCCAGGCTTGTTGGTGTATACTACAGAGAAGCCTCCAAGGTTCTGGGGGTGAAATGCCATTACCTCTCTCATAATAATGGTACATGACTCCCTTCCTCACTCCTCCTTCGTCTTGTTGCTGTTTTCTGCTAGTTGCAGTATCGTGCTGGGTCCTAGGAGGCATGCCTCAGAAACTTGATGTTTTAAAGAACTGGGTGGGTTCCATGAACCCATGCACCATAGCACTTCCATGTTTTTCCCCTCATCTTGAGGTTCCCCTGCTTCTTGTGGTGGTAGATGCTGAGTAGCTATTCGTTCCGCTCTTGTCAACGTCATCAGTCTTCTATTTGATGTTTTGGCGGTAGCATATTAGGCTATATGCGATACCCCTCTTAATTTACTGGTGCTACTGATAAAATGAGTCTGCATTTGGTAGATGGAGGGTTCTCCGATCTGACAGTCCCCTAAAAGGTTTTAGCTTTTTTCTAAACATTCCTCCTTTTGTCAGTCTGGTACAATTATTCCTTGACCTAGTGCTCTTTTATTCTCCATTTTTTTTTTTTTGTTTGTTAGCTTTATTCCCCTGTCTTTGTGGAGGATGTTAGAATGGCACAATTAAAATTTAAGGGTTGTTGCTGTTTTCACTAAAAAAAAATGCTATGCATTGCAGGCTAAGGGGCAAGCCAAATCCTACTTATTCAAGCTCTCAAAAGAGCATAAGGCCTCAGATGCCACTACAGACCTTTGCCGTTTTCTGACGTAATACAGAAAAGTCAGAAGCTGCTATGTCACTGCATGGTCTGCAGAGGTGTTGGTTATACTTGATGGGGTTGGAAGAATTCGATTGTTTATGCATTGAAATTACATTTTTTAAATGAGTCCTTTTTTAAATGTGGTATTGCTTGCTTCTTTTTTTTTATGGTTTGAAGTGACTAAAGACCCTTTTACCCTCGAGGCTTATTGATGGCAGGTGTAGCTACAGAGAAACCTGATTCTCATCTTTATCCTTAAAGGGGGAGTGTTCTTTGCCACAGAGTCTTTTTGGCTAGGGTTTAAACCTAAACACTATTTATTTGTTCTCTGAAACTCGGCGTGGATACAGAGAAGCTGAGGTTTCAGAAGGCAGCTTTAAACAGACTGGTTGTTGAATCTCGAATTCCTTTTTGACTTGATCATTTCAGTGTTTGGCTTGAGGCTCCAGAGTGTTGTACAGAAAAGCTTTGGTCCACCTCAACAAGAAAGTGTCACTGGCTACTGTTAACGACTATTTCACGACCTTTTTTTTTTATTTTTATTATTATTATTTTTGGACTGCAGATCTTATTTTTTTAGGGGGGGTTAGTTTCGAAATCCCATTTAAAACGTCTGGTGCAGTTCGTTGGCTCTTGCCTATCCTCATGAATGCGATGGCCGCATTTGGCTGGTGTGGTACAGAGAAACCAGCCGTGTTTACATAGCCATCCCATCTGTGGGATAGAGTTTCAAGTTTTGGTTTTGTTCCCTTTTACCACTCGGACATCATCCCGTTGGTTACAGTAAGTGTAAGAGTGCCTTTTCTATTTCCTCTACTCCCCGTTTGCTTTTTCTCCCCCTCCCCCACCCCACCCTCCCCCCACCATGCGTCCAACTTCCAAGAGGAGCAAGTAGCTCATACTGTAAAATGCTTCATGTCCTTGACTGGGTAGTTTCCTTCTGCTCTGTAATAAATAACTACTCCCTATCAAATGTCCGTTGTCTCGTGAATTTTGTATGTTCATCGTACACGCCGCAAAATGTCATCCGTGTTTGCTTGATTCAAGAAGTTTGTCACCAATGAGGTTTTTTTTTTTAATAAATACTTCGAGTCTCTGACAAATCTTTCTGCAAGCATGAAATCTCCTTCCTTTGGTGATTGCCTTATCCGATATCGCTTCTAATGTAAGGTAATTGGCAGTAAGCCGTTTCTGTTGAAGACATTTTGACATGTTGCAGTAGAAAAGCACGGGGATTGTTGAATACACTGCAGCACCTGCATTTCACCCAAATCGAGTAAAAAAAAAAAAAAGAAAGTCTGCTGAAGTGACCGTTTCCTTTAAAAAAAACATTTGTTTTTAAGGCACCTATCTCTTCCGCGTTAAGCGCAGTAGAGAGTTGGCATATGTGTGCGTTTTGTGTAATGATTGACGTGTTGCGTGACAGCTGTGTTAACAGAACTGGTTCTCTGGTATGCAAGCAAAATTGTTGTTTGAAAAAAATATTTTAAGCATCACTAAGTGCCAAGTTCAGTTTCCATCAATTACTTGGAACGAGTAAATTGTTACATCCTGGTGTTTGTCCGCATTAGAACAGCCGTTTGTAACGCCTATTTAATTAACTCAAACACTACTGAAGTACAGCGTTCGTTTAACGCTATTTTATACCTCCACTCGACTAAATTGATGACGTCAAGAATCGGGGTCACATTTCAGACGCCCGAGTTAACGGCTCCAACAAAATAATTCCCCCCTCTGAACTACTCGCATGGTTTCATTTCAATAAATGTTCGATTGATCAAATATCTTACCAAAGATTAAAATAAATCTGAAAACATTTGTGGATCAGAACTTTTTTTTTTTTTTTTTTCTTTCCTCGTCTGACGATTTAACATTTTGAGTTTTTCTCAGGATGACATGTTCCTTTGTGGGTTTAGGAAAATGTCCTACATTTTTAGATGAACTTTCAAAACCGACTTCATTGGAAAATGCATTGTTTTTCTTGTAGAACAGAAACGATACAAACATAATCTTATATAATAAAGAGTTATTACTGTAGATTAAACTAATCAACTGTACATAAAGACAAGCACAACCTTAATGAACTCAAATACTGTACTGAAGTACAGTGTTCATGTGCTTGAGGGACACAGTAGGAAGGAGGTTTTAGGGTTGTAGGTATGACAAGCATGCTGGCCCTGGCCCTGGCCCAACCCCCGAGTCACCCCCTACATACTTTCCCCTGACAGCTGCCAGTGCTTAATAAAAGTTCAGAATAGTTCAAGCGTGACCGATATAATAAGAGTCTTAACTGCGCAGACATTTGCCTCAGTTTGTGAAGAAGGTCAGTGCTGGTAGTTTTGCGGTATTTATATCGTGAAGCTTGAGTTTGCTCCCGAGGATGGGATCCGTGGTTTTTCAACTTGTTGACGTCCCATCTCGACTGAAGAATTGAGCTAGTTTTCGCACAAGGCAACGAGGCATGGTGTTTGTGGAGGGCCGAGCAGATAACCAGTAGACCAGAAGATAATGCTGCACACCCAACTGCTGTTCGAGCCCCTGGACTGGTCTTTGAGAAACTGAATTTTGAAGTTGAAAGTAAAAAAAAAAAGAAAGACGTGTCTTATGGTCACAGGATATTTTGGTATGACTATTTGAAGGAGTTTTTCCATGTCTTTTTCTTTTATCTTTTCAGTTTTGCCACGATGTTCTTTGTTAAAAAAAAAAATCCACGAAAGCAGTTTTTAATATGCATCGCTTTGCTTTTACGGTATTGACGGCACTCCGTCCATCAGCTAGGGCTACACTTGCCCTTATATCCTGCAGAGAATTTATGAATGTTCCATTATTCACCTTAACAGCTCCTTTTAGTTCAATATTTACCTTTTGAGATGGCACCAGGCCAAGATCTTGCTTCCACCATGTGATTAATACCTTCTGTAACCTGCGTAAAGGGAGGAGCTCATTTCTGCTCTTTGTGTAACAACTAGTTTCAAAACACATGCTGATTGCGCAACCTGTTATTTTTTGCTAAGTGCTCTTGTATTACTTGTGTTTTTAATGAAACGTGTTTCTGTGATGGGCTGGCGACCTGTCCAGGGTGCACCCTGCCTTCGCCCAAAGTGAGCTGGGATAGGCTCCAGCCTAAAAAAAAGCGGGTATAGATAATGGATGGATGGAAAATATAAAAGACAAGGGCAACATGCACGGAAGTCATTTTCAAATAGCTGTCATTAACAGGTCTGGCACAGTGTTTTAAGTATTTAGTTTTTTTGAAGTTGCCCCTGCTTTCAAGAAGATATTATGTCAAAAATACACAAATTTAATAGAATGAGTCAATAAAAGATTATTTGATTTAATATGTGTAATCCAAATTGCATGTATCTTGCTGGCCCTTAAGTACATTTGTAGATTGGGCAGTGGATCCTAGAAGATGAAGGTTGACTTTTTCAATGAATATATAACGACTGGGATGAAATTTCGCAATAGAAAAAAAACTTTTGTAACAATTAGTTATTTAGTTTAGTCTTTGTACAACTTTGTATTCAATACATCCTCTTTGCTCATTCCTTTCAAACTGTGTGCAGTTTAGACATTTCAACATCCAGATCATTAGTTTTATCTTTTAAGTCAGGAATCACTGGATTGTTGAGTAAACCCTAAAGGTTACCGTTGGAATTCCCATGAGCACCTTGAACTGAGATTAGACTCAACACAAAAGAAATGTCTACTCCGTGATACTCTCACCCTTTCACAGTCATTCAGCTGTTCAGCCAGCACAATGTAGTACTTTGACACACGATTGTCTTAGCCCCAAGCATGGAGGGAGTCTCGCAGGCCTTGGTGTTGGTGTGAACAAGCACTCCTGTAACAAAACAATACAAATATAACAAAGTGAAGAGAGTGACGTAAATGGCAAGGTATGACACAGCAGTTTCTCAAGTTATATTTTAAGCACGTGGAAGGTGTAAAACAAGCTCAGTGGGAAAAGATTTGAGAATATGTAAGCATTTGATTTCTAAAAAGACATTCAGTGATCCTGTGCAGCCCCCTCAAACATATATTAGTAAAGCATTTTCAGAAACATCCTGACAAATCTTGCTAAACTTTGATGAAAAACAATACCGTCATAGAAATACCTGGCGTCAGAAACCGGGCGTATATGAATGCATACTATATTGGGAGTTTTTTTTTATTGTGCTTTATAACCTTTAACTTTTTTGTACGAATAAACCTTTGTTTTGCTAGTTTATCGTCACTTGTTACCAGAAAATAGTGAAGTAGCAGCAGGGACTGAACAATGAGGAGTTTAGACGCCAGAAGCTCCGTCCTACTACATTATTCACTACATGTAACCACCAAATTAATTGCACTTTTCAACACATTGATGTGTCCATAAACACTTATACAAAACGTATCATAAACACTTAAAATCAGTTTAGTCTGCCTGTTTTTTCTTTGGTGCCCTACATAACTACAAAATACTGCATGTTCATACAATAGCTACCTCACAAGGTAAAAAAATAAATAATCCGTTGCCTCAATGTGTCTGAAGATGAGTCTCCTATAGAAAATCTGATAAAGTCATTAGGACAACAAAAACAAAGATCTGATTAATGTAGCAGAGACGGACTTGTAGAGTCGCCGTTTGCCTTCGACTAAATAGCCACAAAAGCCACAAGGTCAGAACTATAGCTTTCATTCAGCTCTGTCAGCGAGTCATTTGCCTGA
Organism: Brachyistius frenatus; assembly: GCF_029030835.1. NCBI lineage: Eukaryota > Metazoa > Chordata > Actinopteri > Embiotocidae > Brachyistius > Brachyistius frenatus. Next base: position 204,926 of record NW_027210866.1, read on the forward strand.
TTTTTGCTCAGTTGTGTACTAAGTATAAGTTTGACTCATTATCTCTTGAGTGCGGGAGTAATTTGGGGAAAATGTCTTGGCATCAAATGTTCTGAATCCACTCTGCTACACTTTAATCTGCCATTCAGAGAAATTGTATTCAGTTTGAAATGCACTGATTAAGTTGATTGTTCTGGGGCTGTGGGACTTGAGGGTCTTTTGGTCTAAATGGGTTGCTGTTCTCCAGTGAATAAACTATTCCTTGCCGATTAAAACCTCAAAACAGCTCAGGCACCTTGGTGTCCAAATGGATTCTGATGGAAATTTAAGCCAGATTGCGTCACTGATCAACTTAATACCTCCTACCGTCCAACAAATGTAAATAGGCCTAATGGGCAAATAAGAACTGTAAAAACAAACGCATGCCCGTATGCGTAGTAAAGTAGACAAAAGTCTGATCCACATAAACTCACCCTTTAAACCCTGTCGCAAATTCAAAATACCGTGTGAACTGGAAGAACATGTTACAAGAACCATTTCTGGGCAAATCTTAGTGATCTTCAGTTAACTGGAAATCATTTAGCTGTGATTCCACTTGAATTTCAAAGGCTTTTCCACAGAAACCTTAGCACGGTCATTGATGACAGTAAATTACACAACGCCTGACTCAGCGGTTGTAAAAACATTTTCAAAACCTAACGCCAGGATTACTTGCAGGAAAACAGAGATTTGTAGACTGCAAATAGGTAGCCTACTATGCAATATTAACACAACCTTGAACTTACATGATTTGATAATGTATTAGGCTACTATAATAGTAATAATAATAATAATAATAACAAACTTTATTTTGATAACAATTTACAGTTATTTGTACTCGTGGTGTTCTGTGGGTAAACATATGGTAGAAACACTCGGGTGGTAGTGTTGGTGTTAGCGTTTACATTGCATTTTGATGTCCTGTAAAATCTGATTCCAAATTAATGAAACCGAGTATGTATGGTATAACTTAATTCATTATATAAGAAAAAAAAACGTGTGAAAGTCGTGGTGTGAGAAGATTATTACGGAACCTTTCCAAGAATGTCGGTTCATTTCTACTTTTTAATCACCTGATTTCAAGACGAGTTGGAATGTTTATGAAGTCAAGTTTGGGCAGTGCACACTAGCCTTAAGCGGTGCAACAACCATAAATGCTGTTGAGTAAAACATTTGCTTTCAGGTACACATTATGTTATATGTAAAATTCCAGACACCCCTGAGCAAATGATAGATTTTGTAGATTGTTGAAGTGAAACAAAGCAAAAGCAACTCTGTGGCAAATCGACACTGAAAATGGTTCCTTTTTCAAACATTAATGCTCCGTTTCTTTTTATTATATGAATTTATTTTTCTATATCTTAAGTTCACAAAATAAAAGGTAGCAGTGCATTTCCCTTTATTTATCAATATTCATTTATTACACCCTCATTCAAATCTACAAATTCAGTCATGTCCAAACATACCCTTATACTTTATGTATATTGTTTACCTTAATCTCCCTCTACATATTTACTTGTATGTTATCTGTATCTTGCTTGTATATTTTATAACTAACATGTACATGACCTGTCTGGCTTGAGACTCAGCAACTGCCAGAACCAAATTCTTTGTGTGTGTTGACACACTTGTCCAATAAATCTGAGTTTAATTTGAGAAAGGGAGAATTTGTAATGGCTGATTGCTGTAGACATAGAGTTTTAGTGTCATGTGATGGTCATAGTGTTTTTGTGGTTGATTTTCAAACTTTAAATACTGCTGTCTCAATACTGTATCCGAAAGAACCTTGACAGCAAAAGTCCCATATCACTGAATTTTCCTGAAGTGCAGCAACTGTGTGCTTTCGATAGAGATACCGCTGGAATTCACTTTCAGAAAGCTCTTCCTTGTGAATAGGATTTTGTGATCTCAAACAATGTCTGGATGTTCTTCTTGTCTCATCACATCACCGCAGTTACAGTAAATGAAGTTGCGAGTAGCATCCACACTCCAAGTATCGACATCAAAGACCTCAGAAATCAATCCTGTTCGCACTTTGAGTACAGCAGCTGTGCATTTCCACTACCACACTGGCTCAGCCAAATCTAAATTTAACTGAATGTTGGTGTGGCTGGGGGGCTCACACTTCCACAGCCTTGAATGGGCAAGATCGCTCGCCGCAGCACCACCTCACAGACAGAAGCTGCTGAAATGCATTAGGTTGTAAAAACACAAATTGGGGAAGTTGTTCCTCGAGACTATTACACCACCAAACACTGAATTTTTGAAGCAGAGACGTGCTCATGAAGCGTCATGTTTTCATTGGTGATCAGCATTAGCGCTGCATTATTGTAGTCTTTTGGACAGATGTTATGCAGTTAGCTTTTTGTGCAACTCAGATGAGGTTTACACTAAGATTTATTTCTCCATAACAGCAACAACAATATAAAAAGAACAAAAAAGCATTTCCAATAACAGCAAGCTCTGAGCACCACCTCGCCCAGCTCACACATGAGACCAAACAAAACACTGTGGAAACCAAACAGAATATGATGTTTAGACCAAATATTGTTGCGTACGGAAAGATAACATCTCGTGGTGCATTTAATTTTCTCACAGCCAGGGCATCAATGACAGTGAGAAGGGCAGAAGCCGGTCAAAGGGGTCAGCTGGATTTATTGTAAGGATTAGGTGACAGCTGATGCAATATTTGTTGGAGCTTGCTGTTGTTCTACTGTATTTATGCAGGAAACTCAAATTAGACCCGTCCCTTCCTCGTTTAGCTTTTTGCAAGTGATGAACAACTTCATGTCACTTTGAATTGTTAACATTGGTGCGCTTCATGTTCATTTTGGTTCAGCAGGAATTCTTGAAGTAAAAAGGTGGTTTAAGTCAACTGTTATAGGTATCCACCAAAAATATAATTTTTTTTTAAGGAGTGAAATGCACTGTAATCAAGTATTTTCAGCCAGTACTTCTGAGTCTCTTTACACTTTGTGCATCATGTGATTTGGCTGGGTCGAACAACAACAATAATTACCTAACACAATCTCTTGTATTGACAGTTACAAAAGTGTTTACGATTACTCACCTTTGAGTCAACCTGTGTCATTGTCAGCTCCACTGTTGTGCAACTGCGTTTTTAGTTTGTTCATAAACTCTTATCTTCATTGTTTGGGTGCTTTCAGACTCAGATTATTCTATTTGACTGAGAAGTTAAAGAGCCATTTTCACCCCCCAAAAAAGAGCCAAAAACATGACATGTTGTTGATGCTATTACAGATTTTTAAAGTGTGCGTTTTTGTATGCTAGTTGGTATTAAAAATAGTTCATTAAAAAAAAAACAAGTATAAAAACTAGAAAGAAATCAAGAGACAGGATGAAACAGGATGTAAATATTCACATTCAGCCTACTGTGTTAACAGAACTCAGAAACACGCAAACAAAGAGAGAGAGAGAGAGAGAGAGAGAGAGAGAGAGAGAGAGAGACGGAAATTATTGTGTACTTTGTGTTTAAAAATAACGCCTTGTTTGCAACATTGTGGCCGTGATAAGAAGGAAGGAGAAACTGACAGCTGTTGATGAACAGGTTTTCAGAACAGATTTGCAATCAGGCCTTAAAGAGTTTGGTGTTGGCATTAGTATGTGTTATACATTACATGTATTGTAAGAGAAAATTAGTTTTAATACAACCTACTTAAAAAGGAACAGATTGTTAAAGGTGGCTGTGCAGTTATCCTGATCTTTTTCTGGATAGCATTGCAGTCAGTCGGAAATGAGTCCAAACAGTGTATTATAGGCACAATGATGTCTAATTAAGTAGAATGGAAACATGTTATATATTGTCGCAGCCTTCCTATCTTAATGTTTGCCTCACTAAATTGGATATTTTGTGTTACTCTGTTACAAAACGTTTGGTTATGAGTTGTATAATTTGTGAACGTGAAGCTACACTAATGAGGGGAGTAGGTGTGAAGGTGAGTTGTGATTGGGTCACAATCAGCCAATTGAGAAAGCGTGAAACTAGGGATAATCTGGGGAGCAGCAGGTTGGGTGCCAAGTGGATGGTCTCCCCTAGCTTAGTCTCCTTCAGTCACATGCTGATTGAGGAATGAAAATTGAGGTGGAGGAGGGCGTTGACCTTTTGAGGGGGAGCGTCTCTGCTTCACCAATAGCTTTAGAGCTCGCTCCTCCTTGACGGAGCTTTGCGTAACGCTGGATGAGGTTTGCATATTTTCATGCATTAATAAAAACAATGAGTTAATCTCCTGGTATGGTGTGGTTCAACAGTCTGTTTGTCTAAATGTCAACTCTGTTATTTTTACTTTGTCACCCAGAAATAGAGTTCATATGTGATTTACTGTCAACAGGTTTAAAAAAAAAAAAGATGTAAAACTGGTTTGTAATGTTAGGACTTAACTTGCATAGTAGTGTGTCTCTTCATCCAACTCTGAAGTGGGCCATTACATTGGACCTTCCCCTGGTTTATACCACAAAAGACAGTTACTTTTTATCTTGTGTATATAAACTACTGCTGGTTGTAAGACAAGTAACAGTCAATATTACATGCCAGTTTCAAATGTTTACTTCATTTTTATATAGTTTTTTATTTTTATTTTGTGTCTTTAGACTCAAGAACTGGCACCCAACAAAGACCTCCAGCTCAGAACACCTCAGTTCAAAAGTTTTTTCTAGCACTTTTTTTTTTTTTAAATAAAAAGCAACACAACATATTAAAACTTAGAATGTTTAAAAATGTCATTTGTATTGAAAAAAAAATACTGTATGAGCAGGCTATTAAACCTGAAATGTACCATTACTATACATACAAAGAATGAAATCTAATTCCCAGTTGGTAAAAACAGCAGATGAGCCTCATGGAAAGTTGACCAGCCTGCAGAGCTATAAGACTGATTGATGCTGCCACCTGCTGAAGACATGATGTGAAACACTTCTGTTCAGTTGATAGGTTTTTTTTTTTACGTACCCTAACATTATATGTATTCCTAACAATCAAAATTTTAGGATAGAACTAATCTGAGTCTGTAAATGTGTTGACCTGTTATTCTTCCTCGCAGACATACAACATCAAAACAATGAGATAAAAATACATTCACATTTTATGGCTGTCAATCCCATGAGTGCACATCAAGACACAATTAATGGCTTTTATATGTCAAGAGTTGTGTCCTTCCAAAATATTACAGTATCAAAAATAAAAGTCTCTCAAAAAAACCAATAAATTAGAACACTGAAAAGTACAAAACACAATTGACAACCCAGCACATCATTATGTCTACGTCTACTAAACTCAATAAAAAAAATAAAATAAAATCTCACATTTCTAAGCTGCTAGTCACTGAAAGAACTTCACAGAAAAGAAGTGTTGTTTATAAAACTTAGATCTCTGTAAACACAGGAAACATGTTCAATGGAGGAGAAAGGTTCCCAGAGCTATTTGTCAAGAGTACCTGTTCCTTCTGAATTTAACTATCAGAAAGCAACAACATAATTTGTAAAAATCCAGTCAACTTGAATGTGTACAACGTGTCCTCAGTGTTGTGAATCAGAGTATGACGTAACAGTTTGTGGATTCAAAAAAATTTAATAAACATAAACCTGACAGTAAACTCCCAACCAGACTGTCTACAAGGGCTGTTCCTTCTCCTTAAAAAACAGAGGATGGCTTGATTGTGGGTCGTCACGTTAGATCTCTGCTGACAGTCACTGTATATGATCCCAGAGTCCTCATTATGCCCTGAACGTACAACAGCGTAAACCGCTAATGAGGCATCGTTCCTCTTTGTCCGTAGCACCTGCGTCCTCGTGATCCACTGCTTGTGAACATCACTCCTCAACGTTTGTCTCGTCTTTTGTCAATTTCCTTTTGAATTCGAACCTCCAGAGCCGCCCTCATGGCTGCATCCAGGATGTTCTTCTCTGCAACACGGTCTGCCACCTTCTCGGGCTTATCCTCCTTAAGAAACCGAAAGAACACGGGGGATTTAAAACCGAGGCAAAAATCAAAAGGGACAGAAACATCAGACAAAGGAATGTGTATTTACCTTGTGCACAAGGAAGGACGTAATGGTACCAGAGTCCGCCTGATAGTCAAGCCAGAAGAGTTCAGTGCCGTGACTCTCAGTCTCTGTGCTTGACCCGCTTTCGTTCCACTCTTCAGCGTCAGCACCGGCCCCTGGTTCAGAACCATCTGCAACACGAGCACACACACATTATCCTTACTCCAGCAGACGTATAGTCACCAGCCGGAGCCAATAAAGAGATGTCGACTGTCTTACGTCTTCGTCGAAGATGGTACACCTGAATGTCCGGTCGACGGGGTTTCCTGGGGGTGGTGGTGTGCCTCCGCCGCTGGAGCTCTTTGGCTTGCTTCACCTCTCTATCGTAGTCATCTCTTCAAAAGACAGGGAATCAACATTAGGGCTGGGTAATACGGACAAAATCTAATATCATGATATATTTAACCAAATACCTCATTATCGTTCTTGCAACAATATTACAGGGATGACTATTGGTAATTTAAAATATATATATATACCCTTCATAAAAAAAAGTGACGATAATAGTTCAAAATTACATGAAAATGCAGTTTTCAGTCACATAACTGCCCACCACACCGCAACCACAGCACCAGACCCCCCCCAGAAACCAGGAAAACCCCCGTGTTGAGTCAATGATGTGTTTGTCCTGCAGACATCTGTATGTTATGTCCTAAACCTCGGATAACTTTGGCCGACAGGCCTGTGCGACCCTTTCCTCTTATTTTCGTTTTGATCGTAACAGCGTGCGTTACTCATTTCCCTGTCCCACCGATGGCCCTTCTTTAACAATCAAATCAACTTTCATAAAAATAAAATAAAAAATAAAAAAAAAGTGTCTGCAGCTCTTGATATTGAGAACTAGGTCATAAACAACGTGCTAGCATTAGCTGGAGGTGGTCGGGAACTCACCTCGCAATCTGGTTCCTCCGGATATGGTGCAGGAAGCCGTGGCTCATATCCAAGCGGCTTCCAGGTTTGTATTTCAGATCATGCAAAATATCCATGTCAGCAAAACAGCTCCGACACGGTGACGGTATTTATTGCGCTGATGTCGCTAATGATTGCAACAAGTCCCAATCAGAGCAACGTGTACTGACAAAAAGCTACATAGCGACAGCTGGCTAAACGGTAAGTTGTTGTCCGAATATGACCGTCCCGGAGTTTTACTAAAGGGAAAAGTTACGACACGTTCTCAAATAGAAATAGACATACATCAGAAAAAAAAACAAAAAACACTTTCAGTAAAATACCATATTAAAACTAATATCTGCAGGTTATCACAACGGCTTTGGCACTGATCACAAACTCACGTTGCCTGGTTTGGGTTTCCGATCTCCGAGTTAGGTTTTTGTCGACCCCCAGGAAACAGCGAGGTTACAACCACCGCGAGTTTCGAGACGGGCGGTGCTTCATCCATTCATCTCTCAAAGTTGTGCCTCCGGTGTCGTTTTAACCGTTAAACGATCCCAAGCGGAACCGCTGCGATGGTTTCTTTGAAGCGAGAGCGCGAGAGGGAGCCCGAGGTGGACGATGACGACAACGAAGACGGAGGTGAGTTTATCTTCTGACGTTTGTCCTGCGTTAGGTTAGCTTTGTGGCTAGTTTTCCCTAGCCGCGATACATAGCGTCTGATTTCCATCACTGCGTAGTCCAGACGCACGCGGGCGGGGTCAAAGCTAAAGCGCGATCATCCTGCAGCGAAAACAAAAAGCACCGCGTAGAGGAAAACCATCGCACCTTCGTGAACCTGAACGCTAGGTTTATTAGCCTGTTTTAGCCGGTTTACGTTTGGATTGACCTCGTTTGTGATGGATCTCTCGATGTTTGCAGTGGTGGCCAAAACAGGTCGAGGGCGAGTCGTAGAAGACCGGAGGAGCCGCCACTGTCCTTATCTCGACACCATAAACAGGTAAGACAAGAGTTGAACGTGCGTTGCTAATGTTTGGAGCTAAAAACAACGCTAGTTGGCCCTCACAGCAGCTGACGGACAGTTTGTTTGCTCATCCTCCAGGAGCGTGCTGGATTTTGACTTCGAGAAGCTCTGCTCCATCTCCCTCTCCCACATCAACGTCTACGCCTGCCTTATATGTGGGAAATACTTTCAAGGTGGGCGAATGACTTGACGTTTGAACCGGGTGATCAGACGGCTGGTTGTACTTGGACTTGATTGTTGTGTGCAACTCTTTCCAGGTAGAGGTCTGAAGTCTCACGCTTACACTCACAGTGTGCAGTTCACCCACCACGTGTTCCTCAACCTGCACACACTCAAGTTTTACTGTCTGCCAGATAACTACGAGATCATCGACTCGTCACTGGAAGACATCACGGTAATTATTAAAAGTCATGTCATGCTTTTGATACCAGACCTGAAATAGTGTTGTTGTTGTTGTTGTTTTTTTAGATCAAATCAGGATGCAGCTTTGTTGTGTATTCCTGGTGCTGAAAGATTAAACTCGTCTTACATTATACCAGATTTACTGCATTTGCTGGGTTTGATGGATATATGGGTATGAAATGAGGCTAATGCTTTTTAAAAACCTGTCACAGCATTGTTCAAATCACGAGTGTTTATATTTAAACTGTTACTTCATTAATGCTCTCAAGTTTCCGTTTCTGAACTCGAGTTTTTTTTTTTTTTTTTGCCTTTTCATTTGTCGGCACTTCTACAGTATGTGTTGAAGCCAACTTTCACCAAGCAACACATTGCAGGACTGGACAAGCAGGGCAAACTGTACAGAGCCTACGATGGTACAACCTACCTGCCAGGCATCGTGGGGCTCAACAACATCAAAGCCAACGACTATGCCAACGTGGTGTTACAGGTATGAAGAACTGCCACTGCACTTGTATGGAACTTTGGCATGCATTTTTCAGATAATACCAATAATTTCATATCTGCCTTTTCTTCATAGGCTTTTTCCAATGTTCCACCGCTACGAAACTACTTCCTCGAGGAGGAAAACTACAGAGAAATCCGACGGCCACCAGGAGATATCATGTTTCTCTTGGTGCAGCGGTTTGGTGAGCTGATGCGCAAACTTTGGAATCCGCGAAACTTCAAGGCCCATGTGTCTCCACATGAGATGCTGCAGGCTGTAGTGTTGTGCAGCAAGAAGAACTTCCAAATCACCAAGCAAGGTAACGCTTCAGATGGCCTAGATTAGGCTCCAGTAGGATTTTACCACAAGTTGCCCTATGGAGATGACTTTGTAGCATTGATGTATTGTTTTTTGTTCTGTAGGCGATGCTGTGGACTTCATGACGTGGTTCTTGAATGCTCTGCATGGCGCTCTTGGAGGCACAAAGAAAAAACCATGTGAGTAGGAGAGGAATTTAAGGGGTTTTGATTCCTAATTGTCAGGTCCTAATATAAGCCATCTATTGTGATACTAAAGTAGTTTAATTGTTTCAATGCTAAAGGATATTTCTAGATTGTCTTTCTCTAAATTTCTATTTGATTTAGTAGCACCATTTTCAGCATGTAAAATCTTTCATATGTTATTGATTGTAAGAAATAATTAACCATCTGTCCTTGCTTTTCTGTCTGCCTTGATAGCAATCATTACAAAAGCTTTTCAAGGCTCCATGCGGATTTTCTCCAAGAAGCTCCCACACCCAGATTTAGTGAGTGTCCTACTTGTGTAATGAAATCATTAAATGACATTATGAAATATAAATGATTGTAGCTAGAGTGTAGCTCAGCTGTATTCCCAGATAATGTTTACCTTATCTGACCAATGTGGTTTGTAACTGGTAAAGAAAGAGCGTAAAGTGATTGAGAAGTAACGTCCAAATATAAGGCAAACGGCAGAAAGAACACTCTTCATTTCCACATGCCTTTAAATTTAACTCTTGTTTACAATCAATTAACATTCCCTGTGCACTCTGTTCTTGTTGAAGTATTTTTTTTATTTATTTTTTAACGAATTCTCGTGGTGTGTTGTAAAACTTTACAGCTGCCAGAGGAAAAAGAGGCGCTGCTTGTGACAGAGGAGTACCAGGAGCAGATGTCAGAGTCCACCTTCCTGTTTCTGACCCTTGACCTCCCAACAGCTCCGCTGTACAAGGACGAGAAGGAGCAGCTTATCATCCCGCAGGTCCCTCTCTTCAACATCCTGGGCAAGTTCAATGGCAGCACAGAGAAGGTACCGACTCGCATCCTGCTGACTTTGATAGTCAAATTCAAAATAAAATAAGAGAACAATGCAAATGTTGCCACTGTAATATTGCAGTGCAGTTGTATTTACTACTGAACTATGAATGTACTTTTAACATTTCAGCAGACAGTCAAACCCAAAACAAAGTGTCTAATCAACAAACGGTTTCATTCAGATCCAAGGCTGAGACAAGTGTTAGTAATCGAACAGTGACAATATACAGTACCTGTGGACTTTCCTGTCTCATTTACATTCAGGAATACAAAACCTACAAAGAGAATTTTCTCAAAAAGTTCCAGCTGACCAAACTGCCACCGTACCTCATCTTTTGCATCAAAAGGTTCACCAAGAACAACTTCTTTGTGGAAAAGAACCCCACAATTGTCAACTTCCCCATCACGTAAGTGCTGTTCATTTACTGGCAGACAAAGTGTGCAGCCTTGATCAAAACTTTTGTTCAAGTGCCAGACAGTCATGAAATGCATGTTTATGAAAGTAATGAATGATTATTATTGTGATCATTGTGTATTGTAACTACAGTGTGTGTGTGTATTTTGTCCTGAGTATAAAGATGGACTCAGATATCTTGTTACTTCAACAGGAATGTAGACCTTCGTGAGTACTTGACAGAGGAATCTCAAGCTACAGAGAAGAACACAACGTATGACCTTGTTGCAAACATAGTGCATGATGGGAAACCCACCGAGGGAGCGTACAGGATACATGTCCTGCATCATGTAAGTCACAGCCAGACATTTCAGGTGGAATTAAACTCGAAATGTAACTGAACGATCAATTCTCTCTCTGCTGAACCGGAGTTGCGTGAACTTGGTTCGACATTAACGGCTATTATGTGACCTTGCGTTTAATCAGGGGACTGGGAAGTGGTACGAGATGCAGGACCTGCAGGTGACTGACATTCTCCCCCAGATGATCACACTGTCAGAGGCTTACATCCAGGTAAGTCCACATGCTCAGTCTGTGTGAGTGTCTGTGTTCACAGATGTAAATGTTTTACAGCTCCATACTTTACTGTGAAACTTTCGCAACATACTTGATAGTCTCCTCGTTTCTTAAAGCTAAATTTACAGTACATCAGACAGTTGTAGCTTCTGGCTGTGACATAGTATCTAGGGAGCAGTCGTAGTAATGCAGTGGACCGAATCCTTGTGATTTCTTGACTGTAAATTGGTAGTTTCAGCCCAAACATATTGTCAGCAGCTACATAAAGCTTCATTAACTGAATCATATTTCATACCTGACTGGAGTTTAAAACCCTTGCGGGTTTTTTTTCTCAGATCTGGAAGAGACAAGAGAGTGATGAAGACACAAACAACCACACGGGGGTGTAAGTGATGCAGAATATTCCTCAGTGTGAATGGCCTCAAGTTTTGTAATTATTTTGGAAATGAACTGGGTATTTAAGTGATTGAGAATAACAACAGAACAGAGAATAAAAGTGGCAAGAGCATCAGCACATTTTTCTACAGCTACAAAAAGCAAATAAATGTGAACGTCTCAATGTTTTTTTCACAGTTGTATCTTTTTACTATGTGGAAGTTTCTAAATAAACCCGCTTCAGGACACATCTTTGTCTGTATGTTAAATTTCAACAATGCACATTTGATTTAATTTTAGGAGTTTTATTTGTATTTGGCCTTTTACACGATCAATTATCATCAGAAGAGCAATACGAGACGAGAAGAAGCTGCACTGCGTGTTGAGCAGCCAGTTCTCCAAATTGTCTTTAATATATACTGAGTGCTCATCTTATGGCTAACAATGCTTATACCATCTTTTCACATCCATGATTACTTGGCTTTAATAATATACAGAATAACACTTTGCAGAAACTGATGTTTCTACATGCAAACCGGAACACTTCATGATGAAAATTGATGGCTGATTACCTGAAATGGCATGCGAGGTGGATAATTTCTTCCCCAAAGAACTTGACTAGTCCATTGCTTTTATAAAACATTTAACAGTTGATAAGTGTAATACATTTGTTGACAGCTGGTCATTGTGTGCACACGGTTTCAGAGCCCGCAGTAAGCCTGCCACGGTTCTTCAGTCATTCTTCTTCCACATGTATTTCTCACAGAAGGCCTGGTTCTGCAGATTAAAAACAGAAATAAGGTGTGAAACAGAAGTTGTAAGGACTTGGAATCACTTCAAACAGAGAGTACGGGAGATGTAGCCCAGTTGCGCTACAACCAGATGAAAGCCAGATGATGGGACTGACCCGTTTGTTACTTTTATCAGCTAAACTACCAGTAGTAATGAATTTCACCTACGCCACACTTCTTAGCAGTTGGAACATCTTTGCACCAGTAGCTCGGTCCCCAAGTGCAATGATTCTTTCCCAGTGGCTCCAACTCCTTCGAGGAAACGCACAGGTTGGCTCTCTACAGGACAGACAGGACAAAAAAATCCTGATCATATGACCCAGACCAAACAATGATAGGTGTTCATGAGTATGAATTTGGACAGACTAAAGTACGTAAGATTTATTTAGTTGCCAAACTGCATCTGCAAACGATGTTGAAATTTTGTCATTGTGCTAATTTCAAACCTGGTGAAATCATGTTATTGAGGAATAGACAGAATGAAAGGATGATTACGTACTGCATAGATACCCTTTTATAGAGCTGTAATAGCGTGTGAATACAAGCTATAGAAGTTTTCTCTTTGTCCTTCCAGTAACAAGCAATTTGTAGGTCATTACATGTATGTCTGTATGACCTTCAGGTTATTCTTACCTCACAAGCCGGTGGAATATCCATCTGGTTTCCCAAAACCTTCTGTAGCCGCGAGCCATAAATTTTGGTGAAAGCTTCACACTGAAAAGAAAGTTAACAGTTTTAAGATATAAAACACATGTTAAAAGAGCATGTAGGCACATTTAGATATGGTATCTTGAGCTGAGCAACTTCATAAAAAGTTTAGACATATGTTACATGTTGGCCGGTTTATAGTATTTTAGACTTGTATTGTGTGCGAAGGATGTTGTTCGTTGAAATTACTGAGTAGCAGGAGCTGAGAGTCAGACCTTGGGGATGGCATTTGGATGATGGGCACACACAGACTGCAGGAAAGTAGACGTCTGAGGTTGAGTGGCGTTGAGGCCCAGGTGCAGTCGGCTCAGCACAGCCATCGTACGGCATGACTCGCAGTCCGAGGGGAAGAACACCTCTGGGAAATCAGTAGAGCTCGGTGACACTCAGGAAGTGTGAGGATCAGGTCAAAACAAATTATACCCAAATTCACTCGAAATAAATTGTGACTAACCTGGAACAGGCTGCTCCTTGAACAAACACAGGTGCAAAAGAGTGCATATCGTGTGAGGTGCAGCAGACGATAGAAGGAATTCAATAATTGCGACACCATATTTGTCGACAAAATCATCACATTGGTCCTTATAGCTCTTAGGCACAAGATTGCAAACCTCTCCCATGAGCTTCTTTAACGTATCCTGCAAGGCAAGGAGGTGAAAATAATGGCATTTACGTGAAGTGATGGGTGGTGAAGGCATGTGTATCTGAATCAATGTAAAGTGATATTAAAAAAAGATTCACCTCAGTCATGTTTTTGGGCAGCATAGTCTCCAGCTTCTTGATAATAAATAAACACAGGGTGCAAACTGGGTTGAACTGCTTCTAGAGAGAGGATTATCTGATAAGAGCACTATTTTTATACTGAAAATGAATAGGTTGAGTCAAGTTTCACTTCAACTTCCATTTTACATTTCACTTCTGCTTTCTCATACTAACATGAGTTTTGGTGCCCGTGTCAGGTGCAGAGCTGGATATGTCTTTGTTGGTGACCTGGTGGGGAAGTTTCAGCAGTTCCTCCTTGCGGGAAGCACAAAGTCCAAACGCCTCACACGTCTCTCTTGGTTCCTACAAAACCACATCATTTTATTTTAAGAGTGATCTCTGAAGGGTGTGGTGCTCATTGTTCTCCCACATGTATAAAAAAATAAGCCTAAACCGAGGTTAAACTCACCAGGTTAGCTGGTGTTTGCTGCAGGACTTTTGGCAGATACATCTTCACCTGTGAATCACACTCTGATGCCTGTTCTCTTGGGAGGCGCTGGCACAACATGTGTAAGGCTTCATATACAGTCTCCTGTAAAAGCACAATAGTTCATTGTTTATTTTGTGGTAAGAATGCTGCGTGTCTACTTGTCTTTTTGACATAGAAAGATACCCGTTTTACACATTTATCTGCAAAATATAAACCAAGCAGAAACAAAAGTAACTAACCTGAACATTTGTGATGAAAGTCACATTTTAGTGCCTTGACTTTTAAAGGTTGTAATTTCTCTAATTTAATGTGTGCTTAAAGGGGGCAAATAGCTTGTTATAAATGTTTGGTTTGACTCGCAGGCTAGTGGGTGCTAGATTCTTATTTTTTAACAAAGTCCACAGCCCTGTTTGTGTGTTCAGTTAAGTAGTGAAGTGAATGCGTTTAGTCAGTGAGTCTCTTACCTTTGTATCGCTGCTGGAAATCATGTTGGAGGACAGCTGGATGATCTGGCTGCATTCTGGACAGATATCCAGTGTCTGGAGAGGAGAGGCGAAAGTGAGAGAACTGCTCCATCATTATTGATTAAAATATTAAACAGGGCGTGTTAGTGTTTCCATTAATGATAACTTTTCAAGGGTAGACTGGAAGGAAATATCCTTTATTAAAACTTGTAAATGTTATTTTTGTAACTCTTTACGATATGGTGTTAATAGAAGCAGTAATGTGTGTTATTTTAATATGTATACAGTCCCATAAATGCTTACCAGAGATTTCTGTCTGATGAATGACAAGGGGTCAATAACAAACCTGGAGTCTCCTTCAGAAAAAGAAAAAAAAAAGAAGAAATGATGCAGGCAGGAGAGAAAATAAGAGATTTAAAGGTCTAAATATGTAATAATTTTAATATTGGTCAGAATATAGATACATCCTTATTGCACTGATTTTAGGTTTTGTAAATCCTTCAATATCAATCTGATTTATAATAAGAGAATTCATAATGGCGACTGATCAGCTGGCATTAAAGCCGTTGTTAGTAGTCGTCAGTAATCTTACCTGGCCACAGAGACACCGCGAAGATCACCAGCAGAAACCCCGAGGCTGACATGGTCTGAGGGAGCAGAGGAGGAAATGAAGTGCAGATGATTTTGGTTATAAAAACATCGCAGCCGTTGTTTGAGTCGCACCGGAAATACACGTTAATCCTCTCATCCAATCAGAAGGGAATGTGTTAATGCGCAGGCGCTCTTATCAATTATTAAAGTCTATGCTGTAAATCCAGACATCTCTAAACTTCTTTGTTATATTTCCACTGCAGCGTTAAATACATACAGGCTACACGTGGATAAACTGACACACTGTCTGTGATCATTTCATATGGTGTGTTGACTGTATCAACTAGCCTATGTAACGTTTCATTTCCCCCCAAAAAATATAATTATGGTCAAAACAGCATTTGTCCACGTTATAATAATTTGTAATAATTTATATGTGGCCCTTGCCTATTTAGATAAACTATTTACAAAAGTTTAGCCTTAATTGGGGGGTTCACATCCTAAATACAACATATCTGGAGTTTGGTAAGGCCGATACCGAATGCCTTGTTTGTAGTTTATAGTATTTAAACAAAAAACATGCCTGAATTCACATGTTGTTTTTCAGAGTTTATATTTGAAAATAACAAAGTGAGCAGTAGGTGGCAGCAGAGCAGAGTAAATATGCAGTGCTTGAGTTTGCACCCTACAGAATGTTGTTTCTGAAAAAAAGGTTGATGCTCTATGATATAAGCTTTCGAGTATATAGTTGTTCAATTAATTCATCTATTATGGCTGAAATAATTTACAAACATTTACAAGAAGGAAAGGCCACAAATGTAATTAACTGTCTGATGCTGACAGTAACCACCAGAGCTGTTGATACACAAACAGGGTCTATAGAAGACTCATGAAAAAGAAACCTTACCCCCAATACATTTACAAAAAAAAATATCCAAAGCTACAACTGGACTAGTCAGAGTTGTTTCCAAAACAAATGCTGTCGGCAGATGAAGTTCAAATTGACCTCTTTGAGCACAATCCACAAAGTTTTCTGGCATTTGTGGAAAACTATTAACAATAGGAGTGTAAAAATTCAAGACAGAAAACATCACATGGCCAGATGGAAGATTAGATTCCACAAAAAAATTTGAAATTCTAGTTGCAAATATGTGAAAAGAAACCGGCTGCTAAAACAATCATCATCATCATCAAGCCAATCAAGATGTTACAAACTAAAAATACTGGCTGTATAAAACTTGCATATTAATTTTTTTCCTGCAGCTCATTTTAATTTCGGTTTGTTTTTGTGGTTGTATGTACTTCTTTTCACTTAAAAAAAACAAACAAATAATATAGTTAACTGAGGCATGCCAAAGCTGTGTGCTTGTTGTTTCATTGGGCGTGTGCACAGATCAACACATTTCTGCCTTAGCTCAAGGGATTACAGACATTAATGAGTCACCTTTCTCTTGGCCGCTAAAAGGTCTCATCATTTGATATATAAGAGGCAGAAGGGCAATATTTGAATTTGCTGTGTTTCTGCGATTCATACTTTTTGCAACTTTTAATGCATTTACAGTATCTTTTCCTTTGTTTATTTTTCGTGATGAATTAATGTGTTTTCTCAGCCAAGGCAAACATAATTCAATATTTTAGACACTGACCAGAGAAGTCCCGAAAGACACAAACAAAAAGATTTTGTTTGCATTGGTTTATGTAATCATATAGAGTAATCAAAAATACCCAACCCCTTTAGCCTGCAAGACACTGTAGTTATGTGAATAAAATCTAATTTTAATATATCAATTAAAACCTTTGGGTACTGTTTAAGTTTTACTGGATTTTGAGAGCATAATATTGAGCTTAATATTGAACAGTAGCCTACTAGTGATTTTTTTTTTTCAAAAAATCTAAAGCAAAATTGTTCAAACTCCTAATTCAGTATTTAATAATATCACAGGTTTCTAACACCTCTATTTTGTATGTTTAGCATGATGTAGCCTAGCCTAGTCTCGTGTAAAAGTTTCCTGCTCATTAATATTCTTTGGTTGCTGCCACTATTTTACCTCAAAAATCCACCGAATTAGATTCAAATCCTCTGACAAAAATGGCCACTCAGGAACAATTCCTGAACAAAGGTTTGCAAGTATGCAATGGGATCATTGCATTGCTGGAAACCTCGCTGATTATCAAGCTTCAGTTCACCCACTGTCAGCATCACATCCATCTAAAGAACGGCCTCGTATTTACAAAGAATCCAAGATGCCACTCGCACCGTTTCGTACGTCTGCAGCAGCAAAACATCTTCCTAACAGGATGGTGTTGTGTTGTTTTCATTAAGGCCTTACTCTTCTTACACCGGACATACTCCTGGTCATTGGACCCAGTTTGGTCTCTTTACTCCATGAAACAACCTCCCAGAGCTCTGTAGGCCGATTCCACCTTTTCTTGATATTCAAGTCAACTTTAAGGTGCTTTTTGGCCATGACAGGTTTCCGAGCATGAAGTCTTTACTTTCATTTTCTTCTTATAGATTGTATGAATACTTTTGTTCCTGCCTTCATCAGGCCATCTTGTAAGTCTGTGGCATTTAAACAGAGGTTTTTCTTAGCTTCGTTTCTTCCCTGTGAAATATTGGTCTTTCTTCCTGGCTGCTGTGCAATGAGTTTAATTTAGTTTTTGCTTTCAGTGTCATGAAAATCAGTTTTTTTTTTATTTTGAAATATGATCTTCTAGCTTTTGAGAGGGTTCCTTTAACTTTATGTTTTTCTGAAACGGTGTCAGTGCCGTTATAAAGTTCATAGAAAGTTAATTGTATTTCACATGTATTCGTTCATATTAGTAAGTAATTAGAAATAGAAATGTTAAATTTGAGTTGAAAAATATTGACATAGTTGTATTACAAAAATAAAATCCTGCAACTCAGAGAAATTACGTTACACATTTTCAATCAATTTGGTTGCCACTCTGCTCATACAAATGTAATTTATGAAAAACATGTGATGTCTTGGAAAATGTACAGCTCTGTTAAATAGTTTTAATTGCAACCAAAAATCAAACAAAGCAATGTCAATTAACAGGATGAAGAATGACTTCAAAATTTAATTCAAAGCATGCAGAACTGCCCTGAATGTCTGGCCTTACATTATTATCATACAGCTCAGCAAAGCCGAGGATTACCACTCAAACTTTTTTCTTTTCTCTTGCATTTTTGTCTTTCCACATCCTTCTCAAGCATTTATTTGCAAATCATTAATGGTGCCATGAGTTAGTTTTGAACTCTAGCAAGACAGGTTAAAGACTAGAGGCAATTCTTTTCAAACTAGAAGGATTTCCCTTAAAAACAAACAGGTTTTCAGTTATTTAAAAGCTGTGTTGACTGGAAAGAGTCTGGAATGAAGTCAGATCAACCAAATATGAGGAAACTGCAAGCTAGCAGGCTTTCTCATGCCATCTGCAATAAATCAGAAAAGAAAAGACCAATACAGTGATGAAGTTAGTGTTTTTTTTTTTTTTTTTAATAAGGTCCCTATCCCCGAGGAGATTTTTGGTGACAGAATACATTCACTTGTAACCCCACTCCCCTAACCTTACTCATCAAAACTAGGTGCCAAACTCCAACCCTCACCCTTTCCAAAACCTTATTCTAACCACAACCCTAAAACCAAGACTTAATGCTCACTCTACCCCAGGCGACCTCAATTTTGGTCCCCACAGTGATACATGTCCCCATGGGTTGGTGTGCATTCAGACACGCATACACATTTTGTACCATTCTTGGACTGCTCTGAAAACTATCATCATGTATCTATCGATCGATTTACCCAAATAGAATCTGAAAGTGGCACCATCATGTTCAAACTGTTATTAGAAAGACAGAGTACAATAAATCCATCTCCACACTTCATCATTTGAAGACCTAACTTGACTGTGATTGACGAATCTGTCTGCCCAGACATTCCTTCTCAACTGTGAAGTCACATTTCCAGTTCAGCATCTTTGATTCGCTGATGCATACAGTCGACTTCATTCCTTACCTGAAATCTACACCCACTATTGTCCCCACTGATTCTTCCTACTTCGAGGCAACGTGATGATGCAAACGATAATTAGAGGTTAAAAATGTTATCAGGAACCAAGACAACTTCCTTGTGATTTTAGACTGTTTGTTGTATCAAACATGTCTATTTGACTTGCAAGTTATATCACCTCTGATTTTGAGTTGACCTATTACAAACTACACAAGTAAAGTGGAATTTAATGAATAAACACCATAAAAGAAGTTGGGAATGAATTAATTCATAGATTTATGTAGTTTAATGACAGTGTTGTTTTCTAACTTTTTTAGAAAAAAGTTTTTTTTTTTAAATAGTCCCAGGATGGAACATCAAAATGACAATAGACGCCAAGACTGCTCTTTTACTTCTTTTTTTCTCTATTTAGAAGCCTGCAGCTTCCTATTGTCCATGCTATTTATGCTGTTGTTTCAAGCATATAGAAACACATGTTTACCATGGATGAGGATGATCATAACAAATCTTTAAATGTCAAACTGTATGAGGTTGTACTCTACCCTAATTGAATTACAATTGTCTAAATCGGTGTCAACCTTTTTCCAGCTCAACTTGATTAAAATGTTGTTTGAATTGCAGTTTAAAATTTCAATAACCTCTGACAAGTATGGTGTTAAATAATCCGAGATTTCCATTTGTACTCTCAGTGAAGACAATGCAGTTCCTAATGACCTAGAGCTTTTAGCCTCAGAAATTAGCGTTAGATTACAAGTAAATTAAGTTCTCTGCAGTGCAGACTTACAAACCTCTTCCTAAAGTGCACATAAAATGACATCTCAACTAGAACAACAATTTCAGGGAATGAACAAATACACAAAATATAACAATAAATTATAAAAGCAATGCACATCAGTGTAATATAAATGTGGATCTACCGTATACAGTACAGTGTGTATTCAGGTATGTTTTTTAAATGTAGCACAGACCCAACAGACATTTCAACTAAAACAATATAAGAATGCATCTTGTTTGTGTTAAACCATTAAAACCTTTAGTTTGCAAGACATGAAGAGTCTTACTGCAGAGTAATGTATTAAAATATGTAATTAAAAGAGTATTAGACTGAATTACAAAACAAATAGGAAACTAATGTCTGATGTGTTTAGTGTTTGCCAGAAGCATGAGTATTCATCAGCAGAAAGTATTCTTTCATAGTTTATATGACGCATACAGAATACAATCAGGTCACCACTGAGACATTAAGTTGAAATTCTGCAGTCATATGAATGTTGCATGAAGCGCAGGAGCAGCAGAAAGAATAGTTTCCCTGTTTAACATGAAATGTTATGTTTAATGATAAAGCTCTCATTTAACTGGAGGACAGACATACTATCTATTACTCTGGCTCAGATACACTACGCAGGAATGGAGTAGGCTTCAGTTTAACAATGGAGGCTGCAAAATGCATGCTTGGATACAATCCAATCAGTGTCCGAATGATGTATATTCGTCTTCCGGCAAACCCTGTCAACATTACCATTGTCCAAGTTTACTCACCAACCTCAATAGGAGATGAGGAAATTGGGTCCTTTTATCATGCGCTCCAGAAAACTACCAACAAAATTCCTACCATCATCATAGGGGATTTCAATGCCAAAGTTGAGAATGACCTGAAAAGGCAGCAACGCTACTGCAAAGTTTGGACTGAGCAAAGCTAATGAGAGAGGTAAAAGACTGATCGATTTCTGCAATAAAAATGAATTGACTGTAACCAACACATTATTTCAACAACATCCAAGGCGATTGTACACCTGGATCTCGCCAGATGGAAAAAAACTGAAATCAGATAGACTATATCCTAATCAGAAGAAGATGGAGGTCGAGCGTAAAGGTAACAAGAACATACCCTGGTGCAGATTGTGGTTAAGGTCATCAACTACTTGTAGCTGAAATACGGATGAAATTGAAGTCAGTGAAACGGGGGACTCCTCCACCTAGATATGATGTGAGGCGGATTAATGATCAATACCGACTGGAAGTGATAAATTCTTTCCAAGTACTGCTTGAAAAGGATGAAGAACGGACCCCAAATTAACTTTGAGAATAGACAAAGGAAGCAATCTATGAAGCGGCACTAAAGAACTTGCCAAAACCAAAGAAATCTCGGTCACCATGGCTATCAGATGAAGTTGGTAAACTAGCTGATGAAAGACGGCTGATAAAAGCAAAGGGCCTACAATCTGAAAAGGACAAAAAGCAGTATAAAGATCTGACCAGGAGAATCCATCGTAGGACTAGACAGGATAAGCAGGCTTTCCTTGAAAAGAAGTGCGAGGAGGTTGAGTAACATTCATCTTCCAATCACTCGAGATCTTTTTAAGGCAGTGAAGGAAATCACAGGGAAGAAAACACCAAAGTTGAATGTAGTCAAGGATGAAGATGGAGAAATTCTAACTGAGGATGATCAAATCAAGCAAAGGTGGAAGCAGTACTGCCAAGGGTTGTATGCTAGTAGAGATGGTCTACGAAGTACATCAGAACCAATTGAGATGGAGGAAGAGGAACCTCCTATATTGAGAGCAGAAGTGGTACAGGCAATGAAGAAATTGCGGACTGGAAAAGAGAAAATAGATAAGAACTGGCCAAAAGACTGGACAAGATCAGTATTACCACTTCCTAAAAAAGGTGACACTCGAGAATGGAAAAACAACAGAACCATTTCTCTTATCTCTCATGCAAGTAAGATCCTGCTATACATTATTGTTGAGAGAATAAAGCAGTATATGTGTCATGAGATCCTCCAGAGCAGGTTTTGCCAAAGGAAGGGTCACAAGAGATTAGATAGCAAATGTAAGGAATATAATGGAGAGAACTATGGAATTAAATTTTCCAGTTTACATGTGCTTTATTGACAACTCTAAAGCCTTTGATACTGTCCAACACAAAAAACTTTGAACTACCTTAGTATCAATGGGCTTCCCAAAACATGTTATAGAACTGCTGAGGACACTATGACCATCAAGAATCAACAGTGAGAACTGCATGCGGTGACACTGATTGGTTTAACATCGAGCAAGAGGTACGACAAGGATGTATACTGTCTCCTCATCTGTTCAATGCCTACGCAGAAGGTGATGATTGTCAACCAATGTGAAGAGAACCCATGCATTCAAGCAGGAAACGACGCAATTGAAGTAACAGACCATTTCAGTTACCTTGGGTCAATGATATCGAACCAAGGTGGTTGTTCCACCAAGATAAAACGCAGACTTGCAATAGCAAAATCATCAATGTCTGCTATGAACAAGATATGGAAGGACAAAAGCATCAGCAAAAGAACAAAAATCAGACTGGTCTCCACCTTGATTTTCCCGATTGCAACATATGCATGCGAAACTTGGGCTATCAATGCTGCAGATCGGAGAAAAATTGAAGCATTTGAGATGTGGTGTTGGAGAAAGCTTCTGTGCATTCCTTGGACAACCAAAAAGACCAATGAGAGTGTCCTGCTTGAAATTGGAGAAAAAAAATAATCTCTTCAAAGTGGTTGCAAAACAAAAACCGTAATGTTTTGGTCACATTGCCAGGCGTGAAGGAGACAATCTGGAAAAGCTGATTATGTTTGGTAAAGTGGAAGGGAAAAGAAGTAGGGGAAGACAGAAACTCCGCTCGACAGATGGAATTACAACTCTCACAAAGAAATCAATTTATAGCTGCTACATCAAAGCTCAAAACCGCTATGAATGGAGAAAAAGTCACGAATACTCAGATATGAGTAGAACGACGACTCTTATTTGAAGAATCACTGAAGTCAATTTAATCATTAAACGGTGGCAGAGGATTATGGAGGGGTTCGGTTTCATGACTGATGTTTCTGATCAGTTCAGTATGCATTATGACCCTAAATTATATACAATATGAGCTTTATTTAATGTTACATCAGATATAAAGTATAAAGCTGTGACATACAACATCTGTAATGCATTTGATAGTTTTATCATAATCCTAGATCATCCTCCTCCTCCACACTCCTCGCTTGAATTTTTAATTTTATTTATCCCAAATCCCAAAGAATGGTTCTAAATAATCTGTACAATTCAATGTGTTGCAATTATCTACTTTAATACAAGACATCGGTCACAGTTGTGCGACTTTGAGGTAATTTTAAGAATATGACAAAACATTACTGTTATGATAGTTATTAGTTATTAACCTGTTCATTTTTAAATAGTCAGAATAGAAGTGAAACCAGATGGTTATCATCACGACCTACAGTAGATTAGACCATGATGTTAATTTACCTGCCCCTGATCCTGATGATGATATGACACTGCATGAATGTACCATATCACCAACGACCTCTAATGAATTGGTTAATATGTAAATTCCTTTTAATCACCAGCTGCTGATTATGGTAACACCCATACTGCTTCCAGTCAGCCCGTAGCTAAACTGTAATTTCCGGCCTGACAAGATCTCATCGAGGTGGTGCTGTTAAAGAAAAACTTGGACAAAAATAATGACGCTTGGCAGTAAATGAATCAGGAAGGGAAAACATAACACTCCCATCTTTCCTATAAGTGAGGTAAACCAAAGTTGGCCAACCCTTTAATTTACAGGCCACCACCTGTAGGTGGACTTTACGCAAGCTGTCTCAATAGTATCAGCATCATCACGCGCTTGGCTACTTGGCTACTCTTCATCACTGCCAGAATGTTAAATGAAATGAAATTTCTCCCATATGCTCTGCCTTTTAGAAAAATATAAAAGTGAACATCATATCATTACTCGTTAGTGAGCAGAAGTAGGAGTCTCATGAAGGAATAAAGATTCCACAATGCTCAGTGTCACATGTTTCCTGCAATATTTTCCATTTCATCAGTGAAGTGTGACAGCAGTTCACCCCAGAAAGGCACATTTTGATTTATAGGATTTGTAACTTGAGTTTGAAAAGTTTCACAAACTATTAATTTAAAGCTTGTGAATATGATAACGCATATCATTAGTGGTAGTATTGTTCGTTAAGGAACCAGGAAATGTGCATGTCTAGTAAAACCACTGACAGCCTGTAATTATAGCATGTAAAGACCGTATGTAGGCAGAAACATTATTTCCTTTTTCCTGCATCACTTCATTCATTACATTACTTGTTGTTATATATTCATAATTATTAGCAGTGACTCTAACATTCAATATTCTAGCTTAATATACAGTTGAGCCCACACAACAGCAGTTTCTGAACGTAAAGCAAACATTTTTATGTTCTCTTTCCTTATCTTTCATGCACATGAAGGGACTGTTTTGTTTTGTTTGTACCGGGTTGTTATGCAGCGAAGTAACAAAACCAGAGGGATCACATACCTGAACCAAGTTTGACCAATTGTTTCTCATGTACAGTACATCCGGAAAGTATTCACAGCGCTTCACTTTTTCCACATTTTGTTATATTATTCCAAAATGGATTAAATTCATTTTTTCCCTCAAAATTCTACACACAATACCCCATAATGACAAATGTGAAAAAAAAAAATCACATGTACATAAGTATTCACAGACTTTGCCATTACACTCAAAATTGAGCTCAGGTGCATCCTGTTTCCACTGATTATCCTTGAGATGTTTCTACAACTTGATTGGAGTCCACCTGTGGTAAATTCAGTTGATTGGACATGATTTGGAAAGACACACACTGTCTATATAAGGTCCCACAGTTGGCAGTGCATGTCAGAGCACAAACCAAACCATGAAGTCCAAGGAATTGTCTGTAGACCTCCGAGACAGGATTGTATCGAGGCACAGATCTGGGGAAGGGTACATAAAAATGTCTGCAGCATTGAAGGTCCCAATGAGCACAGTGGCCTCCATCATCTGTAAATGGAAGAAGTTTGGAGAGAGAGAAAACTTGCAGAAGTGCTGCTCCAACTATGCAGTGAGAGAAAATCAAATAAATGGCACAACAACATATGAAATAAATCGGACTTCTCCACACAATACAGGACCACTGAACGTGTGAGAAGAAACGCAGTGAATCCCTCAGATTTCCTGTAGCTTGTAAAGCAGCCTGTAGGACTTTCCTGTGCTGCAGACCAAGCTTCTGGCCTTACTGATAACACTGTGAAAGTGATCAAGACGTCTCTGAAAAGAGGTCAAAAATGCTCCTTCAGTGCCACAGGTCTGCATCCAAAGTACAGTAGGTTCCTTGAATTTTCTATACAATTGTCTTTAAGTCACGGCTAATGCATTTTCATAAATTTTTCTTGCCTACGTTATTTACATCAGATCTCTGAGGAGGTAGATACTGATTTGACAGGCTGCTCTCATGTCACAACGTCCCTTCCTGCAAGATTACACCCACCTCAGACATGTTTCATCCTGAAAGCAGTGACTGCAACAACAGGTGAGTACACAGCCAAGAGAGACTAAGAGTAAGTGACAAGCATGTGTACAACAAATACACCGTATTCTTAAATATTTTGGCCCTCGCAGGATTAATCCTGCCAAAGATTTTCTTTTTAATTCTCTGTCTCTTTCCCCCTCTTAATTTCAACAATAAATGCTGAACATGGGAGTGGAAAGAGTAGAGTTGGAGTGTAAACATTCCCTTTGAAAAATGTTCCCTTCATGTCAGTCAGGTGCAACAGATTCTGTCAACAGTGTGACCAGGTGCAAGACAAATAGAACAATGCGTGATCATTTGTTTTTCTTGGGCTATGTAGAAAACAATCTGAGAGTAGCTTCTGATGCACCAACACCCTGCTGAGTTTAGACTCATAGAATAAAATCTCTCTTCTCAAAAGCCGTAACCTTTAAGTTCCTTTAGTGCTAACCTGTCTGGAAAAAGACAATTGTATCGAATAGAATACAGCCCTTCAAGGTGCTGGTTAATAGGTTCATCCTGCACATCATCCTCACAGCAACAAAGATACATTTGATTGGTTTGAGACAGGAGCTCAACTTCCACCCCTTGGCTGTTAACAACTAAAAAACTTTTTCCACTGTTAAATGAACGCGTTGCTCACCATCAGTCATAACACAACAGGCTGTGGCAGTCAATTTACTGCATGAACTGTAATCTCATTAAAACACTTTTTTTATGCCAACGGCAAGATGTTTCCTGTTTCTAAGCATTATATATTTCTTTACTTTATTATCTAAGATAATAGCCACCAGATACAGACCAACCACATCTTGATAACCACAGACAACGTTTGTACCCTTGCGTGTGCTAAATACATCTATACTGTAAGTCTAACAGTTATTTTTAGCCAGTATTGACAAAATATTCTGTGTATTCTTGCCATCTTGCTTTGACACTGAATAGCCCTGCTGTAGATTCCTACTGTAATAGTTTGCTCATGAAAAATGTTATGTGGGGGGAATGTGGAGAAACATTCAAAAAGGCCCAGTGTATACTGCATACAGCTGCAATATTTGAGGCTTCATATGTTGAATTGCTATGAGAGGAAGATAAAATGAAGCAAAGAATGAGTAAAGGCACAGTAGATGGTGAGATTTAATGTTTGGGACATTATTGTGTAGCACATAAACTAAAAGTTAAACCCAACAGTATGGGCCTCTATCATTTTAAGTCTTACAGTTTAAACTAAAAGAAAGAAATGGTGTGGCAGTCTCGAGTGTTTCATCTAAAGTATTGCACAATAGGACAAAAAAAAATAGTAGTTTCTGACTATGATGTCTCAATTAGGACAGAAAGCACCTATAAGCTCATGGCTTGTGTGGAAACTGGTCCTGATGGAGGGCGAAGTGGTAACAGAGGTATGCTGAAGGAATGAAATGAACATTAGTGGCATGGACTCAAGACTTGTCTAAGGTGGAAGCTCACTAATAATTCACATAAATGTGTCAGTCTAAGATGCAACCTCAAATGCTTTTCAAACTGTGTCGAGCCTCTGACAAATTAGATGAATTTTAATGCGCGGAAAATGTATCTTCCTCTGAACTTGCGCAAAAAGACACCCAGCTTTGATATCAGCGGGCTGTTTTTAAAATAGCCAAAGGCTAGAGCTTTTCACGGCACACATTTTGACTTGCATGCACAATAGCACACACACAAGTGGGGCTGAATTGTTAACATTTGCATTGCATTTGTAAATATGTATTTTACTTGTATTATAATAGGTTTTATAGAAGTTAATTTTGTCTAAGTGTCACTGAGTTTGTGGGTGTTAGGCAATTTGTATCTCTGTGAAGCATTAGTGTAATGACGGGCTGCCTTTAATTCAAATTTAAATGTAAGCTACTTCAAGGCTTGTGCTCTCAATATACAGAATAATGACTGCAACGCAGGAAACACGTGTAAAATACATGTAAAATACATATTTACAAATGCAATGCAAATGTTAACAACTCAGCCCCACTTGTGTGTGTGTGTGCTATTGTGCATGCAAGTCAAAATGTGTGCCGTGAAAAGCTCTAGCCTTTGGCAATTTTAAAAACAGCCATAAATCAGGTTAAATGGTAACAAAAAGAACACAGGCCAACTGTAGGCTATATTTTCCATACTTATTTGTAAACTATATGGAACTTAAAATATGCTTTCATGGAGAGAGTGACTTTTTTTTAACATAGCCTCTGTTTTTATGTTTAGTTTTTCAGTAGGCTATTGTAAATTGAAATAATGTCAATTCAAAATGTAAATGTAACAGAGCAAACTTCGGTATGTTCAGTTGGCTTTAAAACTTATCTGGCAGAGTGAAGCTTGTCCAGTCAGTGTGTGGGCTAATTGGTCTGAAGTATTTGCAGTTTCAAACCATTGCGTGTCTTGTCAGACCATCTCCTGTACGTTTCTTCTCCAGGAAGTTGTGAGCACCTGCATGTCTGACATTGTTGGACTCCTTGTTTGTTTCGCATTGTTAAAATAGTAAACCACTTACTTTAACTGATTAAAAAAATGGTTTCAATGCATATTAAAACAACCTGCTTTATTATACACTTGTAGAAAAAGCCTACAAACTCGTACAATAAAATGCGCAGGAAAAGACAATTTAAAATAATAACGTGGCAGTAAAAAACAAGAATCTCATAAATTATTTAACAGTGTACAGTTGATCCAAAACTGTAGGCTATATGTGAAAAAGACTGACCTAATTGGTCCTAATAATCTTAAGTGAAACTGCTCTAATCAGTCTTTCTGGTTTGGTTAAAAACAAGGCGACCCAATAAGGAGGGGGAAACCGTTTCCATGTGTCAAATATTTTTACAGTTTATATCCACAACACTATAACTTTTTTTTTTTAAACATAATGAGGAATTCACTCATGGGCCTAGATTATAGTGCCTCAATTCAAAAGTATGTTTTTCTGATATATTAACCAAAATCTCGTTCAATATGTTGCATTATTCCTGACAGCTTTTCTTTGTACCATGAATAAATGAGAAAAGCTCCTAGAAATGCAGAGGCTGCAATAGTTTCATTCCTGCCCACTGCCATAAGACTTTACAATAACTCACCTCTGGCAAAATCCATCACAGTACAATAACACTGTTGACTGTGTTTCTTGGTTGCTTGTAAATTATATGTATGTTATATATATAGATATATACTGTACTGTATGTATATATATATATATATATATATATATATATATATATATATATATATATATATATATATATATATATATACATACAGTACAGTATGACTGTGTTTATTGGTTTGTTGTATATAATATATATAGATATTTAATGTACTGTATATATACTGTATGTACTGTGCATTTTATATTTTATATTTATATATTTTTTTATTTTATTGCTTTTCTATTATATTATTCTATTCTATTATTATTTTATTCTATTGTTTCTATTATTGCTCCTGTATGTATGCTGCTGTGGCGAAAAAATTTCCCCTCGGGGATTAATAAAGTATATACCTACCTACCTACCTACCTAGTTTCCGTAATTACGATGTGTAGTCTGAAGTTGTTTGACAGGGCTAGATAGATAGTTACTTTTTTTAATCCCCAAGGGGAAATTTTTTTTCAAGTGATGAAGCAGAGAAGGAACTAGGAAGGAGAAAATGTATTCTTTGTCTCTGTGGAATTCCTGAAACCAAATGGCGCGTCAGATGACGCAGCGCAGTCAATAAAACACCCAACAGACTTAGCTGCAGGTTCAAGGTTGCTGCCACAGAAGAGCTTTTCCCTTTTTCACGGGTGACTTTCCTCATTTCTAACTTTCCAGATTCTAGCCTAGCCTCCTATATTTTCACTTGGGCACAAACCCTAGGTTATAGCTTAACAAAAACCTAATGTTTAACATTTTATTGTAATTTTTCGCGTCAACAAAATTCCGAAAATATAATATTAGGCTCAAATCTGACTGGAGAATATTTGTTTTTCTTGCAGAGATGAATCGTTTTCTGTGCCTACTGGCTTTAGGGCTTTACCTGTGCTTGCAATGCCATGCCAACACAGGTGAGTACCGTCTGTTTCATCTTACTGACAATGTAGTTTAGGATGCAATTTGATTTTGAATAATCTCCTTTCCCCCATTTTCTGTGATTTTTCTACTTTATGTCACAGAAATGTGCGTGTCTATTTTTTTTGTTCTTCATTTACAAAAACCTAAAAACTTTGTAAAAACTGTAGGCTAATAACTGTGTGATAGGAATGGAACATAAAAATAATCATGTTTATAAATGCCCTATATTCAGAACCAACACTGTACCACAAAGTAGGGTAGAATTAAACAATATGTGATTCTTTTTTTTTTTTTCTATTTGATTTTTAATTGGGCCTCATTCATTTTGCTTTCAGGTACCCGTTTGAGCCGGAGTGTAATTGAAAATGCCGTTAAGGCTGCGAAGGCCAATGTGGACGCAGCTTACAAATACTCCCGCAGAGAGTGAGTGTGCAGATCTGTTGAACTACTGTATCTTGTAAATGAAGATATTTATAAACCTGACCTCTCCACACAACACAGGAGCCTTGCACGAGTGATCCGAAACGATGCCCATCCTTCAGACGTGCTGCGGCTTCTGAAGCAGCCGGTTGGTGTGTCCAGACTTGCAGTGCGCGCGGCTGATTACATGGAGAATTCTATTGAAATATTAGAAAGGTCAAAAAGCCGTCGCAAACGCTCCATCGAAGCCACAGGTCTGTATACCAAATGGTCTTTTGAATTGTCCATGCAGATTGCGTTCAGTCACCGCTAACATCTTTATTGTCTGTGTTAATTAGATCGGATCACTCAAGAGGACCTGCAGATCATCGCCGAGCTGACAGGCTGCTCTCCGCGTCACCCGCAACCCTCTTGCAACACGATTCGCAACGTAAACAAGTTTCGCACAGCAAGCAGTTCTTGTAACAACAGGTGAGGTAGCCAAATTTCACAAATTGATGAATTTAAAATAGACGTGGACATATGCACAGCTAACTTTCTTTTTGGTGCAAGTAAGAGCCCTCATTTATTTTATGTTCCTGGTTTGCGGCTTGTCTTGACACTTTTGTTACATGATGTTTCCTTTATACAACATCGCGGTTTTATTTCTCTCACGTAGAAAAAACACTCGCTGGGGAACATCCAACATACCTTTCCTCCGCTGGCTCCCCGCTGAGTACCAGGATGGAATCTCACGGCCAAAGGGCTGGGACCCTGAGCTGCGCATCAACAAACATCTTCTTCCTCTGGTAACACACTTCAAAATATATCTTTACTGGCTACACCATGATGACACTAAAAAAAAAAAAAGCACTTGCATTTGTTTCAGCTAAATCTTTTTACAAGGTGCTTATTGTCAATATGCTGTCCTCAGGTTAGAGAAGTGTCCAACCGCATACTGGCAACAGCTAATGCTGATGTGGAGAGTGACTCTGTCTACACTCACCTGGTCACAATCTTTGGTCAATGGACGGATCACGACCTGACCTTCACTCCTCACTCTCCGTCCATCCGTTCTTTCAATGGCGGCGTTAACTGCGAACACAGCTGCGATAACACCGAGCCCTGCTTCCCCATTACTGTCAGTGTCCTCAAATTACTCAAAAGATACAGTATGTCTTAAGTGCAAACACACCCCTAATAAATGTTAACTGCTTCTTTTTTTTTCAAAATAGATTCCCAGAAAAGATCCCCGCTTTGGCAAAAACTCAGAGGAGTGCATAAGTTTCTCCCGCTCAGCACCAGCTTGTGGTTCAGGCAACACAGGGTCCATCTTCGGTAACAGGACTGAACGTCAGCAGTTGAACACTCTCACATCCTTCATTGATGTCGGCCAGGTGTACGGTTCAGACGATGCCAAAGCACGCTCTCTCCGGGACCACTCGTCAGAGAAGGGTCTGATGAGGGTTAACACAGACTATGATGACAACGGACGTGAGCTCCTGCCCTTCACGGATATGGAAGCTAATTTGTGTCGCACACGAGCACGCATTACCAATAACAGTGATGCTGAGGAGGTGCCCTGCTTTTTCGCCGGTGAGTGACAGCAACTACACTTACATTCAATCTTTAAAAGGGTTTCATTCATTCCAAGCCTTGCGCAGGCCTGACAGCACTCCCCCCTCGAGCCCCCCCACCCCCTAATTTTCTGTGATTTTTAAGGTGACGAGCGAACCGATGAGAACATTGGCCTGACCTCTTTACACACACTCTTTCTGCGAGAACACAACCGATTGGCACGTGCCCTGGCCAAACTGAATCCTCACTGGGATGGAGACAGACTGTACCAGGAGGCACGCAAGATCATGGGTGGATACTTCCAGGTTAGACATGGGCTTAGTTACATGAAAAACACAAAGCTTGTAAAGGTATGGAGAATAGCATGTCTTCAAATGCCACAGTTAACTCTGTTTCTGTTTTGTCTTTCAGGTGATTACTTTCAGGGACTACTTACGCCACATCGTTGGCCCAGACTTAATTGCGAAGCAGCTGTCCACATACCCAGGTTACGATATGGACGTGGATCCCAGCATCTCCAACGTCTTTGCCACTGCCGCCTACCGATTCGCTCACCTCATGGTTCAACCTTTCATGGCTCGTCTTGATGAAAACTACAAGGAACACCCTGATTACCCCAGCCCTATGCTGCACAGAGCCATGTTTGCACCTTGGAGAGTGGTCTTTGAAGGTATGAGCAGGTCTTAGTCCTTCCCTAAACAGACAGTGAGTTAAATAATCAAAATTTAATGATCTCATGTGTTCTTCAGGTGGTGTGGACCCAATCCTGAGGGGACTGGTGGGTGTTAAGGCCAAGCTAAACACGCAGGAGCACATGATGACTGATGAGCTGAGGGACAGGCTGTTTAAATTCTCCATGGACATGGCACTGGACCTGGCTGCGCTGAACTTGCAAAGAGGAAGAGACCATGCACTCCCTGGTATTTATTTTTTTTATCTATATATCCTTTATGTCTGAAGTGAATTTTGCCTGCACAGCTAAGCCTTTGTCGGCTCTCCAGAACATACATTAAATTAAAAATGTGTGTATTCATTTTTAGGCTACAACAAATGGCGCAAGTTCTGCAAGCTGTCACAGCCAAGAAATCTGGCAGAGCTAACTACAGTGCTGAACAACACACAACTGGCTAAGAAGCTGCTTGAGCTCTATGGCACACCTGACAACATTGATGTGTGGCTGGGAGGCGTCGCTGAGCCATTTGTCGATGGAGGAAGAGTGGGACCACTGTTTGCCTGCCTGATTGCCACACAATTTGAAAAGATCCGACAGGGAGATCGGTAAGCACACAGGAAATTACACAACTCACACTGCTGTGTTATTGCTGCTGTTTTGGCTGCACTTTTACATTCAGAGACTTTAAACATGAACAAACTGTTTTGTTACCTCAGTCTTTGGTGGGAGAATGACAATGTCTTCACTGAGGCTCAGAGGAATGCCCTTAGTGAAACATCTCTTGCCCGCATTATTTGCGACAACACTGGAATCACTGAGGTACCTAAACAACCCTTCCTGTACCATCCTCGAGGGTCTGGTTACACCCAGTGTGATGACATCGCAGCCTTTGACCTGCGTCCATGGAATGAGAGTGGTGAGTGAAATTCTCTGTGGCACAGTGCACTGAAGACAGTCAGTGTAACTAGAGTATTTTGGAAATACTGATTTTACCCTATAATTTTCTCTAGAAGAAGACGCAGATGAAGACCAACCGGGAGGTAAATGTACCACCTCTGTACTGCTAGCCATAAATATTTAAATTAAATTTAAATTAAAGATAAGAATTTAAAATGCTTTAATGGGAAGGTCCGTTTTTTAAGCATTGGAGTGTTTTGAAAATACTAATTTTACCCTTAAATTTTTTTCAAGGCCTACGTGGTCCCCGAGGATTTCCAGGTACTGTTTTCTATAAACATTGAAACTGATATCCTAAAACTTGATTAACTAAAAGTGTTACTTTGAAATGCTATAATTTATTCTTTTGAAATAATTGTGCTCATGTCTTTTTTCACTCAGGACCCAGAGGGCCCCAAGGAGAAACAGGCCCTCCTGGCTCCACAGAGCACGTTGCCTTCTCTGTGCAACTGGGCAACAACTACCCCAAAGCTGGTTCCCCCATCGCCTTCCGATCGGTCATCTACAACGGACAGAACAGCTATGACACCAAGACTGGGATTTTCACTTGTGTGTACCCAGGTGTCTACGAGTTTAATTTCCACTGTACAATCCACAAGTATACAGGCAGTGTGGATCTGATCCGTGACGGTAAGATGATTGTGCACTCATTCACCACCCGTCAGAACGGTTACATCTCGGCCAGTGGCAGCACCATCATTAAGCTGGAGAAGGGAAGCAAAGTCTGGCTGATGGCTAACCATGGTGGCAATGGCATCGCCAAAGACAGCTTCTTCTCAGGGCATCTGGTGTTCACTGAGTAGGAGGGATGCTAGAGCTGTTGACCCCACAAATACCAAAACAAAGTCAATTTTTACCACTCCTTTAGTACAATTTGCACCTCTTAGATGCTGCCAATAGGGTGTGCTCATACTTGAGTAGTTTATTAGTGTTAAATTTACCTCTAAAGTAATAAAATAATAAAATTACTTCTTGAAATGGACATTATTTGCTGTGAACCTTGCTGACAGGAAAGCACAATATTTACAAAAAAAACCTGTTGCTCATTTTGAAGCTTTATATTGAATGAAGGAATGTAATAATGCACTGATATATGCAATGGTAATGTAATGGGAAGGTCAAGGCATATTATTTAATTTATCTGTACTTAAAACAATGAAAAAAGGATGAATACTACACCTGATTTGTTTTTTGCTTTTTCTTTCAAACTAATTATTTAATTTTCTTTTAAAAAAAAAAAAAAAAAATGTGAAAAGTGATTATTTTAAGGCAGTTGAATGTAAACCATCAGGTTTTTTATGACACTTTGGTTTGTTCAGAATTTAAACTTTGAGTCATTTTAATTTTGTAATAACTGTAATAAAAGTAATAAATGAATGTTTTACAAATCAATTTCTGCCTCTGAATGTAGTGTATGATGAGAAATAACAACACTTAAGGAGATTAGAATATATTTGTTTGCAAACCAGAGAAAAACACAGCTGATAATGTTATCAGACCAGAAGATGGCACTGATGTACAAGTTTTTAAAGGACTGGAAATCAGCCACAGGCGCAACCATTTTAGGATGAATTCCTGGTATTACACAGCATAGAGGACATAATCCTGGTCCTTGAGATAAAGTGTTGATTTTTAGAAGATGATTTATTTAGATTATATTTACTATATCTTAATCTAACAATGTTATTGTATCTTAACACTCTTCATGTTTTCTGGAAAGACCGTGCGGGTCAAAACCCAGTTCAATAGTTGATGATTTATTTTTTCCTAGGCAGGAACCTGAAGCAAGTTTAGCTTTAGCTGATCTTGAAAGCAAAGTTTCTACTAATAAAAAGTCATGCACATCATGTAGGTTGTAAAATTATGCCATAATTAAGTGAAAATATTTACTGTATGGATTTACAGTATGACATAGAGCCGAAAATCAGGTAAAGAGTTCACCACATAGATGAAATAAAGAACTGAATTTAGATGAGTTTTACCTGCAGTACATTTTTGGATGAAATAATATGTGGCAATGAATTTATGCCATAAGCTCCTCGTCACTTGGAGGTGAGACATCTCATATCTGAAGCACTGAGAAACATTTTCCTCAAAGCATCACTTTATACAAGTCACATTCCACAGTTAGTAATATAATTAAAATGTCACTATGATATCTGGAAAAGCAATACAAGAATAATTTCAACACGTCTTTTGATTTTCTTCACTTCAAACAAAATTATTCAGTAATAATCTTTGTTTAAAATAACTCATACACTAAGCAGAACTTCTAAGACATTTTTTGACATTAATTTGTTCATACCTTTACACATTTTACCACTTCAATATAGTATGTGAGTGGTTAAATTTAAATTTGTCACTCAGTGTGTATGTGACTCTATAAATAACTGTGGCATTGAAATAATTGAAAAGGAATCATTATGAAATGCAACACCTGTGCTTTTTTCTTATTATGGTATTGCCAGTCAAAATATCTGCTGTTAAGTCTGGAATAATGTCCTGAGTAGATGGTTAAGCTGCATTGATATTATGAACCCAAATTAGACTACAAAACCCCAAATGTCTTATTTAATGAAACAGGTTGTAACAATAATATGGAGGCTTAATGTGATTTTTAGGTCTAACTTTTAAATGTCACTCAGTTTTTGGTCCATCAATGACCATAACTATTTTTTCCATAGGGCTATATGTTTGGGACTGTAGTTGCCTTGTGTCCTCCCAAATTTGCAGATTTTAATTCTTTATGGAAATAATTTAACTCAATAGACCATGTATAGATGAGTCCAAATGTTTGCTGAAAGTTTAGCAGAGGATGGTTTGTGATATTAACAAATTTTTCTGAAGGCGGTCCTCCCCGCTTTAATTGCAGAGGCCGACCCTCCCCAGAGGATCTGCATCTTTGCCTAAATAAGTAAACAAAAACGAGCGTAGTATAAGGCGATCGATAGGAGACGTGATGGGTCGCGTTAAGCTCTGTTGTTTTCTACAAACGTGTAGAGGAGGGACGGAAACCAGCTGCTGTGTCTCCAGTACCCCCCTTACACACTCGCGCGCACACACACACACACACACACACACACACACACACACACACACACACACACACACACACACACACACACACACACACACACACACACACACAAACCACGCCCCTCCTGACCTCCGTGGACACAGTGCCATCCACACAGAGTGGCTCTGGATGTCCCATGGGAGCAGGGGAATGCTGGAGAGGACGAGCGGCACACGATACCCCATTGTTTGGTTTAGCAGTCACTGATCCCCCCCCCCCCCACACACACACACACCTCCCCTCCACTACACACACACACACACCTCCCCTCCACCACACACACACACACACACACACACACGCACGCACACACACACACACACACACACACACACGCACGCGCGCACACACACACACACACACACACACACACACCTCCTCCTTAAAACACACGGGCTGACAGTCTCAGCGAGTTAAATTGATTAGAAAGACGTTTGTGGTTTGACTAATCCCCCATTTTCGCCCCGGCTCTCCGCTTCACCAAATAAAAAAAATAAAAAAAGCCACACATTCAGAGAGCAAGTCCTGCGGGTTGTGGTCATTGAGCGAGCCTGTCGCACCTGTGGGGCTGAAGAGAGGACACAAGTTGGGCCGCAACATTGAAATAACTGCAAAAACACGCAGGATAGGAAAATGTCTATTAATTTGCTAAATGATCTGTTTCCCTCAATGTCTAACATTTAGACTAAACAACAGGCTACAAGCTAACCCCTATTAATTGATTAGAGTCAATCTGTCTGAAAACCGTTCCTATAGAATCAGAATCACAATCAGCTTTATTGGCCAGGTATGTTTACACATACACGGAATTTGACTATGGTTGTAGCTTCTCTCTCAGCCTGCAAAAAACAAAAACAGACACACATAAATAGACATACAGGAAATAAATAAGCACATGTTATAACTTGAATAATGGTTCACGTGACATATCCTGCTTCTCTCTCACATGATGATAGAAACCTGTTTGATCTACCTAATGTTGACCAAAAACGATTTCTGGTAAGTGCAGGCCCACCAGGTGATCAATCAGGAATTTTTGAATATGAAATACATGTTTGGAAGGATTGCCCTGCAAACTAAAAGGGACCCAAAGAGAAAACTTACTTTGGATTAAACGTTTACAGCACTACAATTGCTCAGGGATGATTGAAATCCTCAAGCGTTTAATCCTCAACCTGGCTGCATTAAAAACCACTGAAACCATCTGAATTGACTGCAAATTTCCTGTGGTGCTTCTGTCGGACAGTCAAAGAACCAGTAAATCCCTACAAGTAACATATTGTACTGAGCATATCTATCTCGTGTTTGCAAGGAGTAAAGGAATTTTTTTTTTTTTTTTTTTTTTTTTAAGTATGTGTCATCGTGTATAGAGTTTTCATGGTTTTGGGGTTAAGTAGGACTGTCAGTCATGTTAGAAGAAGTGTGTGAGGGACACGGCGACAGGGCGGAGACTCGGCAGCGGGATTCCCCGAGACTGCTCTCATAATTGGGGGAACATCTGACTTTGTCCCGCGCTGGCAGATGGTGAGTTGAGGCGGGATCCAAGGGGGGAGATTTACATTCATTGTCCAGGCGCACAAACTCCACACAGAGACAATAGTCTCGGTAAGGGGCAAGGAACCAGGATTGGAAAAAAAAAAAACCTTTCCTTTTCAAAGCCAGACCAATGGGAGCGGAAATAAATTTTAGTCTAAAAAAAAATAATACCCCAAAACACGATATATTTTTATTTTATAAGGCCTAAACACAAAATACAGACCAAAACTTACCTCTGATAAATAATGTAATATTTTTTTTATTTTATAGAAAATCAGGCTATAATAATTGTAAACTGTGTGAATTTACATTGTTGATAAATTAGTAGTAATTGTTCTTCATGAGCAACACTTTTTGGATTTACAACAATGTGCCAAGACGAATTTCTATAGCCTAAAGCTTAATTGTTATGAAATCATATAATTCAGCAGCAAAGGAAAGTTTGTCAAACATAAGACTCTTTATATCTAAGTATTATATCTTTGTGTCAACGCTTGAATAAGAATATTATCGTCATGATGTGCTCTTGATGCCGTGACTCGTTTGGATTTTAAAAGACAGTCTGTTGTATTGATTAAGAACTCATTTCGGGGACTGTCAGGCTTCGGTCCAAACGCCAATCAGAGTGCAGCCCTGTCGGCTGCTGGCGGAGATTGATGGACCAACCAGACGGCCATTGTTGCCGCTGACACTGATGCGATGCGTCCTCAGCGGAATCACTGCGTTCAAAGGAGCAGACGGTCGAGCTGCTGAATACGCGCCTGTCGAGAGCGCACTTGTGTTAAATGTTGACTTGAATGAATAGACTAAACAGGATTTGCTGTACAGGCTATTCATAGCAATAGCTGCCCAGCATGTACAGGAGAACCTATACCCAAGTTTTAACAAGTGAATTCAAAAAGAGATAAAAGCCTTTATAAATTATTATACAAATATATTTTTTAGCATTCTGCACAATTCGGAAGTTAAATAAAATGAATAATATAATCTAGATTGTGTGTCCCCCCCCCCCTTCACTCCTCGTCCACGCACACACAAAGAAAGATCTTTCATTTCAATATCAATCAAATAATGTATTTGTTCATCCAGGACTTACAGATGCGCAACGTGTCTGCTTTAAAAAGACAAAACTCTTGTGATTTTCCAATGTTATCAACCTGGTCGAACTTTATGTGGGAAAAGTTTGCAGAGACAGTCACTGGTTGGATGCTGAATCTGGCAGAAGTCCAAACAACGGATGCACTTTACACCAATGAGAGCATCCATTTCAACAATCGGTCCCCCATATGGCACTAAGGCCCCTCCTCCACGCTCTATCCCGGCTGAGGGTCTCATTCATGCTTCAAGGCAGCGGTTCACTACAAGCTTCCTGGCCCACGAATCAACTGTTTTGATCCGATCTGGCCTTGTGACAAAGGAAGACCTTCTGCATACACTTATTCTAAAGAATCCTCTCAGGCAGACTTGCTCTCAACTGTCGGTGGAGCTGAACGCACCGAGCAGGTGATCAGCTGCGCTCGAACTGACGCTGGAGATATGCGCCTGGACAATGCTTGCAAACAGTGGAGGAATATTACTATCATGGTTTGAACCCTAAAAGAAAGTCTGTGTGGATTTTTATTAAGACGTTCTCTGAAACATCACACAGCTTCGGTCATTTATTTTTCAAAGCTCTGCTAAAGCCTAGTTTTTGCGTCACTCTGGAGGAGTGCAGCGCCTTGAAGTGGATCTTCTGTTGGTTGCAAAAGTGCTTCAACTGTCCAACTCAGTTTTGTCTCAAGTTGAAAAAAAGTACACCAAACGATCAGGACAGGGCTTAAATGTTCGGGATCCAGGAGCATCTGATACGAGAAGTGAGCGGATTAAAAGAGAGAAGTCTTGGAGAGGAGATGGATCCAGTCCGGTCGTGGGTGCGTAATGTCGGGGTTGTGGATGCGAACGTCGCTGCGCAAAGGTACAGAACAAACCCAGCTGATCTGCTGACTTTACTTTCTCCTCATCTGTTCATCAGGTGCGCTCAGGATTTTACCACCTTGACAGAATTTATTTTCCCGATCAGTGACATGATCTTAATATAGATGATTACGTGTGAATATTTAATGTTAGGTCAGGCGTCCTTTCAGAAAAGAGCTGCAAACTACTTGTTGCAAAATATGACACGAGTCCCCCATAAAACCCACCGCCCCCAAACTCGTAAAAACTTCTTTAAATATGATGAAGGCTCACCATATATTATTGTGTTAAAAGTAATAAAAGGGTAGTTATCTACACAAAAGAGTCGGTTGCCTAATCTATGTTGCCAAAACGCAAAACTTGATTATAATTTTAGATAACGTGACACACAATGAGCATTTAATCAGAGAATTTAAACTTCAGCAGGAGGTTGACTGACATTTTTAGTTTACACAAGCTGAGATATTTTCTCAAAAGTTGTATTTGACTGAAGTTAAATCTATATTTCCCAGCCAAATTATTTTAGCTGCCGTGATGTTTTTTTTTTTTATCTGGAAGCTGAAAAACACTTTTATCCTCTCTGGTTACTACACACGTTACACTTCTGAAATCTTTTTTTTTAATCCGCAGAAATATTAATTTATCTGTTGAATCATTATTCTACATATCCCAGACTGTTTTCTTCGTTCTCAGAAATGTTCGGTCAACCTCTTAATATGTTTTTAAATTAATTTGTCATTTATTTTTCAACACACAGGTCCTCATGTTTTAAACTGACTGAGTCTAAAGTTTAAACAACAGTCACAAAATCGCAGCATCGTTTTCAAGAAAAAGCAGGCAACAAGTTCAAGAGTATATTAATAGACGTAATCTCGGAAACATATGACAATTAGTTACCAATAGCATTTATTAGTTATTTAATATCATACGTAGGCTATTTGATTAAAATTAGACCGTTAAAATGTAATTTAAATCACCTCAATTGTGATAAAAGAATTATCATCGGCAAATTTTCCCTCAGACTTTTTTGTTCATAAAAGAAACGTTTCCGGCTGTTAAGACAATATTACCAATACATCTCAGTTTGAGTTGTCTAAAATATAAAATGTGTCATTTTAAACACGAAATTGAATTTACAGCAAAAATGTGTAAGCTCTCTGTTGTGCAGACCTCCAGATGTTTTTCATAAATTTGCATTTGAATTTGAATAAAAGTCCCATATACCTGACTCTTTAATAATTTATTTCAATTAAACAATCACATTTTAAATAAGATGCTTAAAGTCAGTCCCAGTCAAAAGTCCTGATTCTATTGTTAATTTTTCAGTTTTCATAATTTCAACAAGTTTTGCTTTTCACACTTTTCTTTTATTTGGACTGTAAATGTTCAGTACAAACAAAATACTTTCTCAAAGGTAAAGTGAAAGGTAAATTATCTCAGCTCTTTTTTGAATTATTGTTAATTTTTGTGGATAAACTGAAGGCAACAAGGAATAAAAAACTTTGTAACTGATAAGAAATTAATTTGCTTTTAATAACGTTTCTATTTAGTAGATAACTGCCTTTAAATCAAGGATACATATTTAGTCTAGGTTTCATGATTTACTTAAAGTAGAGAAAAGTGTCAGGTTTTCCTTTTTGTTCCTTGAGAAATCTTTCCAACCTAAAGGATTATAAACTTGTTAGATGGTAATTGAATTTAAAAAAATATATATATTTATATTTATTAGTATAAATCAGCTTATTAAACACGACGTGAATATCTTTAATATTATGAGTGTGAGCTGACTGTCTCTTCCTGTTGTGTCCTCAGTGGAGTTGCTCTGTCAAGAGCTCATTTTGAGAAGCAGCCGCCCTCAAATCTCCGCAAGTCCAACTTCTTC
The DNA here is from genome assembly GCF_029030835.1 of Brachyistius frenatus. Classification (NCBI taxonomy): domain Eukaryota; kingdom Metazoa; phylum Chordata; class Actinopteri; family Embiotocidae; genus Brachyistius; species Brachyistius frenatus. The sequence goes on from NW_027210866.1 coordinate 246,718, forward strand.
CACTTTGTCCTGGCACTCTATGACAGACATGGCCAACCTGTGGAGGTGGAGAGGACTGCGTTTGTGGACTTTGTTGAGCATGAAAAGGTGTGTTACGGTCTCTGAATGTTTATCTGTCATGATGACTATTAATGATATCATCAATATACCATAAAGATTTCATCTTTACTGTTCTTTCAGGGAAAATGTCACCACTTGAAACCCAAAATCCAAGACATTGTTTGCAAATTTCTTTTATCAACATTAATAGAATTTATTAGTAATATGCAATATTTCATCTGTAACCAGGTGCTCAATTTAATCTACCCCATTCCCAGTAAAGCCAAGCATATCGAACAGCTGACGGCTACATGTTTACACAAGCTTTACCCTCAATGAGCTGATGATGTGGGATTGAAAAAGAATATCTAATGACTAATTAGCAGCTTGCCTCATTAGGAGGACATCACTACTTTTTAAAATGCAAATTATGCTCGCTCCTGTTAAGTTATACAGTGAACTAATCATCAAAGTCTCATTTTCTTCATTCCCCTCTCCCATACTCTGAATACTGCTGTGGGGGGAGCTGGATTCCTCAGGTTGGACAGGAGTAAAAGAGGGAAGGCTGCGGTGTGGAGACAGTTAGAAAGAGACTAGAGGGGAGACATGTCTGGAGTGAGCCTTATGCCCAGTGTTGATGGACGTTTTTGCCTTGTGGTGAGGGGAGCGAGAACCTCCTAAATGGGCGTCTGCTCTGTCCCGTGAGAAAGACAAGGGGAAACCGTCCTGTCAGCTACAGTTCAAACATAGTTTTTGGGGGTATAGGGAGTGAGGGAGGCGGCGGTGCTAATGCCGGGGCTGAAAGCTGTCAGTGTGCTCCCCTTTGTGCCACACAGGCCAGTGTAGACTAATATGATGGCAGTGGAGAAGTTCATTTTCTGCATGGTTACCCTGGCATCTGTTTTTGCTTTGTAATTATGCAGAGGTAGAGCGATGGCATGGTGAAATAAACGTTCCTCTGTGTATATTTGCAAAACTTATGAAGCCAGGTATCCATCTATCTCCTGATGTGTCTCTTCTCATATTTAGTTTTGAGCCTGTTACTTTCCAACTTATCTTCCTGCATCTTAATTTTCACCACTTCTTCTTCCCTCCTTACAATGGTCTCCTTCTCCCAGTTTCCTACTCTCCCAGCCTCCCTGTTCTCTCTCCTCCTCTCTTGCGCTCATCTCTGTGATGCCAGCCTCCTGGGTTATTGGACCAGAGAGCATTCCTTTGAGACCACTTAGAAAGACCAGTAGAGGTAGAGGAGGAGAAAGAAAGAGGGGGAACAAGAGACAGAGAGGGGGAAAGAAGGAAGATGCGAGAGGCTAGTGGAGGGCCTGGGGGAAGAAGGGATAGCGGAAAGGAAGTTTTTCTGTCAAGGTCGACTGCTGCTCAGTCTCACACACAGTACTTTCCACTTGCTGGAACACTCTTTTTAAACACACACACAGACACACATGCACATATAACATGCCTACTACCTTGTTGCGGAGAGGACCACTGAATTTGATCTCAGGGTTTTAGGAGTTTGTATCAGAGATGATAGTTCAACCTCTACAAAGAATATCCGACTCAAGGTTAAGTGCTCAGCTTATGAGCACAACGCAGGGTCCCATCTGAGCCCTGAGCCTCCAACTCTCTGATCTCGATGCTGCTCCATGGGAAGGGTGAGCTGCAGGATTAGGAGGGGCTCACTGTGCTTAACACACAGCGGATGCCCAGCTTCACTTCTCTGTTGCCCAGTGTGCTTAACTTCATGCCCTGCATTTCTCTGTGGGTCTGTTCTCGCTTTCCAAGGAGCAGACAGGAGAAAAGACCAACAACGGCACTCACTACAAGCTGCAGCTCCTCTACAGCAACGGTGAGTAGTTCTCAGACTGTGTGTTGATTCTTTGCCCTCTTAGAAGTTTAATTTGATCATTTGGCCACAATGCTAAGCTGTGCATAGAACAAGAGTCGAAAAAGTTAAAGTGACACCAACGTGCTAACATCGCACACATATTGCCACTTAAGTAATCTTCCTCCAGGTCCTCCGCTGCCTCACCTCGCCTCATAAATTACCTGCAGCTCATTGTCTAATCACTGGGTTTGCACAATTCAGTTCTCCAAGCAGCCATTTCTGGGCCCATGTATTGGGAAATGAGGTACATGTTGCCACCAGATCCCATCCCCTCTTCTTCCTCCTCCCAACTCCTCCAACCCCCCATCGTGCTTCCACATCAGATCAGGGGATACACAGAGAAATTTGGTTCCCATGAGCCACTGCTGCCCCTACTCTGCCATTGCACTGGCACCCATGGGAGAGAAGATAAAAGACATGTTCCAGAGCAACCCCCTCATACACACATACACGCACGCAAGCACATACAAGCACACCAAAAGCACTTCCTCTACATCCCCTCCTCTCATTCCCTTCCCCCAAGCAATATCAAAGGCATCTCAATCGAGACTTTGATGAGAGGAACACATTTTAAAAGCAATACTCTCCAAAGTCTCTGTAAAAAAAAAAATCCATGGGTAATGTGCTCTCCTCTCGAGAAGCAATTCATTACATGTTGTTTCCTTCTCTAGTGTAATTTACAGAGGATTTAAAGCATCCAAAGGCTCAGGTGTTTCTGGAAATCTCACCCAGAGACACACCTGACTACAAAGAAGTGTGAGAAAAAAAAAGAAAATAAAAAGGCCTTTGCTTTTCAGGTAACCCACATTTTAGTGTGCAACAAAACCTCCTGTCAGTCAACTAAACTCGGGACTAAATCACAAGTCAAAGCAGAACCAACCACAAAAAGAACAGCTTGACAAGTTGTGAGAATCTTGTTGTAAATGGTGGCCTCAAAGCAGAACATGACTAGTAATCATCAAACATCAAATAACTCTCAATCCCCTCAGAAACCATCATGAAGAAAATATGAACTGCATGCCAATTTTGTTCCTCCATGTGGGCTGCACAGAGTTCAATGCTTTCTCTCAGAGCTTGTCCAGAGATTTGAGAAACAAATATTTATATAATAAATCTTTCCATTTTATTTTGAGAATCGACAGTATGTGCTTTTTTGTATTGACTGATTAGAGAAGCTTAGAGAGTTTAAGTACTCAATATGACATTTTGCAATTAATGTTGACTAAATAAGTGTTAATTTAGTATTGATTGTTGATATGGAGGTTATTTGCAATAAAAATATCTATTTCTAGCTTGAGCTCTCTTCTATCCCATTTACATTTAACTAAAGACCTGAAGGTACACATCCAGTTTGATTGGAAAAATGTTCCCCCTCAACAATATCTCTCATGCTTAAAATACAAATTTAAAGTTATTGTTAACATCCAGTTTCTTTTCTCTTTGCAGGAGTTCGTACCGAGCAAGATCTTTACGCACGACTTATTGACTCTGTCACTAAACAGGTGGGTTAACTCTGTCTTGGTGAAAGGGATTCCACTTTCAACTGTGTAAACAGGAGTTTATTTATTCAGCATGAAACTGAATCTGTCCCATCGTTCCTTATTTCCTCCTCTCAGCCCATATCATATGAAGGACAAAACAAGAATCCAGAAATGTGCAGAGTTCTGCTCACACATGAGGTTATGTGCAGGTGAGTGTGTCTCGCTCTCTCTCTCTCTCTCTCTCTCTCTCTCACACACACACACACACACACACACACACACACACACACACACACACACACACACACACACACACACACACACACACACACACACACACACACACACACACACACACACACACACACAGTTAAGCCTTCACCCACAGGGACAAAATCCAAATATCCATTACTCTCTTTCACTCTGTTTTGTCTCAGTCAGCTTGAAATGTGGTTTAGGGACAACGCTTAGGGCACTACTTTTTTTGAGAATTAGTCTGTTATTGAACTTGTAGTCTAGGCTGTCTGTCATCATCCTTGTTACAGTGGTAACCCCCTGCTGCTTTCTGCTGTAACGCAGCATGTCTCCAGGCCAGCTCCAGTTTCCTCTTGGAGCTCCTCTTTCTCTGGCCTGGGGTTTCGCAGTCAGACCTCAGCTGACAGCACCAGACACTTTAGCGGAATAATCTGCCTTTTCCTCGAGGAAATATAATTCCAGCACTAATGTTTAGCCAAGAGAGCATGTATGAACTTTGTCAACATCGGATGAGAAGTGTAGTTGGTGCAGCCAGTGTCAGAGAGTTTTTTTTTTTTTTTAAAAAGCAGAGCAAGTTTAAGAAGTCTGGTCATGACTTAGAGACCAAAGGGTTTTGGTTCTTATTTGGTGATTAAAAGAAAATAGGTAAAATGAAGGTGATGGATGGAGAAGAACATGAAGAGAGCGGTCTGGAAGCAGGGCAGTGACCTAGGATTTTGAGGGCAGCAGGGGGAAGGATAGGGGGCTGGGGCATGGGGAGAAGGGCTAAGACAGAGTGGGCTTTGCCATTGTGTAGCCAGCAGATGCCCGAATGTGACTCACAGCTGGCTAATAACAGAGCCGAAGAGGCAGAGGGCAAGCGTCACAGCTGGGGAGTGAGGCCGTCTGACAGGGGGGCGGAGGGGGGCAGGGCAGGGCCAAGCTGGGACACGAGAGGGGTGAGGCGAGGTGTAGGGGTGGCAGATGGTTAGGGGTGGGGGCACTTTTGTTATGCAGTGAAGGGGACTTTGGGGGGGCGGGTGGGGCGGCCAGCAGGCTGCTCGGACAGGACTGCTGAGGAATAGTAGGATGTTGTGGGACGGTGCGTGTGTGTGTGTGTGTGTGTGTGTGTGTGTGTGTGTGTGTGTGTGTGTGTGTGTGTGTGTGTGTGTGTGTGTGTGTGTGTGTGTGCGCACACGCAATGAGGCTGTGTGGGGGTTGAGTTTGATTTCAAAATCAATGTGACAGATTGCCTGGCTGGCTTTTCACTTTTGAATGGTCTCTCACTGTTTGTAGGGTGTGTTGTTGTACCTTTTCTTCCTCTTTTATTCTTTTGTCTATTCTTCCCCTCCCCTCTCATGCCTCCTTTGTGCGTTCCTGGATCTTGGCCGACTGCAGGGCAGAGTAGTCTGGGCCTGTGGATGTGGATGGGCCAGACAAATGATGACTCCTCCCTGCTTAATTTGTTTTTTTTTCCCCAACACTGACTTTTTCCTCTTTTCTGTTTCTTTAACCGCTCACTCAAGTCGCTGTTGTGAGAAGAAAAGTTGTGGCAATCGCAACGAGACGCCCTCTGATCCAGTCATCATTGACAGGTAATGAGATCACACACAGTGTCCATCACCTCAAACATTCACCCCTTCATACTTAATGTTCAGACTGACCTGTCTTTGTGTAATGCACTGACACATCCTCTCACAGTGACACGGTGAGATCAGGGTTTCATGTGACTGTTCTTGTGCTGGGATTTAACCAATCAGTCGCTGCATTTACAGCCTCTAAAAATAGTCACCCTAGAGAGAAAAGCAGATAGTTGAATAGAAGCTCCTACTGCAATGTCATTGATGTATGGGCTCAATATAATTCTGCTGTCGTGTTAATATTTGTGTGTTCACTTCACATATCATATTTAATTGTGCATGTATGCCTCAAATAGCAATATTAGTATTTAAACTGCAGTGAGAAGTGCTCATTGCAGTCAGTCTTCCTGAATGTCAGTGTACACTGGGCGGCTGTGGCTCAGATGGTCGAGCGGATTGCCCACTAATCGGAAGGTCAGCGGCTCCTCCTGCCCACATGCCTAAGTGTCTTTGAGCAAAACACTGAACCCCAAATTGCTCCTAATGGCGTACCATTGGTGTGTGAATGTGTGTGAATTTATACCTTGCATGGCAGCGCAGCCTGATTAGTGTGTGAATGGATGAATGGGAAACAGTGTAAAAGCGCTTTGAGACCGTAAGGTGATGAACAAATACAAGTGCAGACTATTTACCATTACTGTATCGATGCAAGCAGGCTGTAAGGGCGTTCGTGTCTGTCTCCCATGTGTTTCTCTCTCTTCAGCTTTCTGTTTATCTGTTGATCTATTTTCAGCCTGCTGGGATCTGTTCCAATTTGGTCACTCATCTCAACATTGCACTTGAAACTTGACCAAAGCAAAGATTTACCTTTATCAGAAGCATGTGGGCCTTTCATACCACCAGGCAGGCTCACATGTGTAATAAATGTTCACCATGACAGCCAGTTATCAGACTTAAAGGCAGATGACCGCCCCTGTAATCAGCGTGTGTGAGAGCCTTCACGTCTTAGGGATTCTGGAGGTCTCGCACTGTCTGCCTGGCATTAACCAGTATGATGAATGCTCATAAGCGGACCGTATGTGAAATACTTTCTCTGTGATGTCATAAATGCAACCTTCATCACCTGTTCCTCCCTCACTCCCCTCTTTCCCCTTCTTCTTCACTCTCTCCTTCTCTACAATTGTCTGTCTAGAAAACACTCACTTCATAGACGTCAAGGACCCTTTTCTTTCCCCTCCTCAGTTCAAGCTGGCTGGCTGTTGACAGTGTGTCTCAAAGGATCTCAGCTGAAGATAGTTTTCATATAACGGAAAAATTGGGCTGTTGTCTTATGAATTTTCCCAGAATACCTTGGAGCAGCTGCTTTTCCCATTTACTGTAGTGCATTACTCTCACAATAACCCCCTCCGCACCCTTTTTAAACTTCCTCCTAACATGGCTCTTCAAAATTTGTTTGCAAGTGGCTTGGTGGTGTGCCGGTGAGGAGGGAATAATCTATGTTTCTTTGTGACTGCTGGTGTAAGTGGGTGAAGGCTGGTGTGCAGCTTTGAGGAATGATTTAAATGGAATCATTGACCTACTGTACTCTCTAATCACACTGGGCATATCCCGTCCTGATGGGGGCTTCTCCCACTTGACTGGCCTGCGAAATCCTCTCCTCAGGGAGCAGCCTATTAGCAGCCAGTTAATTTCTGATAAGCCAATGGAATTTTTGCATGGCCCCGTGCCCTTTTATCCCACTTCATGGGCACTTTTCACTTTCAGAAAGTAAAGAAATTGGCAGGGCAAGATGGGTGTGCATGTTCCCAGGCATGTATGCATTGTTTGTGTGCACACAGACGGATGTATATTTTCATGTGTGTGTGTGTGTATATTCTCGCACTCTTATTTATGTATGTATATGGCTGTGCGATTGTCTACGTGCCTCTGTGACCCCTACACTGACCTTTTTCCCTAGTCACTGCTTGGGTCTTAAATTATTCATGTGTGTGTGTGTGTGTGTGTGTGTGTGTGTGTGTGTGTGTGTGTGTGTGTGTGTGTGTGTGTGTGTGTGTGTGTGTGTGTGTGTGTGTGTGTGTGTGTGTGTGCAGTTGTGTGTGTGGAGGAGACGGTCTGTTTCTGTGGCTCCAGTAATCAGCCTCCTGCTCCCAGCCCCAACACCTGTTCTCCAATTAACATGCAGCGTGCTGGGGCCCACTCGCTCCTATCGCCTAGTCACTGCTTTCTACCCTTTTTCTTTATTCTCTCACTCAGGGCTGCGCTCCCTTCCTCCCATCTGTACTCCTGCATACCCCTCTTGCTCTTTCCATTTGCTCTCACACACTCCTACTGTGCGTGCACTTACTATTTTCACTCCCTATTGCTTAATTCCCCTGCTCCTCTTCTTCTTCCTTTGCGTTACCGTCTCCTTCACCCCCCTCCCTTTAGCCTGTCTAATTTTGCCATAATTAGACGGTGTCATTAGGACACCTACCCAAGCACAAGGGAGTTTGCAATTCCCCAAACGGCCCAAACCCCCTCTTTTCTAATCTCCTTTCCATATTGTTTCAGTTTTCCCTCTCCCCCCCCCAACCCTTCTTCTGCTGCTGCTGCACCCCCTCCACCTCCTCTTCTCCCTAATCCTGATTTGAGTGAAAGGAGAGAGAGGAGATCACAGCTGATCCATTGGGAGGGGTGAAGGGACAGAGGGTGGGGGGACCGAGGGATGAAGAGGGCAAGGGCAGCCGTTGACAAAGAGATGACTCAAGTCATTGAGAATTATCTAATGCCTCACTGCCTGCTGTGTCTAATAGTTTTACATCTGTCTAATCTTAACATCGGTGAACTGTTGTAGTCACAGGCCTGATGTGACTTCTCTGTTTTCAGAATGTCACTTATCTTTGACTGATGGACTGAGCTGTTCACTGATTGGTGAGATGATTTATCAGTAGATAGATAGATCGATGCCTCTGAGCTCATCACCATAAATGTAACTCTTCAAACTGTTCTTCTTTTTTGATAAGTATGTTTAAAGAAATATTCCATTTATCCATATAATCTGTACTGAAACCTTTGTGGATTGTTTAAAAAAAAGATTTTGACAGTTTTGGTTTGGATTTTAAGTCATTTATCAAAAAAACAAAAACAAAAACACAAACCAAAACCAGTAACCACTGGCTGCTTCCAGCTGCTTTTAAAATGAAATATCACTGCTCTACAGCTTCACACCTTTGGGTGTCGAATTCCTAAACTGTATCAATAATCAACAAATCAATCAAATGAAAAATATAAACCAGCCCTATCTATAATACGGGTATTTTCCGCAGTCTCCCTTACCTCCACTGTGAGAAAAACTCATCTACCTTGAGAAGTTCTCAATATTAACCCTGGTAGATCTGTTAATTGTGGCATTATTGCCATACTGACCTCTGACCTCTGAGAAACTATATTGGTTCTGGGCCAAAGCTGGCCTCAGTATTTATGAGTGAACCATTGGGTTTACAATGGAGACAAGCAGATGTCAGTATTAGTATTAGACTGTGTTTGGATGGGAGGGGTCAGCTCTCAGTGTGAGTGCGTGCTTTTATATTTGGCTAAGAAGCTGAGATCAATAGTTGGTCATAAGGAGTGTGTGGAGTGATTCATCGTAAGGCAAGAGCCTTGTGAGGGGCAGTGTGGTGATCAATGGCAAGCACTATCTCACTAATTGATCGTGTTTCCAAGAGGGGGCTTTTTTTTTTTTAACAAGCCGGTGCTCAGAAGAACGAAGAATAATCAATAAAAATTTTCCAATGTTGTCAATATGGCCCTTCCCTCCCCCAGACTCAAAATGAGCTCACAAAGAGTCTTACATACTTGTACACACCACTTTTGAAAAACCCACTTCCATCTGGAACAACAAAGTGCCATTTTTTTTGTGATTTCTTTATATTTTAATGGGATAATCCTGCTTTCTAAGTTTATTATTTTACAATTTAAACAATGATTAGTTGTCCTGAGAGATGACTTGACTTCAGATGCTCAGCTCAGAGAAGAATCCATTACTCTTAATCTCAGGTTGTGGGTTGTATTGATCTGTTAGTAGTCTTGGTTCTAGTTATGTGCATGTACCACAGGTTTTTTTTCAACTGGTGAGTTTTTTTTAACTGGTTAATCGATGTGCAGAAGATTGCTTTAGTTTCGGCTCAATTACCAAATTCTCCAATTCAGTGTATATGATTGCAGTTATTAGCTGTTAATTCCTTGTGCTGATATGCTCAAACCTTTTTTCCTTGTGAAAATACATCTTACTGTATAGCCGTGTACAAACACACATGCACACTGTGCCCCAGTTCTGCAGTGCAGTTAAACTATATATCTTTTTTTATAGTCCTTTATGGATTATCACTGTCTGGACAGTTTGACAATAAACTATTCAGATATCATTTTTCTGGTCTCTGCCACTGTGGTCTATCAGACATGCAGTCTGACCATCTGTTTTGTTGTTAGTACTTCCACCTGCTTGTGCCAGCCTGTCACAAAGTAATTAAAAAAATAATTTATGATGTTGCCGGACACTTCCCTGTGCGCTTCCTACAGGGTGTTGCTGTCTACCTGTTCTCACAGCGGTCCCCAGAGTTTCTTCTTGTCCTGCTAACGGTGGGGAACACTGGACTCCTCATTCTTCAGCTTTAACCAAAAAAGAAAATAGAAACTTCAAGACTCTTTGGGAAAAGAACATTAAACTATCAGCCAAAGAATAAATGCAGCAACATTTTTTTGGACAGTGTCAGGGGTCGAATTCCTCCCCTGTCCCAGATGCATACTCAAGTTCTGCCGCCAAGTCGCCCTGTTAGGTCATCATATATGCACTTGAGAGTTTTATGTGTGAGACAACAATGTCATTTTAGGAGGCTGTTTCTCATAGCCCCAGTATAATATTCTCCTTTACTGTAGCTGTCAAGTGAAATTTATAGCTCTCTCTGTGGATATTGGCATGCTGTGTTTGTGCTGCCATTACCTTTTCTGTCACATTGTTTTAAGATGACGTTTTCTGGTGGTTAGTAAACAGCTGAAAGGTTCAGTGGCTTAATGATTTCTGAATTAGACATTTTAGAAATCACAACTCAGTTTCACATTTTCCTTATGAACGCTCAGATCTTTTAGGCAAGAAATAAAACAAGTCCAGTCAGCTTGCTTCTAAAGTCAAAGATATCACAACGTTTTGATAGATTTCATCCGGAAATCATCGGTGAGGACTTTAAGTAACTAGCTGCACAGCAGAAGAGGATCGTTTTCTCCTCTGCTATCCAACTTATAAGAATGTGAAAAAGGGCAGTTCTTTTCTTCATTTGAGCATCTGGTTGCAGAAAGAACTGCAGATGAAGTTGTTGAAGTTGTTGCAAACGGAGACATCTCCACCTTCAACTCATGTTAGCTCTGCTGAAGCTGGTTGAGTTGTTAGGTGCATAATGAAGGAGGCAAAGGTGAATTACATCACTTTGTTTGTGTGTGTACAGTCAGTTAATTTGGTGGTGTGAAATCCATCAGGTGTTAAGTGTTACAATTGCATGAAATATGTTGCTCTGGGTACTTGGGTGCAGCATACCCTGCTCAATGAGTTTAAGGTTTCTGATGAATGTCTTCCAACCTATCAGATGTTGTAACTAGGGTGTACCCCACCTTCACATTCAGCTGGGATAGGCTCCAGCCCGCTTGTGATCCTGTCCAGAGAAAAGCTGGTATAAATAATGGTTGGCAACGTTGCCTTACAGTTGCTGATGGACTTCACTAAAGAGACTAATCAGTTTGTAGAGTAGCTGGTTTGCACTCCCAATCTTCCTTATCACATTGATGCAGAGTAATATGTATGCCCATATTACCTGTCTGTCACATATATATACATACATGCACCAAGACAAAGTCAGACACACTTCTTTCTCAGGTCTATCCCTGGTGGGCTGGTACTGTCCAGTCCCTCCAGACCCCCTGTCAGCGAGCCCCTCAGGCAGGGGACCAGGCAGCGTAGCGACAGGGCCCTGAGGCTCTAGTGCACACCGCCTCACACAGCGGAGCGGCACACAGGCTGGACCACTGAGCAGCTGGCACAGGACCGAGGGGATGGCTCCTCCCTTGGGGCAATGCAAGCAGGAGAATGACACAAAGACAGACAGGGAGAGACGATGCAATGTCCAGAATATCAAATTCACTGACAGGTATTGCTTCAAACAGTGAGAGCCTCACTCAGAGTTTGACTGGTAAAAATGAGTTCAGGGACCTTTGTTATAGCTCAAGCTTCCTACGATGTGGTCTCATGTGAACTGGGAAGACCCTGGACTCCAGTGTGCCAAGGAAGTGTATAATGAGTGGTGGTAGGTTATGTGCTGAGTTTGTGTTTGGTCACCTTTGCTCTGCTTCAGCCAGTGTTGGCTGTTGCGGCTTGAACCCTGGCACAAGGAGTAGGCCTGGTTTATTTTTTTAGAGAGCCTACAGAGGGGGCAGTAGGAAGCAGAGAGCAGAGGAGAAATGTTTTGACAGGAAATGGGAATGGATTACCAATGGGCTAATGTGGAGGAGCAGCAGGGGGACTTGTAGAGTGGGTGGGTTGCAGTGGGGATGGGGGGGAATTAGAACTTTTGAGTTGCTCCTCAATGACACTTTGAAAAGCCTTGTGCTCCCAGAGTTGGTGGGGAAAAACCCTCCCATTTGTCGGGCCACTAATAAGGTTCACCTTTGCTTGAGCAGTGAAGAGATTAAGTAGGGGCACTCGGAGGATCAAAAGGGGGCAGATTAGTGTGATTTAGAGGTCCTTCAGATTGTAGGCAAGTGAACAAGTGTGTTGTTATGTGTGTGCGATTTTGGATTTTTTTTGTTGTTGTTGTCTGTGGGTTTATTTTTTGTGTGAAATTCCTGCATTTGCCATTTATTTTGTAAAAGGATCCTGTATCAGTGCAATCAGGATCTCATGTGCGTGTGTATGTGTGTGGGTGTGGAGTCAGAGGCCAGTTAGCAGTGGTATTTAGGAACAAGGGCTGTTTTCTTTGGCTGGATGCTGCTGCTGGGGGTGGAGCTATGAGTGTGTGTGTGTGTGTGTGTGTGTGTGTGTGTGTGTGTGTGTGTGTGTGTGTGTGTGTGTGTGTGTGTGTGTGTGTGTGTGTGTGTGTGTGTGTGTGTGTGTGTGACTGGGTTTGGTCAAACTCCTCAGTTAAAGTCTTAGATTTCACTAATGACTTAACAATACCCCCTGCTGCTGGGCCGGCCCCACCAGCCACCTTGTTTTCTGTTTGTCTGTTTATCTGGGATCTGCACAGACTATGTTTTTCTCAGGTGTTAGTTTTCTCGAAAAATCCCCACAAACATTTTCAAACACTAATATTTACACACCTGCAGTATATCTTAAATAAAATTGGATTAAGTATCCCTGTTGGCTTACACTTGAGGCAATTATTCTTCCTTCGGGTCACGGAAAAAGCAGCCAGGCAAGGATGTTGTATAGATCCAGTTTTAATACAACAGATCTACATTTTAAAAAACTTCTACAAGTACTTTTTTTTTTTTACACCATGCTAACAGGATAATGTGTTGTAGAGTACAGTATAGACTTGTGCACTATACGGTATATAAAGTTAAGAAAAAGCAGAACTCACTGCTCGCTCCTTTGTGTTTTGCTGCCTGAATCATTTGTGTGACAGATATTGTGTTTTCTCGTCATGGTTGAAAATAGAAGTTAAATGAAAACAGTAATAGTCATTTAACAATTGCAATGTCACTGCATTCTTTTGGATTTGTGCGTGAATGTATGTCAGTGTGTGTGTGTGTGTGTGTGATAGTCCTGATGAATCTGTCAGGGCTGAGGGCAGGGGGTGATGTGACTGCTGACAGGCTCCCAGCAGGCATGCTGAGAGCCCCAACAGTTTGCGCGCCCTCCCTTCAGCCCCCCAACCACCCGGCTCCCCTTCTCTTCTCACAGTCCTCGACTCCCACACATTTGCTGTGTATTAGCCACGGACAGTAAATTACAGCACCCTGGACCTCTGAGTGATTCCATTCCCATCTCTTCACACGTTCCTCCTCTCTCCCCTTCAGCACCATTAGCCAGCTCACCTTCTCTGCGTCTGTCTATCTTCCGCGTTTTCTCTCATTTTGATCTGTTTTCCTCCCCCTGTCTGTCATATTCGTCCTGGCTCTTCGACTCCCTCAACCCTGTCAGATTCTTCTCCCCTGTCTGTCTTTCTCACACTTCTGTTATACTTCTCATCCTCCATTCTTCTATGGTGTCACGCTACACAGCGTTCCCTCCCGTACACATCCCCTCCGCTCCCCCTTTACTTTCTTACAAGCAGGTCCCTGTTGTCTAGGCTTCACAGGTTTCTCAGCCGCTTCTCCCTCTTTCTCATCCTGCTTCCTATCCCTCTCTCTCTCTCCCTCTCCTTCCCTCTCCCTCTTTGCCCCCCCTTCCCTCTCTTTCTGGAAACAGATGTTGTTTGTCAGATCTTATCATTACTGGCTAATTAAGAAGACATCTCTTCTCCTTCTGTTGTTGCTTCTCTTTCCTCTCCTCTCCCTCTCAGTGGCATCCATCCCAGATTCATTGTTCTTCTCCGAAAAAGGTTCGCATTGAGCTTTGATATATACACGTTATTGTTAGATCTGCGTAGTGGCTGATTGATTGAAAGGGTATTGAAAAGGTAAAATTAGTTTTGGTGTATTGCAGATGACCGTCCGGTATGTTTGAAATCTATTCAGCTGTAGAGGGTGCGCCGTGTCTCCATCTGACAGTTATGAGAGTATATTTTGAATCTTCGTCCCTCAGGACACACCAAGCATGCTGGGAGAGGTCAGGCCACTGATGGGACTTCTATTCCCCGTCCTGGTTGTGAATTCATGTTCTCTAGACTGAATATCTATCCATATCCATCTATTTGGCAGCCTGACCGCAGTCCCATGTGGGCAAGCTCTGCATGCAATCTAAGCTTTTGGTTAGCTCGGGAGACTGAAACATTAATTCATTTTAAATTGTTGAAATGCACATTTAGCAGCTGGCGAGAGGTTATGCAGTAAAACACTATTTGCACCCAGGAGAAACCTCGTTGAAACGCTGGAGTGCCTCTTGTGTACCCTTCCAATCGTTCCACTTTCCTCTTCTCGGCTCCACCGTGCCATAGTCACTTTTGTGGTGGCAAGCATTAAGGTTTTACAGCACTACCAAGCTCTATAAATCAGCACTAGTGGTTAAAATGTTTGGCTTTGTCACAGTTCTCAAGTTTGGAGGCAGGTTCGGCTCTGGGCTGAGGTTGCAGGGGTGAAGCCAGCCTGGGAGGCAACGGAGAAGAGGCCAAAAGGGACACAGCCAAATTTATAAGGAGCTATGCATCCCCATGTGGTCGCTGTCTGTTTGAAACTATACCTGGTGATGGTTTACTCACCGACAGTGATGTTTAAGACTGCATGTTCTTTTTCAGTATGGTGCTTTTATTTTGGCTGAAGTGTACTGCATGTTTTTCTAATATGCTTTTATTTCATAAAGAAAAAAAAAAGTTCTCAGTGTTACATTATTAAATCAAGCACACAGTTATGGCTAAATAACATCCAGTTTGAAATATGAATAGCCTAAATAAATAATATGAGTTTAATGTGTTTATTTTAGGATAAAGATACAAAATTGGCAAACAAAACAGTGAATCTGAAATGGCATTTAGTTCAAACTTTTAACTGTATAGAGTAAATTCACATTGTGGTATTTTACTTGCATTAAAGATGTGAATACTTCCCACCCTATTGAATTTCAGCTGGTTTGAGGTGCATGTCAGCATAATCACGATATTTAAACTTTCCCAGCTCACATAGGATAATTGCTGATGTCAAGTGAGATTTGGGTGGCACAGTAACCAATCATTTAACAGAAAAAGATTTCAACTCTTCAAGTCCCTTGGAAAAAGAAAACTGACATGTCTAAAACTGTTATCGAAGGCTGGATATGTGTTTAAAAACAGATTTACAAAATGAGAGAAAGGACCGAACGTGCTGCGTGTTTGTCTGATGACTGGTGGTGAAAGATCGAGTGAAGCTGATGCCACAGATATCCCTGTATGTTTTAGGAGGAGGAGGGAAGTGAACTGGGAGGACTGGTGTGAAAGGTCCTGTGGTGGTATGCGACAGCGGGGGTATCAGTTCGTGGAGGGTTTTCTGTGCCCCATTAGCAGTGTCAGAGGTCGTGTGCCCCGGGTGTTAACCCTGGTGACCAGTCTAGCTTCCAGTCTGCCAGGGGACCCTGGTCCAGGGGTATTTATTACTCCCCCCAGCCCCCCCCCCCCCCCCTACACACACACACACACACACACACACACACACACACACACACACACACACACACACACACACACACACACACACACACACACACACACACACACGCGCACCCTACTCCATCCCCCAAACAGAGTTCTCTTCATGGAGGAAAACAAAGCACCTCCAGCCATTCCTCAGCCAGGCTACATGTACTAATTGGATGCATATCCATACAGTGATGCATGACGATCCATCTGTAGATTTTTTGCTGTGGTGTGAAACATTTTTAGGTCAACACTGATTTATCCAAATCTTCGTCCATAGCCATGAGCTACAGTGTGTTTTGGCTCATTACGTGCATGTTTTATTAAAAATCATCTCGCACTTACATGTGTAACTTTTAGACATGTTTTTGAGCTATCCTTTTTGCTAATGTCTATAATTGTGCATGATTGATTGTGCACACATGGTCGCCTGCAAGTCACTATTTGTCTTTGTGTATTTTTCTGCGAACTCATGCATGTGTGTGTGGTTTGTACAGGCCGTGTGTGACATATGCATGCGTACGTGCATGTAGCTCGGCCTGCTGTATGAGTTAGTGCTCTCGGTGTGTGAGTGTGGCAGAGGAAGGCCCTCAGCATGTCAGTATGTTTTAATGCTTCACATCTGGTTTCCTAATTTTCCTCCCTCCCTCCTTCCCTCCCACCCTGCCCTCCCTTCAGCTCCCCTCCACCACGATGTCAGGACACTGTTTTGTTTTTTCAGGGTGGCGGTGGGGAGGTAATGGAGGGGATGTCTGATGAGTGATGGACTTGCATACAGGACGTCAACATTCCCCCTCTCTTCCTCTATCTCTGCCTCTTCTCTTCTTTATCTTCCTCTGTTGTGCAGTCTGTTTGTTTTTCCTACACCCTACATCTTTCAGACTTTATACAGTTGATTATTTATTAGTTATTATTTTCTCTCAGTCCTCAACCATCACCACTTTTTTTGCCTCTTTCTGAGCAGCAGGGCATTCCTGTTTACTGAACAAAAATGTTAACAATCTCCTCCTCTTCATTCTTTCCCTTACATTTCCCTTCCCATACTGTCGTATTAAAGCATACATTTGTCATCTTTGGTGCACTGACCTGAAATTGGAAGACCAAAGCAAATCCCAGAAAAGTAGAGGAGTGGAGAGACTTTTCTAGTTGTGCTGCTAACTAACTTGAACTCTGAATTTAAACCTTTTGTGTCCCATGCTTCAAGAGCCGCTGCTACCAGTAAACCTTTCTTTACAATGAGCACACAGGGCGATGTGTTTTATGACTATGTGAAAATGCAGTTTATGTCAACAGTGATTAGTGCTGATGAATGCCTATGCAATTTTTTGTTAAGTCCCGTGCTGCTTAGGTGCTCACTCCATGATTAAGGCCATATGTAAAGCTGAGCATGTAACACTTATGTGTAACAGATGCCTATATAGGCCGAGAAATGGGTGTGAAGTGAGTGTCCACACTTAAGAAGGAACATTTATAAAAACTGCATCTCCCTTATGGTTTTTAGTGTCATGACTTGCTGTTGGCCATTGAATTTGTTTTAGTTTAGCAAGGTGTCACGACTGGGATACCCAGCTCATGCTGCGAGGCCTGTGTTTAGTCTTGGGAACTGACGCAGATGCAGACAAAAGAAATTGGAGGCCTTGACAGAGATGCAGAAGTGAGGACAGAAAAGAAAAAAACACACTCCCTGTGGTGCCGCAATGTAAAATGATCCCAAGTTTTAAGACTTGGGTCTATGTTTTGTTTGTGTTTCCTGTTTTAAGTGTGTCTGTGGAGGAAAGATGTTGCAGAAGATAAAACTTGGTTTCCATTCCTGGTGACAGCACATTGTGAAATTCAATTACTTTTTAAATTTGTCATCATGGAGAAGTTGTTCTTATCAAGTTTTTACTGTCGTATTTCTTTGAAATCTTCATAGATTGTCAGAAGCTTTTCTTTTTCTGTAATAGAAAATTACTTTTGCTCAGTCTTCTGTCCAACCTTAAGAATGTATTTGTTGGCAAATGAACTAAGTTATTAATTTTTTTAGAGACAGTTTAAAAGTTGATTCATACTTCCCATTAGTTTTATTTGCAGTTACTCACTTGACATTGCTTTAATAAAACAGAATCACTTTTTTACAATTTAGTCATGAAATAGAATAATCTGTAAATGTATAATAAAACACACATTAAATATAAACATGCTAACACGGTTCTTTGAAAACAGCCTTTCCCTGCAATTTCCCCATGACATGAAGATCACCTCCAAGTTTTGCATGTTCCCCTCATCTCTTCCCTGTGGATGGGGAGGTGTGTGGGTGTATTACATTACCAAAACAAAAACAAACAACAGCAATATTAAACTTTTGCAACCACAATAGAGGAGGGGATAAAAAACAGAGGGTCCTCGACTTCTTATTAATTATGCAAGATTAGTCTAATTATAATTCAGCAAATGAATGTGTGGCAGAAGGTGCGAGGCGACGGGGCTGGGAGATTTGCATGTTAAGTGGGCAGGGGGAAGCGGCTAATGCATGCTAATATATGCGTCAATGTCTCGCTTTAATTTCAGCATTTGCAGCTGTGTGCGTCCGAACTGAGGGGGGTGAAAAGTTGACTCAATGGGTTTTTGGGAGGGGGGCAAAGGTGGGTGTGTCAGTGTATTAGAGTGTGCATGCATGCATGTGAATGTGTGTTTCTCTGTGTGTGTGTGTGTGTGTGTGTGTGTGTGTGTGTGTGTGTGTGTGTGTGTGTGTGTGTGTGTGTGTGTGTGTGTGTGTGTGTGTGTGTGTGTAGTGCGCAGCGCGCGCACGTGCATGCTTCCGTGCGTGAGGCATCTGGTGTCATACAAACAAGGAATGATGAGAAGAAGTCAACAAACAAGGTCAAGAATCCTCAGAAAGAGCACAAAGCCTGAGATGGATGGAGACAGCCTCTGAATTAGGATTGTGATTTTTCTATCTGAGGCATCACGCCAGCAGAAATTTGTCACGTCAGTCATTAAAATGAGTGGCTTGCTGGTTAGATTGTGTGGCAAGGAAAGTAGTGTTACCGAACCACAGCCAGACCATGGACATGGTTATTAAACCAAAAATATGGCTGCTGTAGCCTTTGAAATGAACCATGATGTAAGAATCATTGCCCAGAATACTTACAGAGTACTTACTGTATGACCCTTAAGGGAGGCAGAAAAACTAAAGCGAACACTTTTGATTCAAGTCCATTTTCAGAAGAAATAAACAAACTTTATAACTTTCTTTGCGGAATATGTTAACTTTAAATCTTGTTAAACTTCTGTCAACATGTTCAGTCAGAAGTAAGGAAGGATGATAAAGTCCAACATCAACGAGGAAAGAAATGGAAGGGAGAAGGACATGGGAGACAAGCAGATGTGCCCTTTTACATGTTTCCACCCCATACCGAGGTCTAGCGCAGCCTTGAGGTTGGAGGTCCGAGCTTTCTCTGATAAATTATAATCACCCTCTGCCAACAAAAATATTGATTGTCCTCCGCTGGAATAGCTCAAATCAAGAAATATTGGACACTGTGTTGGAACTGAGAAGTAGTTGCAAGCCAGGTTCTGTTCACAAGGGAGGAAGCTGGAGCGAGTGATGGAAGAATAGTGAGTAAAAGCTGACAGAATGAGGGAGAGATTAGCATTCGATGGGAGGATTCAGGGCTATGGGGCCAATATGAAGTTCCTCTCCAAACAACTGCTCCCCATTAAGATGACTTATATTTGCAGAGAGCACAGTGTGGGTGGGATCGGAGCGACCCATGTAGCCCAAAAACACTACGTCCTTCTGCAGCATTTTTCTGTGCATTGTTATTGTTTGTTTAAACAAAACAGTGGATTTGTTTTTCATTGACAGGGCAGAGATGTATTCGCTGTGAAGTGAAGTGGACATCTGGTTTGAGGGCTACACATTTGTCATTTCTAATTAAAACACAACCCTGCATCATTCCAAGCTCATTCTTGTTTTTGTTGTAACACACATCTTCTTCTGGGTAATTTCTCATCACCGTGAGATTTGAATGGATCTTCTCTGCACCTGCCCTCTTCATACTTTCCTGCCTCTCACCTTGCCAAGTCTCTTTTCCCTCTGCACTGTATTTCAGTGATGGAATGTGTTCTTGTTTCTGCCTTCTCTTTCCCATCCGCTGTCTTTGCCTCTCAGCATGGGGACTTTGGGATTGCGGCAGAGCTGCGTTGCCATGGCAGTGGGATGTGTTGCCGAACTGTGTACACCTGGGATTTGGAGTCTCTCTCCGTAGTCTCCCTTTCTCCTATTTATTCCACCTTTCTCTCAGGTTTTCTTTGGTGTAGCAGAGGCTATCAGCACCTCTCTGTCTCGCTCTCCTTTTCTGTGTCTCCACAGTCTATCACAGTCAAAAGCAAACTCACATACGTAATGAGATACACACAGTTGAAAACAAAATTCATGTCCATACCAACGCTTGTGCCTCTATCACTACCTTCCTCTTTCCACCTCCTCATTTCACTCTCTCTGTAGTTGTCTCTACTTCGTTTCCCTCTCCATTCCCTTGTGGGGGTTCAAATACGGCATTGCGGGATACCATGTTCCCCTGAGTCCCCTGGCATACATCACTGTCTCCAGTTTACTTTGAAACACAGTAGCTCCTTTCACTGGACTGTGCTTCAAAATCTCATTACTTGATTTAAAGTGTAATAACATTGACTTTAATACTAAACTAAACAGCTGGGATTGATGTCAGAACTGTAATCAGATGTGCACACATACACATACACATACACATACACATACACATACACATACACACACTGATACACACACAAGACCTGTCTGAAAAATAATTAATGTCTCCTTTTGACTGCTAGTGTGTTGCAGGGTAGCAAATAATTACATAGATTATTCTTTCATGTGATTTGCTAATGTACGAACATGTGTCCTTTTATTTACCTTTGCAGGTTTTTCTTGAAGTTTTTCCTGAAATGTAACCAGAATTGTCTGAAGACAGCAGGAAACCCGAGGGACATGAGAAGATTTCAGGTACAAATAGATAAGGAGGGGGAAAAGCATGTGTGTGAGTGGGTGCTTGTGTGTGAGCAGAAAGAGAGAATGGAGACTGGAAAAACAGTAAAAAAAACACAAAAAAAACATATCTCCTTCACATCCTCTAATTTCCTTTTCATCACTTTCATTAAAAAATATCAAATTTTGTATCCAGTCTGCTTCCTTGAAGCTTTTATATCATAAACTATCAAATGGAAAAGCTCTGCAAAAGTTTTCTGATGGAGATCAAGTGGGGAGCTAAAGGTGAAAGTTAAAAATCAATAAGGCGTCAAAGAGACGGAAAGACAAACGAAAGGAGTTAGATATGTGGGAGATTTGGTCATGGGGGTGCTGGGGTGCAGGAAATAGGTTGAGGTGTTTCAGGAAGTTGTCAAGAATTGAGTGATTGGCTCCAGATGGAGGAGGTCATGCTCCGTGACCCAGGAAGTGGTCACAGGGGACACTCCCGCCTCACTTCCTTTGCTGTCTTTCAGCACTAGCGGCCTCTGTCTGGCATTTTCCTTCTCCCAGCAAACACTCTGTCCCTTTCCCTTCTTCGTGCTCCCCCTGTCTTCCACCATGTTTTCTTTAACTCCTGTGATGTGACACATGCTGAGAAGTTATGAGCGCACAGGCGCTCCAACACTCTCATCTCTGGGTTAAAAGGTGATCAGAGCTGGACAGGAGTCTGCAGCTTGATCGATAATTTACAGTTATTTTCCTTTAGGTTCCCCTCCCTTTCCACCACCTATAGAACATGTGCTTTTTCTCTTTTTTTTTTCTTATGTTTCTTCACCTGCAAAGTTACTGCCATGTGTTTATTTAAAAGAAAGTGGGAGTTATCTTTGCTGTCTGATTGTCTAAAAATACACGTATTATAAAATATTTAGGGTTTAGTATTTAATTAAAATAATTTTTTTTCACTGACCCATTCCCTTTAACTCTCAAAACATGTTCTTAAACACACACAAAAACTCATTATCCCTTTCAGAAATAGTTTCACATCAACACTCATAAATATCCAAAGAGAAAAGTGCACGAGTATCCTCTACTTAATTATATGTGTGTCATCCATGTGAGGCAGATGTTAGAAGGGACACACAGGCTGCGGCCAGAAAATCAAATTAGGGCCACTATATATCATCTGCAACTTTAACGGCCGGCTAAAATGGGAGATTTGGTCCATATGTTTGGTGTCATTGAAGGATCAAGAGTAGACAACGATGAGCCTGCTGCATGCTGTATGAATCAAAAAGTTAGGCAAGAGGCAGAGGAGAGGCCATATGGAGACCTGATGGAAGAGTGGAGGGGTGTGTGAGCAGTGTCATCCCCAGACTGCAGACATATTATGGATATTCCGGGGATGTCACATTACCTATTGAGAAATATTACTATCATCTGTACCCTGAAACAAATTGTTGCTCAGGGATTTTACTGCTGTAACCGGAGATTGTGATTCACAGCGTGCTGTCCAAGTAGTGCACCTACACTCATGTATCTTCCTCTTGGCCCTTTTCCTCTCTTTCAGGTGGTCTTGTCCAGCACTGTGAGTGTAGACGGCCATGTCCTAGCCGTGTCTGACAACATGTTTGTCCACAACAACTCAAAACACGGTCGGAGAGCTCGCAGACTGGAGCCAGGCGAATCTGTCGAGAATACAATGGAATATGGTAAGACAATAAAACTACAGTTTCACACCTCATTTACCCTTTTCTTCCATTACATGTCTACTTCATCACTCACACTCAGAAACAGAGGACATACTTTTCCAAAGAACAAACTATAACAGGAGCTACTCGAGTTGCCTAATGTCCGTTCATAATCACCATGATATATCAAACACAACCAGCGAACCGGTGCATTAATTAAACACTTGTCCACTTGTCATAAAGTATTATAACATAAGATATTTTTACTGTCTGTAATATCTTATATTTAATCAATATTGCATGAAGAACAAAATTAAAAGTAAGTCAAGGTGAGTTTGCAGTTTCAGGTCAATAAATCCTCTTTGCCATGAAACACACATCACATTTGGATTTGCAGTGGTGGAAGGTAACAGAGAATATTTACTTAAGTTCTAGGGTCGAATACATGTCAGAGATACAACTCTGGCATGGGCCATTCTCCTTTTTACACAATACACCACTTTTTTTTTTTTTTTTTTACTTAAGTAAGACTCAAATGCAGGACTGTTACTTGTATATTTGTTCTGTACTTTATTTATCAGAGTTTTTTTTTTCTCTCAGTGTTGTGTATATCACACTGCGGTCATGTGACTTCTTGACCTACATTTGTTTTGGGCGTTTTACTTCAAATAATGTGCTCTCCATGGTTGTCGTGATCCGTTTGTTGAATTTTCCGTGGTTAAAAGACACATCATTTATGAAATTTAGCTGAAGATGCCATTAAATAATGCCACCTTTTTAACTTTTTGGTTTTGCTTTGAACTTTGTCTTTGAGCTTGTTTTACACAACCCCAAACTAAAGATATTTTCAACACACTACAACCATGCTTTATCCTCTCCCCCTTTTTTTTTAACTGTTTTACATCCCGTATTGAACGCCTTGGAGTAAATCATGCTTTGCTGTCCTGTTTAGCTACCCCATGTATCAAAGCCATTAGTCCCAGTGAGGGCTGGACCACCGGCGGGGCCATGGTCATAGTCATTGGGGAGAACTTTTTTGACGGGCTGCAGGTGGTGTTTGGAAGCATGCTGGTGTGGAGTGAGGTAAGAGTTGTCCTCAGAACATCTCACTAATGATGGTACCATCTAAAACATATTTTGAGATTAAATACATTATCCGGTTGATTTATGGGAAGTCTACACAAATTCATCTTTCCATGGTATTGCGTTAGCCTAAATATTTACAAGGCAGCAGGAGGCGGTGCTGTTTTATGACAATTTCTGTTCTTTATCTTCAGCTGATCACACCACACGCTATCCGGGTCCAAACACCTCCTCGACACATCCCTGGGGTCGTGGAGGTCACACTGTCTTATAAATCTAAGCAATTCTGCAAAGGGGCGCCTGGACGCTTCATCTACACGGGTATTTAGATAAATGGCTGTGCTCTTTTTGTTATTCACAGTTTGAGGAATTTTAAATATGAGGTTTTTCAAGAATTGTGACTAATGTCTCTTTCTTTAAAAAAAAAAAAATTCAGCCCTTAATGAGCCAACTATAGACTATGGTTTTCAACGTCTTCAAAAAGTAATTCCTCGGCATCCTGGTGACCCAGAGAAACTAGCCAAGGTGAGAGACTCTTTAATGAATGATCTTACCGTGCTTATGATTATTTTTCAAGAAATTGTACATGTTATTAAGATATTAATGTAATAAATACTGTTCTTTGCAGGAGATACTATTGAAAAGAGCAGCAGATCTTGTGGAGGCTCTGTACGGAAATCCACACAGTAATCAGGTAATGAGAAGAACATTTAGTAAACTGTCCTAATTGATTAAAAATGACATATTAATAGTCTAAAATGATATTTCCTAAATGGAAGAAGATATTTGAAAGAGTTCAGCTGTGATATTGCATATTTTACCCATATTAATAGTGAATACTGTGCATTACTGTTGACCATTTTTCAGAGCATTTGCTTCCTTCTTTCAAACAGGCTCTGGTTCTCCTGTTGTTTCTCTTCTTTGTTAAATAATGATACAGTTTTGGATTGTTTTGAAAAGATTTGCAGTGTGTATTTCAAAAAGCTTCATCATCCAAGGTTTGACTGAGCTACCATATGCATGGCAGTCATTGGCCATGTTGTCTGATATAAAAACAATGTGCAAACATTGTGCTGCACTTTTAGTTTGTGGCAGCCAAATGGATGTTTTGCCAACTGATTATCAGCTCACAGATAAATTGAGAACACTTGTCAGCTGTACTGATGATGCTGTAGTTTGTATTTAATGGTCTAATTGGTGTAGTTTACACACTCTCAGTTTATAAATTAATTAGTGCATCGCTGTTTATTGGCAGCGTCAAAAATCTGCACCATCTTACTACATGAGACTGACTTATTCCTGGCCATTTGATTTGTTCTGCTTTAGGACATGCTGCTGAAACGTGCAGCTGACATTGCCGAAGCACTCTACAGTGTTCCCCGTCCTCACAGTCAGCTGCAGGCACTGCCCAGCTCACCAGCCCACGGCAGCGTCATGGGCCTGGGCTCCTATCCCTCTCAGTTAGGTGTTAGCATCGGAGAGCCAGGACAGAGCAGCCAAGGTGAGCAAAATGAGCCATAAACTATTCCCCTTCTTTTGATTTTCCACTAATGAAGCTCAGATCTGACCTAACATTTTCATATTTCCTCCAGGTTACATTCGAAATTCCAGCAGTTTGTCTCCAAGGGGTTACCCATCAGCCTCCACTCCCCAGCAGTCCAGCTATGGCGGCAGCGGAGGAATGACCGGAGGCTACGGGACAGTTCCCATGACAAGTCTAGGAGTTCCTGGATCTCCCGGTTTCAGCAGTGCCTCCCCCACAGGCTCTCCTTACTGTAAGACCTTTAATACTGTCTAAATGTGTATAAGTGTTAATAAACTTCAAAATGCTAATTCTGTTGTGATTTTCAGACCAGTAATAGTAACAGTAATTTTGTTCAGATTTTCAGAAGGTTGACTGTTGTTCTCTGTTCCACAGTAATGCCCTCCAGCCCCACTATACCAGGAAGCTCCAGCTCTTCGTCATCTCTCTTGCCTTTCTCCTCTTTTCCGTCTGCTGCTAAACAGAAGAGTGCTTTTGCTCCTGTCCTCAGGCCCCAGGGCTCTCCCTCCCCTGCCTGCCCTGCCTCAGGGGGGAACAGCTTCAGAGGTAGTCATCCAACTCACTATCTGACCCCCCTGTCTGAACTTACGAATGCAGTCTAACCCCATGTACTAACTAACTCGAAAGCTATGACTGAACAAAACAGAAACAGTTGCTGGATGTTCAATAATGAAAGACATGATTGATTAGAATCATAGATTTTGTATATTTTTTTCTCTCCAGCGATGACGGGCCTGGTTGTTCACCCGATGTAGCAAAGCACCCATCCCAATCTACCCCAGGCCTCTGCTTCACTTAGCCCCTCTTTTGGCACTGAGGGGACGGGGAGGATGGAAAATTGATCGTTAGCAAACACGTATAAATTTCCTCCCTGACTCCCGTCCCCGTGCCATTTCTTAGTCCCTTTCTCATCCGCTTGGATGAACAGGACGGGGTATGAAAATGTCCAAAGACCAGCCATCTACTCCAGATGCAGAGGAGAATTCTCCACCCACAACTACAGACAGACAATGCTCCTTAGCAAACAGCACCAAACTGGACAGTTTACCGCTGAGTGAGTGTGTGTGTGTGTATAATGAAGCATCTGAAAGGAAACAGAGGAAAACTCGTTGTAATTTCACCTCAAGCTTCAAAAGCGTCTGTATTGACCTCCGGCCTACTATCACATGCAGTATTCCATTTTTCAAACACCTGCCCAAACCCTGGCCAGAGACTCACAGGATGCACTGTGAGAGCTCTCAACGTTGATGGATGACAGACAACTCTGATCAAATGTTGCAGCTCTAAAAAGCAGAGTGCTTCTTTGTCTGTGTATGGACACATTAAATGGCATGTGTGTACACTGTCTGTGAGTTAGCGAGAGCTTCTTTTGTAGTAGACTTTTTGAAGACAATTTACATTCCAGAAAAATGGGCCCTTTATTTTATGTTCTGATCTCTGTGGTTTTTCAAGGGAGAACTCTTTGTCTCAAGGGTTATTACTAAATGAATTCATATATTGATTTATTTAAGAACAAGCAATTTAACTTATTATAGTTAGTTTAGGGAATAATATAAACGTGTTTTTATAAAGTGGTTCTTTTTTCAACTGTTACTGACAAGTTATCTCAACAATTGCCAATTAATTTGATAAATGATCATAAGGAATGGCTTTTCCAGTGGAGAACATAAATTCAGTTTTTTGGAATAAAATATCTCCAGTTTGCAGGTTCTTGCATAACAGAATATATGTGTTATGCCCACAGTTAAAGGTTATTGTCCTTGTGTAAAGGAAAATGTTAGTTAGCCTTATCCTTTTTAATTTTACTTAAAATGCATGCCTTTCTTACACCACTGCCCTGATCCTTTTGCATTCCACATTGCAAATTTAAAATCATGACTTATAGATTTTACAGTTTCATTTGAACTGTGTCAACCCAGTACAGGTCTTTAGTCACTATGCAGTACAGTAGATAAAAGCACAATTGCTCATAAGAAAATTATGTGTTCATTAACCCTTATCATCCTGTTGCAACTGCTATTATTGATTTTAGTCATCACAACACAAACTGCATTCTCAGGACGTGAAAACAAAGAACACAAAGAGTAGATGACATTTGCAAATTTGTTTTTAGAGTTTGGTTAATTTTATTTATTTAAAAATTATTAGCAATTTAATATTATGTTTTTTTTTGAAGCCATCTTTCTTTGAAACAATACAAAAAAATGGTGCAAATGTGATTTGTATATTTCAAGGTGTAATTATATTTTGTGCTCCAAATAAAACAAATAAGAAAAAAAAAATCAATGATTCTGATTTAAGTTGTTTTAGAGCTTAGATTCCATTAAATTGCAAATTGTCTTGCTGGCTTCTTTTTTCCCATGTGTGCACAAACAGAATTCACACCGTTACACACACACACTGTATCATCTGATAATTGCCTGGACATTAAGATTTTTCTACAAGGCTCCTCATCTCAAGGTTGTGCTGGATCTATTTTTGACTGTGCCCATCACCTGTGTGCTCGTGCGGCTTGTTACACTGCTTTGTATACATAGCTGATGAGCCGCAGCATCTTAATTGTGATGCGAGCGTTAAAGACTGAGTAGAGCATGTCAAGATAAACAACACCCCCCTCCCATCTCTCTTCTCTCCAATAAGCCTGCTTTTCTCTGAGGACCAAGCCTCTGGGGGCCCAAGTGAGAACCACATGAGTCTCCCTCCAACGCGGCCTCCTCCTCTCTGTCTCTTTCTCTCTCTTACAACACACACACACACACACACACACACACACACACACACACACACACACACACACACACACACACACACACACACACACACACACACACACACACACTGGCATAGGCATGCGCCTCACTACTGCCTTGTTTTTTCAGTCTTTGTTTGGTACTGCTTCATCCCTTCTTTCTTTCTCTCCTCTCTTTTGCTCCCTTGAAATGGCCCTTCTCTTTTAATGTAATTAGCACTGGTAAAGAAGGGCAGTTAATTACCCACTCTGTTTTGATCGGGTAATTAATGTTATGCCAGGAAACAGCAACTGTTTCATTAACATAGCCCTCAAAGCAGTGAGGGGGTAGGGTAGCACCCAGTGGATGCATATCTGCATGTGCTGCGCCTGTGTTTGTAGGATACACATTCTGTGTGGACCAACTGGGTTTTAACAACTCTGTTCAGTGACAGTGAGAGACGTGCGGACTTCGAAACATCTGACAGTGTCTGTGATCTGACCTCAACAGCAACTCACTGTTTGTCACTGTGCAGTCTGTGTCACCATCAAGTAGCTCTTCCTCCTCATCTCCCCCTCGCTCTTTCCTTTGATATGCTGTTAATTTGACAAGTTAAAGTCAGCTTTGTCGCCAGCACCTCAGCATTCATCTTGCTGAGTGCTCCTTCTGCCCAGTGGTGCAGGAGCCATATGCTCCTCTTCCACATGACGGTTTAGTTGTTGCTGTTGTTGTGAGTGCAGCGGTGCCATTTACTGTTTTCTGATCACAGTTTGGATAAAGACAGGATATGAAATGCCACCTGGCACCAAGTCACTGCAAATCACACTGCATGCACAGCTTCAAAAGAACATCTAGCTGCTATGAGGGCACAACCATGTCATCTTTCATTATCGATACTGCTAAAGTACTGATGCACCTCATGTTTAAGTTACAGTGTTGTCTTCCTTACAATAGAGGGAGCACAAAACACACCCTTTCCCTCTTCCCTCTCAAGGGATGTGTTTGTGTTTATATACCCAATTAGCCCTCCGGCCACAGCATGGCCATGCATTAGACTGACATTAGCCCCGGGTGTGTGTAGCGTCTGTGTGCATCGTATAAAATACAGTGCCCCCCTTTCTCATTTGAGGCATAATTTCAGGGGTGTGCGTGCCTTATTAGGCAGGCTGAGACAGAGCTTGACAGGGGTGGCCCACTGTTTTGTCAAATAGATTGGTAGATTGGCTTCCAAACACCCAGCCAGTGTCCTTTGCCTTTGGCCCGCCAGAAAAACCGGCATTGTTGCCCATTAGACCACTGGACCCCGATTCCTTTTTCCAAAATGAATCCCCCACCCCTTCTGCCATTCCCTTGGGTGTCAGTAGAGTGGGGTGGCAGATGGGACAGACACAGAGCTGCCCCATGAGACCACCCCCCCAACAAAATACACACATATATATCCACACGTAAACTCACACATGTGCATTCACATTGTGGCCTACACACACACACACGTACGCACGCACACACATATACACACACACACACACACACACACACACACACACACACACACACACACACACACACACACACACACACACACTCAGACATGCATACATGCACAGATACATAAGCACACACACATGCTCAGAAGCAGCAACACATAGCTCCCCCGCCCCCAGACACAAACCTCATCTGTCAGTTTCCTGCTTTTGTCCAGACCACAGGAGTATGTTCTGTGAACACAGAGTGACGTCTCTGTCGCTGCCTCTCAATCTGTGCTTTGTGTACCTGTGTTTATGCGTGTGAGAGAGAGACAGCTTTATGTTGAGAGTGGTGCAACTAGACTGAGGCTTCCAAGAGGAATTCGATTTTCAAAGTCATTATATGTATGTTCCTCTTCTGAAGCTCGCATTCTGTTTCTGATCTTGCTTTGAAAATTCGATCCAACCAAATTTGAATTCATGATTGACTATTTAGATAAATTCTCAGGGCCATCATTCATTTTATCACACTGATTTTAAGTCCATTAATAAAGATAGTTGGACATAGAAATGCTGTATGTTGTGTTTTTCTAATCATAACTTAGTTTGTGCAAAAGTTTCCATTAAATAAATTATTAACAGTTGGTGGTGGTGCACGGTCCTTAAAAATACCTGGCAGTACATTTTGGACGGATACCAAGACATTCCAAATCTGTAGGCTATTTTTTTTTTTTTGTATTCGTCTCTACTCTTTTGTTGACATTTGCACCAGACTGCGCCTTAAAGAATTCAAAAAGTGCTAGTTATCCCCTTCTTCACATGGTGTGCATACAGGCGGATATGAGCAAAACATAAAGTATTACACTATAAATTTCTATGGTGAAAAAAAAGATACTGTTGATGTTCACATTTTCAAATTATTTTATCAAGGGGACAACAATTTAATTATTAGTGTAACAAGCCTATGTCAAAACCATAGACTGTATGTGAAAGGTCAAAACCTAGCACATGGTTGGACCGCATATGAAACGCAAGAGGACTTTTAATTTGAAAGGAGAGCGTTTAATTTGAACGGATACGGGAAGTCGTGACTGACATTTGACAACAGGTGGTGACTTCAGCTGCTTTCTCACATGAACTCTTAAGAAACAGAAGGTTGTTTTATCCGATTGAATAGTTGATGTCATTAATTCAGCAAGCACTACACATTTTTTGGAGGACAAACAACAATGTTATTCATAATGAGTAAGATGAACCTTATGTTCTGCGTTACAATTGAAGCTTTAGCTGTTATTGTTGGTGAATGTTACATCAACAAGCTCATCACTGCTCACGGTGATCCTAATGTTAGCTTGCTGCTCCCAGACTGCATGTACTACTTGCAGGGTAGGATTTAAACTGCTTTCGAAGCTCTGTTGTTTCATCATCTGAATTTGTCTGTGTTCACTTTGCACTCTTTTTAAAAAAATTTTTTTTACAGCTAAGCCAACAGTATTGTAAAGTTAGTGTAACATTATTTAGGCTAGATGCAGACAGGAAAGCAGGACTGAACCAAATACACGTCTGTTATTGTTAAAATTGTTATTTATTTATTGTGTACCTCGTTAGTAGATTAACTAAACATCAGTTTGGTAAAATGTGCAGAAGGAACTGTTGGATAGATCTGTTTGTAGGTAGGGCAGCGTTTTATGTCAAGATCTCGCGCCTCCTCTGGGTATAATATTGACAATTAGCCAGATTAGAGGAGTGGGGATGTAATTTGGACCAAACGTACTGTATTGGCTGTATGTGCGCACGGCTGTGAGGTGAGAAGGCCTCACGCTGGTGATTAATTACTGGTCGGCCCCGTGACAGAGGTGGGAGCTCTCCCATTGCTGTCTGCAGCCGACATGGAGGGAAATCCAGCCTGGCTAATTGACCCGGCTTCTGTAAGGCCATCCATCAACTGTGGCCCGAGTGGCCCCGTAAGAAACACATTATTCAGAGGTAAGTTAGTTAACCAACTAGGGCGCCACCATTCATTAATGGGATTAACTTCTCTCCTGTCTGTTTCTCCAAACCACTGAAATATGCAGGTCACCAAACAGGATTTTATGGCTGCCTATCCAAAACCAAGCTCTTGAAATGTTTTATTTTGTGTTTCTCTGTCGTTCTGATCAATGTTTTCACAACTACCCCTACGCCCTGCAGCTACGGCAGCTAGGCCGAGAATAAACAGCTAACACGCTCATTTTTAATCGTCTCATGTGTTGTGACATCACCTGAGTCAGTGTAGGAAATTTAAAAAAAAACTATTTGGGGAAACTTTTTCCCCAACTGTCAAAAAAAAAATTGGGGCATTTACACAATTTAAGGAGCACAGTACCTAACAGTACTAGTTACTAGTAGCCAATTACTAAATTGCTGAAGTGAAATGCGGCCAGATTAACTTTTGAACAGATGTAAATAAAAAGAAAAGTAAGAAGTGCAGTCATCCTTACGTGTGATGTAGGGGCAGGGAGGTTTGTTGGGACTGTCCCTGATAGATATGATCTGACGTGCAGCTAAATCAGCGACGGCTGCTTCTTTTATTTTTGGTCGCGCTGTCACTTTAAGATCAGTGGCGCGTGAGATACGCGAAGAGCGCGCGGCTCACGTGAGATGAAGACGTAGCGAGCGGCAATTGCGCGGGAATTAGAGTCCGCTGAGGACT
Source organism: Brachyistius frenatus (assembly GCF_029030835.1). Classification (NCBI taxonomy): domain Eukaryota; kingdom Metazoa; phylum Chordata; class Actinopteri; family Embiotocidae; genus Brachyistius; species Brachyistius frenatus. The sequence continues at coordinate 278,402 of NW_027210866.1, forward strand.
GTAGAGCGTTCAGCGTCCAGACTGCGCTGAACGACGTGTCAGCGTAAGTAGTGGGAGAAGTCCCGGATAAATGCCGGATCACCTCGTATTTGGGTTTGTTAACTGTTTTGAGACATTGTGTTAAGTTGTACGCGTCCGCCACGTTTAGAGGGGAGACGAAAGCGGCCATGAGTTCCGGGTGTGTGAGTCCCAGCACGTAGGCAGCCGTGAGTTAATTATTTTCTTTGAAAATGTTTGTGTCCCTGTAGAAGTTAATGTTATGTACATATCGCATATTTGCGAGTTGAACAGCAGGAGACGGATGCGGCGGTTCTCTGTTTCTGCTTGACAGGAGGAACCCACTACTGTTATTATCTATGGAGCTTTTTAATATAGCGTTTCCTCAAAGTAGTGTTGTCGTTCCTGTTATATTGTTGTTATAATTGAGTGAAAAGCAATTGTTTAATTTCGCCGTCACGGCCATTGTTCTGTACTTTAAAAAAATTGCCAAATTAACGCTGTGCTCCAAGAGTGCAATGGGGGAAATAAAAGACCCACATAAAATATTAATTTATTTTGGTGAACAGTCTCATGCTTTTAACCAGGCCACACTAATTTTGGTATCAGAAGTGGGATCCGCGGTTAATTTTGAGGTCATAGTTGGACGGGGATAGTACCTATAGAAACAATAGTAGTGGCTAAGAAGACTCCAGCTCCGGGATCAGAGGGTGTGACGACTGGCGTGAGGTGTCCCAGGTGCAGCAGGGTGGCACCTGGCTGGTGCTCCAGGACGAGAGGGACGCCTGCATCGTCGCCGTAGATTGCGGGAGGAGGGGACTGCTGGACGTCGCCTTCTGAGAGACTGCCGGACTGAGAGGCATCGCAACTGGTCGTGACTGTTCTCTTGCTGAGGTAAGGACACTGAAGGGGACAGTTTAAAATGTCAGAAGAGGAAGAGGGTGCGGCTGCTCCAAGGGCCGGGCCCGGCGGTTATGAGGTCGACCCAGCTGCCTCCATGTCTGATGAGGGAGGTAACCCTTTGGTACAACTGCAGTCACAGATTTGGGGAATGGGTAGAAAACACGATGCTGTAATGTCAAATAATGCTAATCTGGGTGATGTTCAGGGTCTATTTTCTTCTTTTTTTTTTACATTCCAGGAGAAAAACAAATTCCACCTTTTTTAGTGGTGAACCAGGGAAAGATGTTCACACCGTTGATGAGTTTATAGAAGAGGTGGAGCGGGCGAAGAGAGCAAGGGGCCTACGTGGGGAGGAACAGGTAGACGTTGTCCTCTCCGTTAAAGGGGTCAGCTCTAGAGGAGGTTAGGTTACGTGTGGGTGGACAGGTTAAGCAATCCAGTGATCTGTTTTCATACCCGAGGGAAGCGTTCAGAGAGAGGCGCACAACTCAACAACTGTTGCATGCTTTCTATGCGCGCAGGCAGTCAGATGGGGAAGACTTGCGGGATTTTTCACATGCGCTCGCACAGCTGCTTAATTCTGCTCTTCAACAATCTCCTAACATCGTAGTTGATGTACAGCTAGCACGTGGAGACCAGTTCATTGAAGGTGTACGTGACTCCGCCCTCAGGCGTGAATTGCGTCGGCTTATTAGAGGGGAAGCCTGACTCAAGCCTGTTTGATGTACGAGAAGAGGCAATGATGTGGACGATTGAAGACCGAAAACAGAAATGCAGTGGGCGGTGGCCCAGATGAGGTTTCAGAAAAAGCAAACTCGACCAGTAATGGACAGACCGACTTGACAACCATTCTGCAGGAAGCTATTGATGAGCTAACCAATGCAGTCCGTGACCTCACAATAGAAAATGCTAGTTCAGGGAAGGGAACCAAAAGTGTTAGACTTAAAATCAAACCTAAGTATATTGATGACGGTCGGCCAATTTGTCTGCAGTGTGGGGGGGTCGGGCACTTGGCCAGACATTGAACTAAACCACGAGACTCGGGAAGACCTTCTAATGCTAACCCTAGACCTGCGGTTCAGGGAAACGGGAGACCTCCATTGCTCTGAGCCGGGCAGTGCGAGGCAAGTCAAACGGCTTACAGGACATCCTAACCAAAGAGCGTTTTCTAGAACGTGCTGTAGGAAAATGCTCTGAGGTAGACATCCAGATTGGCGGAGTTCTGCTTAGGTGCTTACTGGACACGGGCAGTAATGTAAGCACTTTGACAGAAAGCGCCGTGGAGAAGATGAACAAATGCATTGTACAGATAAATGGCTTAAAATAACAGCAGCCAACAAGTTACCACTTCCCCATTTAGGCTATGTTAAGTTAGATATACAAGTGATGGGACTTACCATTCCAGAGTGTGGTTTCTTAATAATCAAAGATGGTTAAACCGAGGGACCAGAGTCATCTCCACCTGGCATTATTGGGATGAATATCGCCAAACAATGTAGACGGCTGGTACTGTCGGAGTTTGACACAGCTCTACAGGGGAGCTGGATTCTGATTGGAGAGAAGCTTTCCATCGACTGCAGGAGGCCGAACTTGTTGGAAAAGTGTCTACGGTCCGTGTGGCAGGAAAACGCACAGTGCATCTACCCGCTTCAGCCATTGCCACAGTTTATGCAAGGGGACTCGGCAGTTCGTCTGGCGGTGATACCAGCACGCTGCTCAAGCCAGGGCCTACACCACTGCCTGGATGGTTGATTGTTTTCCCAACGGTGGTGCCAGCCAACAGTCAGGTGTTCCCAGTCCAAGTTGCCAACCTCTCACCGGAGGATGTGTGGTTGTCCCCAAAGACTAGGTTAGGTATCCTCGGCCAGTGTCAGCGTGTTGAGGGTGAACCCAATGAGGGGAAGTTTCAGCGCATCACCGCTAACCATGAGGAGGTGACTATTAACCGGAAGGATGATCATGGATGTGACAGTGATGTACAGAGCCTACTAAAGAGACTACATCCGGGAGGTACACCAGAACAGCAGGCTGAACTAGAAGAGCTTCTGGTGAAGTATGCAGACGAGATACACTGAGAAGGTGAAGCGTGAAATCCCTGTGGTGGGCGAGACACCAGTTTACCAACCTTACCGGTGCATTCCACCTAATTCAGTACAAGGAGGTCAGGGAACATATTTCTGAATTGCTGAGAAAAGGAGTGATTTAAGAGAGTTCAAGCTCCTATGCCTCACCTATTGTTTTGGTGCTCAAGTCTGGTGGAAGTTTAAGAACGTGTGTTGACTACAGGAGGCTGAACTCGAAGACCAGGCGTGACGCATTTCCACTGCCACGCATTGATGAAAGTTTGGACGGTCCGAGTGGCGCAAAGTTCTTCTTCGACAATCGACCTCGCCAGCGGATACCATCAGGTTGCTGCACATACAAAAGTCAAAATGGAGAAGTGCCATTTTCTCCAGCCAGAGGTCAGGTTTCTTGGCCACCAAGTTTCAGCTCAAGGTATTGGCACAGACCCTGACAAGGTAAGTGCAGTGAAAAAGTGGACCATCCCCAGTACTGTGAAAGAGCTATGGTTGTTTTGGGGCTTTTGCAGTTACTACAGGAGGTTAATTGAGGGTTTCTCCCAAATTGCAGGGCCCCTTCACAATGTTGTAAATGCTTGTATCAAAGAGAGCAGCAAGGCCAGGAGTAATGAGTTGTTCAGGTCAGCCTGGACGCCACAGTGTCTACAGGCTTGTGAGCTCCTAAAGGAGAAGCTGACCAGCGCCCCCACACTCGGCTATGCCGACTTTAACCTCCCTTTTATTCTAGAGACAGATGCTAGCAGTCTAGGTGTATGTGCAGTCCTGTACCAGGAACAAGGGGGGGGGGGGGGTGAAAAGTCATTGTTTATGCAAGTTTGTGGCTAAGAGGGGCCGAGAAAAATGACCAAAATTACAACAGTGTGAAGTTGGAGCTCTTCGCGCTAAAGTGCACGGTCACAGAAAAGTTTAGGATAATAACCTCCTGTGTCACCTTTCTACTGCCAACTGAGGGGCTATTCAACAGTGATGGGTCGCTCAGCTGGCCGTATTTGATTTTGATGTGAAGTATCGCCCTGGTAGGTGCAATTCTGCAGCTCATGCACTCTCCCGGCAACCAGCAGCTGATGAACCAGATTTAGTTGCAGCAGGGATTGAGTGTGGTAGGGTCAAGCAGCTATGTGCATCTGAGGCGAGTAAGACAGCAACGAGTAAGGTAGCTCAGGATAACACACCCACATTGCCAGGATACTCTAAAGCAGAACTTCAGAAGTTTCAAGCGTCAGATCTGACACTTAGTGTAGTGGGAGAGTTTTGGAGCAGATGGAGGAAACCCACCTTTCAAGAGACAAAAGAAAAGGAACTTACTTTAAGTCCAGAGTCTAAAACTGAGTCCTCTGATCCAGAGTTTGTATTGGTGGAAGAAGTCTGTTATCCAGCAACTCCGGAACGTGATAATCTGGAGCTGACTGAGGGATTGGAGAGTCACCTGGTTAATGTGGCTGATGGTGTGGATCTACTTGGGCCGGAGATACGTGACCCTGACGTTGACCTGGAGAAGAAACCAGTGCCCTGTCCTCAGCCCACGTCAAAGAGACCCAGCTCACCTACTGAGGATTTGGAGGTGAGGCCTGTGACTACTCCAAGGAAAAGAAAGGAGGGAAATGTTAGAGTTGACACATCTATACCCCCTCCATGCAGGAGTCAGAGAAAAACAGCAGGGCTCAACCAAAACCCATTTAACTTGCCTCGATCATCTTGCAATGCTGTGTCTCTTACTCCTGACGTACTCTCCCAGCTGTTAGCTGGCATGGTTCTCTATACTTCAAAGCTTCAGGGAACAATAAAAAGGCAGGACGTCACTGAGGACGTTGACTTGTAGCAGGGGAGAATGTAGCCAGGTGATGTAGGGGCAGGAAGGTTTGTTGGTACTGCCCCTCATAGATATGATCTGACGTGCAGCTAAATCAGCGACCAAGCTCTTGAAATGTTTTATTTTGTGTTTCTCTGTCGTTCTGATCAATGTTTTCACAACTACCCCTACGCCCTGCAGCTACGGCAGCTAGGCCGAGAATAAACAGCTAACACGCTCATTTTTAATCGTCTCATGTGTTGTGACATCACCTGAGTCAGTGTAGGAAATTAAAAAAAAAAAATATTTGGGGAAACTTTTTCCCCAACTGTCAAAAAAAAAATTGGGGCATTTACACAATTTAAGGAGCACAGTACCTAACAGTACTAGTTACTAGTAGCCAATTACTAAATTGCTGAAGTGAAATGCGGCCAGATTAACTTTTGAACAGATGTAAATAAAAAGAAAAGTAAGAAGTGCAGTCATCCTTACGTGTGATGTAGGGGCAGGGAGGTTTGTTGGGACTGTCCCTGATAGATATGATCTGACGTGCAGCTAAATCAGCGACGGCTGCTTCTTTTATTTTTGGTCGCGCTGTCACTTTAAGATCAGTGAAGCGTGAGATACGCGAAGAGCGCGCGGCTCACGTGAGATGAAGACGTAGCGAGCGGCAATTGCGCGGGAATTAGAGTCCGCTGAGGACTGTAGAGCGTTTAGCGTCCAGACTGCGCTGAACGACGTGTCAGCGTAAGTAGTGGGAGAAGTCCCTGATAAATGCCGAATCACCTCGTATTTGGGTTTGTTAACCTTTTTGAGACATTGTGACACATTGTTGGGAGCAATTTTTTTTTTTTTCCCCCTTCATCACAGTTTTAGGGACACTTGGAGATTTCTTCGGGTATATTTGCCCTTTACCCTAATTTCCTGCAGTGAAGCAGTTTATAGGATTAAATCATTTTCACTGTTTTAAACAGGTGACATTAGCCTTCCATAATGCCAATGCAATGTTTATTTATTTAGTTTATAAAATACGAGCAAGACGAAATGATAGTGGAACATTTTTTGACTAAATATGACAGAAAAGTGTGATTGTATCCAGTTCAGCTGTCAGAGGAGTGGTGTGGTCATGCCTCAGAGAAGGATGAAGAAACGTGTGGTCTCTGCTCTTCACACCTGGTGAGGGCCCACATGTGCTTTCACTTGACTTTCCCATGCAACATCCCTCTAGATATCTCACAAAAAGAAGAGAAGACACATGGAGACATATATCAAAGGCAGTGAGCAGTGGGGATGTTTCCATGTAAGCAGGATTAATGATTTCTCATTCCCCAGAAGGTGACTTTTCATACTGTAATCTTTCCCCAAATATCCGCTCCCCTCTCTGCATACATGAGTGCTGCTGAGCCAGAAAGAAATTGCAGCAGCATCTAGTGGTCACAGTTGACCCTTTTCTAATGATGAAGGTATAGTTCAGTTTGTGTTTAAAACACTCAGCAGAGCAGTCAGTTGACCTGTTACGTCCTCAAGCTCATAATGGCAACTTCTTTTTTGTTGTTGTAATTTTACGATTTCAAAGTGTGCTGTTCATGATCACTTTCATTCATGCCAACTGTGGCTCCTGTGTTTATTAGGCAGCCCCATAGCGCCACCTACCTGTGAAAGCGGGGCTTGATTTTTCTTTTCTTTCAGTCTTCACTGGTCTTTTTACTAGAGTCATCTGCTCTGTGCGAAACAACGCATGTATTGTACCTCTTTATTTGCAGTATTTATCTCTATGATTTGTTGCATTTCTGTTAACCTTGGTATCTGTTGCTTAAATTCTGTCAGTGTCGTAGTCATGGCATGGCCGCAGTAGCAACATTGTGACAACAACCACAAACAACCATTTTGTATGTCTTGCTGTCCTCTGTATACCAGCATGCATAAATATGCAGAGGGATATCTAATCAAATAAATCCATTCATTAGGAAAGCTGCTGGTATTTCTGCTTTTGCATTAATTACATAGTCATTACCATATCAATTAGAGAAATCAGAGATCATGTAATTAAGGTTTAACCAAAAGCACCTGCTGCCTCAGAGCTGTGGTGTGTGTGTGTGTGTGTGTGTGTGTGTGTGTGTGTGTGTGTGTGTGTGTGTGTGTGTGTGTGTGTGTGTGTGTGTGTGTGTGTGTGTGTGTGTGTGTGTGTTCGCTTGAGTCCTAATCTAATCTCTGGCCTTTGACAGGGCTCCCCCTCATCAATCCTGAGCTGTCGGAATTCAGCCTCTTTTTCTGTTTTGTTTTTGTTTATAGGAGTGGGTGGTGGCAGCAGTGGCGGTGTTTGGAGGGGGTGTCATGAGAAATGTTGTCATGGCGATCAAATTGATTGGCAGGGACGCCTAATTTGGAGGAAAGAATAGGAGACGGGTGGGAGGAGGCGGGCTGTACGTCCAAAGGAACAGATTGGGACAAAGTAAGGACTAGCTGGATGTCACAAGGGGAGTCACCGTCTTTTTTGGCTCTGGTTTCACCTTGTAAAAGATAAACCAGTAATTACTCTTGCTTTCTGCGGTTCCTAGGTTTGAAACAATATTACCAGATGTTCTTGTGTTTTGCTTTAATGTAACTAAACTGAATCAAACTACAGGGACATGTCTAATATTTGTTCCAGATTAATATCAACAAGTTCCAGAGATAAGCGGGCTCTGACCCCAATAAGCATGTGAGCAGGGAGTGTTTTATGGTGTTGGTTTGCCACCTGTGAGTGGAGGACAGGTCTCAACTGCTGGGGTGACACCGGCCTCCTCTGCACTTCCTGTTCCATTTCCTTTCTTCTTTTAATTCTCTCTCTTTGCTCTTTTCACTCTTGTTGATTTTTTTTTTTTGCTTTTGCTGAGCGAAACCCACACCGACACCACTCAAGTTCAATTCATTCAAGCTAGTATAGAACATAAATTCAAGATGATGAGAAAATTGATTGTGACGTTGATATTTTAGCCTATAAAGTATTCATCCTGTTTGTTGCTTATATCACCCGCTCGGGAAAATTGACGGCCGCCCAGGTATATTTGGAGACCCATTTTCGCATTTTTTATTTACATATTAATTTGTCCGAGAGGATGATGCAAGATCCGTGTCGGGAGCGAGCGGAGGGGGACAGCTGTCTGTCCCCGCTGCAGCAGACCGTCAGACACAGAGACCCGCCTGCTCTGCAGGCAGCGGCGGAGAGAATAAACGTACAAAAGAGACGTTCCTCGTCACTGCAGTCAATGTTGACAATTGTTTGCATTTAAAGGTTGAAAACACGAATAATCTGTGGAGAAAGTCCGTCGCATATAGGTGGAGAGATGAAAGTTTACGACAAGTTGGAAGTTCACGTGTCAGTGCTTCAGTATGTAATCAGCCTGCAGCTGCACACACAGTCAACTGAATAAGAACATGGATTAACAATTAAAGTTACCATTAACCTGCTGATAGTTACGAGCGCGTCACCTGAGCTGTCGGTCAGAAACCCGCGGTTTCAGTTTCATATCACTCAGAGCAGGAGCGTGATGAGGGTCTGCAGTACTGCACGGTAAAAACACGGTCAAAGAAAAAGTCCTGTTTAAAATAATGATGCTGCAGTTTGTTACTCAAGACTTAAATTTATATATACAGTTCATGATGTGGTGTATTTTCTCTTAAAAAAACAAAACATTTGAATTGTCATTAGAGTATTGAATCAATAGGCAGAATCATTAACATCTTTTAGCAATTTAAATAATTTCAGGCATTATATTGTATTTATATAGTGTGGCTTTACGTAACAGCTGCAGCTTCCTCAGCTGCCACAGTTTGAAAATAATTGGTGGTCCCTCTCCTTCCTCCATGTGGCCATGATAGCGACGGCTGTTGAGGGTGAAAGGTGACTAGTGTTCTGTACTCTATGTGGACGAGTGCGCTACCCAAGCACTTATTTATAGTGCTATCTATGTACATTCTTTTTTTTTTTTACAACTAGGAGTTTTGAGTTTTTAAAGTAAGTACTAAAACCAGCAGAAGGCTTTTCTTCAGATGTACAGTAGGTAGACAGAGTTGTGCGGTAACATTGGTGTTTCTATCCAGCAGTCGACCATCAGTTAGGTTTAGATAGCATTGCTCGGCACCTCAGTGTTAAAGCTTTCCCATGTGGTGAATTCCAGTACACAATGACACCACTAGATGGCAGAAGTAAACGGAAGAAATGCCCCTCAGCTGATGTAGCTTTATGTTTTAAGTTCCGTACACAGCCTCCCCTGTGTCTTTATCTTTCCATTATTTATTCACCGGCCAGAAACTATGTAGAATAATGCACTGACAGGAGTCTTGGTCATTAGATATGGCGTCACTCCTTAGATATTTTTTCTTTTATAAAATTGTTCTTTGGATGTTTTAATCACAGACTGAAGTTTGTTGGTAAGATGTAGTGGGAGATAAAACAGTGCCTCTGTTCTTCTATCTGACTATTTTAGGAAAGACAAGTTTTCGGTTTCAGTGACTGTTTGCTTTCATTGCAGTTCCACTACACTTGGTACAGCTTCTGCTGTTTGTGCTATTGTCAGTACTCACCTAAATGGTTTAAGGATTACACTCTAAGCATTTTTATACATTCCAATCAAGAAGTCCGACACAGTTAGAAGATAGTGCCCATTATGTAATTGTTACAACCACCACAAAGGCAATATTGAAAACAATATTGCTTTGCCTTCACACTGCTGTGCTGTGCTTTGATAGAGCCACAGCCCACAACAGTAATGATTGTTAATCTGACTAAGGCCATTGTCAATACCAGTTGGTGTGTTGTTGATGTTTACTCCAGACTTTGCAGCTCTGAGACTACTCTGAACTGCTGTTGTCACCACAGAGCTGGTAATGCCGCTGCTTCAGAAACTCTCATGGCATATGTACACTCATCTCTGGTCTAAGTACTTCCCTTCAATACAGAGCCGAATCAGATGAGGCCTTTACATGAGGTGGCAGGATGCCTGAGCCACGACACAGTGTGGAAACGAAGCCTGCCCTTGGTTTGTTACCTGCCATATGGCTTTCCCAATCACTGTTCTCCCTGCTGGTGCGAGATCCAGTAGGGAGCGGGAGAGGGAGTGTGTGTGTGTGAGAGAGAGAGATCTTTCTAAAGGATCCTTTCAGGTATCTGAATTAGCAAAAATAATATGATATTATAATATTTATATGAACGTTTTCATTAGTGTATCACTTGAAACTAAGGCTGTGTTCCAAATGACGTACTTCCCTTAGTACACTCGCGTATAGTATCTTGCATATTATGTACTCTTACTTGTGTAGTATTTGAATTTCATTAGGATAGTGTCTCAAATCGCACACCATTTTGAATGCATCAACTGCCAACATATCTGCACCTTTAATTATTTTCCCCAGAAATGAATGTGTACTCTTCTTTTTAACACGCACAATAAACACACTGATGGCTTGAGTCCAGCAGCAGCATGGTGCTACTTACTGAGAAATAAACACTTTTGTGTGGTGTTAAGCTGCAGCTTCCTCAGACTCCTTTAATATGAAAGTCTTGACCACGATGGTCTCTCCCTTTTCACTACATAGCCGAGATGGTGACCAATTTTTGGATTGTTTTGAGTGCATCATCTGGGTACTCGTAGTGCAATGCATGTTTTGATACGCACCGATGCACTCATGTTGCACTGCCATGTTTATACAGCAGCCCAGAAAGGACAAGCCAAACACATCAAACACAAGTTACATGGACCCCATAGATTCTCTTGCATGGTTGGAAGAAATGTAGGGTGTTCAGTAGGTTGCAATCTGCAACCTAACCACTAGATGCCACTAAATCCTTCACACTGCTCCCTTAAGGACACATACAGGACTTAACAGGTTAAACAATAATACCCAGTTTCACACACATCTACAAGAAACAAATCCATAAATAATCCATGAAATCCTTGACAAACTGAAATCAGGCAGTGTTTGTCATTTTTGTTTCATCAATAAATTACATGATGAATTCTTTACCAGCACTGTCCTGTCAAGTCAATTATCTGTTCATCAAATGTCCACTCTTTACATATTTTAGCACTAATTAGCTGCAGATTTCCTGCTAGTTTTCAGACAGAATAAGTTTTGATTGTGTTAATATGGACATGTTATTATGTCTTAATGACTGTGCAGTCCTGTGGTGTTACTCTGAGTTGATTGTGTGCTGCAGTGCAGTGTTGCTGTGTGTGTGTCTGTTTCCTCACAATATTGTAACAGTCACCTACAATATATACTCCACAGTTTAATCAGTTTTATGTATTAGTCTGGTTTCTGCCACACTTGTTGTCTCAGGCTCAGCATGTTTGTCCTGTTAGATTTCACTGACTGAGGTTGGTTCTTTTAAATTTTAGTTTAACATTTTGGTCAAAGCACCCTAAATAATTAGATTTTAGCTGCAGAATATTACAAGACTTTTAATTTCTGACTGTTGACCTATGCAGCAAATGTTTGATCCTCTTTGTCGCAGTACCTCATATTAATCAGTAGAGGGTGATGTCTGACTTCTGTTATTAGCTGCTTGATGTTTCTTGCCTTTTCTATTGATCTTCTTTGATGACCACCCATAATCTGTTTCACGTGGTTAAAAGGGCAGTATTATGATCCTTTGATCCACTTGAACTCATAAAATGAAATCATAAAATGGTCCACAGTGTTTGTAATAGCACAAACACAGGAAGGATTTTTGATCATTCCCTCATCTCATTTTGGCTGATAGTGACTAACGCTGCTGCTAAAATAACTCAGCTATAAGCCATAGTTGATGGTGCAGAGGATGTGGCACAGGCTTGCAGAATACTGTAACTCACTGGACCACTGCCAGCAAACACACTGGAGACGCTCTGTATTAGAAATGTTGAGATGGATTCAACATGAGCAGCATAGTGAAAACCAGTAGCACAGTTTTGTACATGAGCTGCTGCTGTGTAAATATGAGTGATCCAAAGCAATAAGATGCATTATTAGCTTTCCTGTCATTATGACTAACTCTGATCTAATGAAGTGTTTGAATGAAGAATATTCTCCGGACCTGCACGTCCCTGTGACCTGTCCCCAATGTGGAGAATGACTAAATTAGAGCAGGAAATGAGAATATTATCCCAAGAGTTCACCTGTGGCGTGGGTGTAAATTAGTGTAGTACTGACATTGACTTTCAAGATTGACTGGCAAGAAAGTCCAGTCCAAGGACTCAGTCCTGTCACTTGTTAACACACTCTTGAACTGCTGTATGTGGATTTTAGCATCTACCTGCCTCCAGCAAACCATTTCTGTTAGTTTTAAGTGGAGGCATGTCACTGAATCTGGCTTCACTTGAACTGTTACATGACTGAGTGTCTGGGGTTGCATAGCGAGGTTACGTACTGTAAGCTTCCATGTGTTGAATGGGCTGTTTCTCCTGTCTCTTTTCACTGTGAATTTGTTTGTGTGTGTGTGTGTGTGTATGTGTGGGGCTCTGTCATGTCCCGTTCACTGTTTTTAGAGGAGCACTGGAGCGCTTAATGTGCTGGCGGGTGCTGGCCGTCACACTGAAGAAAGCCCGGGCAAGAGCTGTGTGCTTCTTTCTCCCCCCAGGTCCGCACAACCTGTCCCTTTGTGTCCCAGGGAGGACCACCCCAGGGACAGTCCTTTTACAATGGGTGCACTCAGAAACACAAAAATAAGCTTGTGTGTGTTTTATAAGATCCATTCCAGTGGTTTTGCACGTTTTACCTTATATTTTAACAGAAAATGTGTATGACAATGATTTTGTTGTCTTTACTACATGTTAAGGAGAGAAACTCACCACAGTGCTGTTTGTGAAAAATGACTTCGCCAACATTTAACATCTACTTAAATTTTATTCTTCATTGCTTTCGTGAAACAGTCCCTTGGAGCTGTAGTCATATTGCACAATCTTTAGTTTTATGCCATATACTCAGAGAAATGGAAAATGTCCAACAATCTAAAGTTCCATTACAATTGGGAAAACTTAATTTACTATGTAATATGATCAAAATTTCGGGGCGATTTCTGACCACTGTTTACATACCGATCTCTAAGGGTGGCAATGCCATATTTAATGATAGAATTTGCAAGTCCTGCCAAGTTCTGGCAAGTGGTTGCATTACAAATGTGTCAAAATGAACACGAGAGAAAAATATCCTGTGCTGTAAATCACACTTGCAAAAAAGTGAAACGGGTTAATTAATTTTGAACTTCAGATTAGTGTTTCATTCCTGTATATCACTTCTGATATAGATATACTGCTGTTGATTGATCTTCTGGTTAAAGGTTGTTGGTTGCAGTAGTTATTGTCAGGTTGCATGATAGACATCTATTAAAAATGTCAGGATGTTTAAATGTAATGTCTTGGCAGGCTTTTTATTTATTAAAGCATGCCATATGTTTTTAGACAGACTTTTTATCCATCCGTTTCCATTCACTTCAGTATGGAGCCTTAACGTGCATCTTATTTAGCATAAGCTACATTATTGACACATGGTAACATAGTTGCAAACAGTCAGTGCTTGAGATAAACTTGCGTAGTGCATCGAAGAAAACCTCCGGCAGCTATCTAAGCTATCTGATAGGCTGTCGAGAAGACCTCCATCGGAAGGTTGTTTAACTTGGGTGTTCTCATAATGTGTCTTTTTTGACTATGTAACGTTGTGGCTTAAACCTTCAGAAAGACAGATTGTCAATATATAAAGGACGTGGGACGCGTCACGCCCTAGTCGCTGTAGGATCTGTCCAGGCTAAGCCCCAAATGATTGTAAACCTACAAGTGCTTCCACCGGCTGTGTTGAAGTCCAATGCAAAATAGCCCATCCATTAGCTCAGCAAGATTATAGCTTCACAAGACCAATCTAGTTGGCTAAGCAAAAACCTCCTTATTACCAGTGCAGTCTGTCCTGCTGGTGAGTCATTTCGGAACATTCCCCAGAGGTTCAACATTGTGATGGATCTCCTGCCACGGAGCTGTCAGCCCATCAGTATTTGTGTTTGTTTGTGTCATAGCCAGGCCACATGAGCAAGTGATTTGTGTAGTAGCATTGCAGGCAGAAGGCAATATCACCAGCCCTATTCATTAGTATGCTGCAGTATAGAGAGAGAGCTGCTATCAGATCAGGGGAAGCCTTGGCAGGAGAGCAGAGGAAAAACGGTTGCGGACAAATCTCTGTAAGTACACAGATATGGACTGGAGGCAGTAGCAGATAAGTAGTGAAATTCATGAGGAATAGCTAAAAAAAATGGGGACAATCTTAAGTTTGTTACATCATTTTGCCATTAAATAATAAAGAGAGGGAGTCGATCATTTTCCTCCTGGAAGAACACCTTTCATTCAATCACAAGTCATATGATGACCGTTGGAAAAGACTGATAAATACTTTAATAGTAGTGAGTAATAATGTCTTGGCTCTTTTATACATTTTCTAATGGGGTACTGTAGAATAACCTCGAACTCAGATGTGGCTGCAGAATAGTCATAATAATAACAGCCATTTACCAGCTTGGTGTGTGTTTGCATTGAAGCACATGTGCTGGCATGTGCTTGGACTATGTGTGTCTGTTTGTGTGTCTACAGTATCAGTGTGAGCTGTATGTATGATGTATAGTGAGCCGGGCAAATAGAGATGTTAAAGGATCTTTTTTGCCTGCGTCAGCAGTTTCACAGGGAGGAGGAAAGAGGGAAGGGAGGGGAGAGGAGAGAGGCAGAGCAATACCAGTAAACAGGTGCCGACTCCATTAGCACCTCTTTTCCTATACACCACTTTCTTACTGTGTACATATCAACACATACAATGTACATGATCCCTTGACACAGAAGGCATTTATACTTTAAGACATTTATATGACCCTTTGTCTTTTATTGTAAACAAAACTAGAAGAGTAAATCAGGGGAAGGAAGGAAACCAGAAAAAGAAGTCAATGACGCAATGCATTCGATGATGTTCCTGTATTGCGCTTTACCATAGACGACCAGTTAGTGACATGGAGTAGCCATTTCTCGCTGCCAGCCCGCCTCACTGTAATATACACAAGCACACTGCACCAACATCCTTGCATGGGTACCAATCCCGTCTGCTGCAGCGCCTGAACGGTAGAGAGGGAGGAGGGAGCAAAGAGGGTGGAGGAGGTGTGTGTGTGGGGTGAACGCGTAAGAGGCAGCTTTTTTTCCTCATGCATGTTTTAGATTTTTGTTATTTTTATTTCCTCTGGTATCTTGGTGTGTGTGAGAAAGAGAGAGAGAGTGAGTGAGTGAGTGAGTGAGTGAGTGAGTGAGTGAGTGATGGTGTGATTGGCTGTGGTGATGATGGGTTCCCTGTGCAGCCTCGCGATCCTACACAGATGGACACACAGCAGGAATATGTGATACTGAGAAATTAAATACAGGAAAAGGAAACAAAATCAATGCAATGTGAGCTGACTTTGATGTAAAGCTGCTCAAGCTATTTCTCAACTGACTGTCAGTTTATCCCTTTTTAATCTTTGGTGATGGGACGGGAGGGAGGAGGCGGGGGTCGAAGCAGTTTAACAGCATGTTAAAGAAGGGGATATGTAGAGAAAGGAAACAACTGAAAAAGAAGGAAGACCTGTTTGTTCACTGTGATTATCCCTCTTCTTCTGCACAGGGAAGGAGGGAGACCAGAGAGAGGAGCAGCAGAAAATTGAACAGAGGAAGTGAGAGAGCGGGAGAGTGTGCAAGCATTGGAGAGAGGAGAGAGAGAGGGAGAGAGAAGAGAGCTTCGCTGCAGTAGGATCCCATAGCAGACGGCTGAGGACTGCCAGTGTGTGTGTGACTGCACTGCTGAAGAGGAGGAGGAGGAGGAGGCAGAGGATGAGCACGCTCGCAGACTCTGCAGGGCCACAGAGGAGCACGCAGCAGCGCTAGTGTTGGCCCGCACCAGGTAGAAGTCCCGGCACCGTCGCCTCGCAGACCGCCGCTGTAAGATCTGGACACGACAACGCCGTCCAGACCCCCACTACCAGCGCCATGGCACAAGCGGCCAAACATCTCCGCAAGAACAAGGATTTAGAAGCCCAGTTAGAGCAGGAGCGCAAAGAGAAGGAGGAGGAGAGGGTCAAAAAGAGGAGTCGCTCACGGGATAAAAAGCGCAAGGTACTGGGAGTATTCACAAGTGGGGTAGTCGGGGGGGGGGGGATGGAGGGAGGCTGGGGGGGGGGTGGAGGGGAGGCTGGAGAGGGGGGCAGGAAGGTTGAGACGCCCCCCCCTTCTTTCTCTGTCATGCTATGCTGTGGTCGGGGGTGCCAGGGCACACATGGAAACTCCGTCATGAGCGTGTTTCTACTGCGTGTACACAGTCTCCCTGGCACACATGTATGTTCTGTGCACACAGACATGGGGAAACAGTACAACACACTGCATGCTCTCCTCCTCCTCTTGACTGCTTTATACCTGCTTTATTGACTGTCCTGTCTGAGTCGTCTGATAAGGCAGCGTAGTACTCTACCTCTCACCGTGTCTCAGTCCCTCTTCACATTTCTGTCTCGTGCCCGCTCTCAGTCTCTTTCCTTGTTTTCACACTGCAGTAAGCTGTTGGTGAGAACAATTTCACGATGGCACTAATCTTCCGTGAGGACAGTAAGCTCGCTTGTTTCTGCAACAGACCGCTCTCTTCTCCCGTGTTTTTTTTTTTTTTTTTTTTTTCCTCCCTCTGGTCTGTGTGGTATTGTAATGACTGCAGAGTATTACCTGCAGGCTTCTGTCTGACCGAGAAGTACCCGGCAGAGCTGGAACAACCGGCAAGGTTTCGTTGTAAACAATAAATCTCTGCTCCGCCAGCGAGCGATTGCAGTGACATATCATCCAGTCTTCTTTATTCCTCTGGCCGCTTGTCGCATTTCGCTTAAACTCATTAATGAAAATGAGTCATCCGCAAATTGTGTATTGGTGGGAAATTGGTCCTCAGTAAACGAGTCCAGCCGCCCTGTGAGCCTGATCTGTGCCAGGCTGGCTGTAAACCAATCTGATGCTGATGCAGTAGAGACAGTGTTATGGACAGAAACACAGTACAGCTTCCACTTTCCCAAAGAGGGGAGGCAGGGTTATAAGGCCAGTATAGGGATTTGATTTTTCTTTCTTTTTCTGTGCCATACATAGCAAGGGTGACGAGGTTAAGTATATTTGTGCAAAATAAAAGGAAGAAAATAAAAAAGGGCACGAAAAGAGGTGGCATGACTCAGATGCACCTGGGTGGATTTCTGCCACCACGGATTCGCTCCTCAACTCTTGTTGGAGAGTCAGACCCAATGCATTCGTCACGGAGACACACATGGCACCTCTCTGTCTGCAATGACTGACATGAGCCAGTGACTCCTGGGTTAAAGTTGTATCGTATTCTTCTCCTCTAAACTCCTTAGGAGGCAGGTCTTATTAAGCTTGTGCTCTCGGGTTTAAACAGTCCGAGTGTGAAAACCACTCCAGAGATGACTCTGTGTGGTGTGTGTATATATATGTGTGTGTGTGTCTATGTGTATGTGCGTGTGTCTATTATCCATGTGCATAAATGCAATCTGTGCATGTCTGGAAAGACCAGGCTCAAGAAGAGAAAGCCTGCAGCTGGAAACAGTATGGATGAGATGGGGAGGAGATTGCTGGTGAGGGTGCTAATGCAGTCCAACGTTGACTGAAAGGGTATGGTTTCAGAGGATCCCATATCACTTACGTAACCATGCAGCTTAAGTCTTTCAAATAAGCTTCCTGACTCCCCTCCAGCTCCCCCTCCCAACCTCTCTCTTCCTTTTTTTAACACCGGCTTACAGTCATTCCTGGTTTCTGGAGCAGCTGTTAATACTGGGGGAATTCTCTCTCTCATTTTCTTTGTTTCCTCTCTGATGCCTGCAGCTATTCAATTTCTGCAGTCTGTAACCCATAAAGTGACTCATTGCGTTTCCTTATTTTGCCTGATTGTTGACAAACTGTCGTCATACTTGGCTCTTTTCTTTGTTTGCCACTCAACACCTGTTTTCTGGTCGCTCCATCGTCTGTCTTTTGCATCGACCTACCCCGTAGGTAGTGTCCCTATCCTCTGAGGCAAGGTCACACAACCACGTCTTTTATTTTAGAGCATTTAACACTCACCAATGTTTGTCGGTATCATTTTGTTGCCGGCAAACCAGACTTTTGTTACGTAATGCCCCCAGTTTCCTTCTTTCCTTCTTCAATCATCTATCCCACAGTAGTGATGTGCTTTCAGTAATAATTTGAAAAATCACTCCTGCTCTAAAAGGGTGACAGTGTCAGATGGACTTTTGATCCACTTGGGTCTAATGAATATTGTGGTCTCTATAGGGATGCCAACTGGGAGTCAAAATACTTATTTACATTTTTATTGAATCATTTTAATGAATCATTTGAAGACATAACTTAATTTGATGACCACACTATTTATTCTCTCAGCTGTTTTCATCCCTTTAATCTATCAGTTGTGGCTGATATATGTTGGTGTGGTACACGATGATTCTTTCCCTGCAGGGACACAAATCTGTGTCCACTGATGAATGTCCAGAGTCATAAAACTAACAATTCGCCATTTTAATTGACTCCATGGTGTAGTGGCATTATACAGCACAGGTCAGTTGCTGAGCAGTGGATAATGTTGTCCTCAAATTACTTTTATTGATGAGTTTGCGCCTCTTGAAAAATGGGCATTGTCAGGATGTGAACAAAGCCCTATTGTCCCGGTCAGCACCTATTTTCACCTCCATTCTACACGTGCGTTTGTGTCCACATCTGAAGCTGCTGTAATGTGAAATGGTTCACCTGGTTACAATGGCCCTGAAGCATGACGTGCTGTATTGTTTGTCTTACATCATCACGACAGACAACAGTATCTAGTGCAGTTTTCATTTCAGGCTGTGTGCATAATTAGTTTGAGTTCAATTGTTCCAAGGTCATGGTCATTTTTGTGGCTTCTTTAGATCCGGATTTGATAGTGACAGTGGAGATGGACAGGAATCATGTGGAAAGAGAGTAGGAGAACGACATGCAGTAAAGTCCGGCCAGCGGGTAATTGATCCAGGAACTTGCTGTTCAGAGCATATGCACCCATGTAGTAGGCACCTTAACCACTCGGCTATCGGGTTCCCTGGGAATTTACTGAAACAGACATTTTAAAGCTTGAAAACACTCCCATGCTGCGTCATTTGGGTATTCCGTTTTATTAGTGTCATTCTTGAATACCGAACATCACCATCTTCATTTTGGTAGCTTTTTTTTTTATTTTTTTATTTTTTTATTTGGTCGAAACAATTATTTTTTAAAATAATTTTTGATGTGCTTTGAGTCAAATGTAAAACGACTAGTAGTATTGTGAACAGACAACATGGCAAATGTTCAAATATAATCAGACTCTTTCGCTAGTTGTTCATTACAATAAGATATCATGGCATTAATGCAAAGACACATCAACAGAGTTAAGTTTAAAATGTAACTTCTGATTACAATTTCCTAGCAAAAAAAAAATCACAATCAATTTGTGTTGTTGTTGGAATTAACAGTCATAAAATGATATCAGTTGGACTCTTTATGACCATTTAGAGAACTGCGTCCAGTTGTCGTAGTGCTACAGTATGGGATCATTATTTGGTAAACCCCCAGGGTGTGTCACAAATCCAATGGTACCATTCAGGATGTATGTTCAGAGCAGTATTTCTGTGGCCATGAATATGGATAATATTAATAACAATATGGATTTCTCTCTGGTGTCATTTGCTTTCGCTCACTTGGTTGGAGCTTGGATGAGTTTTCTGTTTTAGTCAGTATTGCTATAAATACATCTGGGGATGTTTTTTTCTATTTTCTTATTTTGTCCAATCAATACCCTTTTTGTGTGTACTGTCACTGAAGACAAATTTAAACTACAAACATTTGTTCATCTGCAACCAGTGAGTTTTTACTTTAAAAACGGTAACGATCGATTAGAAAAATTGTTACGGATTTATTCATTTTTGATTGTTCAAGTAAATGATTGATTGACTCATCTGTCCATCACTAGTTTTGATCTTGGATCTTTGATCTCTAAAGGTAGCAACACAAATTATAATCTACATCCACGTCTGAATGTAAATTTGACACCCTTTGTTGACAGTAAATGAATAGCTGTAGACTGCTCGAACAAAAGCTGCTTCCTGTTGTTATTCTTCACTGGCGTCATTCATTTCATGATCTATCACTCTGGGAATTATTTTCTTTTTATAGAATGTTTCGTCTCTAAAACAAAACAAAAAACGGTGAAAATGTCTGTTGCAGTTTCTTCGAGCGTGAGGTGATCAGCAGACGTCTTGTTTTGTCCAAACAACAATTCAAAACCCAAAGGCAACACATTTTTTATAATGTAAAATCAAGAAAAAGCTCATTCGCACGTTTGAGAAGCTGGCCACATCAAATATTGTACAGTTTTCTTCACATGATTAGAATTATAAATTGATCATAAAAAGTTGCTGATTCATTTTCTTATAATTTACTAATTGAATAATCATTGTGGGTCAATAATACTGTGTTCATAGAAGTATCCCAAGTTCATGAGAATAACAGGAGTCTGTGTAAAAGTCTGTTTGGTGTTACTAAAAGCAGCATTAGTGTCTACACAGGGCTTTTGGCTGGTGAGGCTCTTGAAGTGCAGAGAAGCGTTGTGGTAGCTGAGGACTGACCCATCAGTGGTGCTGGTATGCAGACTCATCAATACAATAGGTCCGGTCAGGATGCACTATTGCTCCTTTGTTGCTGTAGATTGTCTTGCACTCTGCAAATGTGTAGCAGTCCATCAGGCTTGTGAGGAGTAAAATTCAGCTGCATAGTGTTGCTCAAAAAAAAAAAGCAACAGTGGTGCAGGATTGTGCGGCTGATATGGCTGCGCGTCAACGCTGCAATGTTGGATGTACTATCCAAGTCCTCAATCTCCATCTTCATACAAAACACAAGAGGCAGCGGGAGATCAGCATTCCAGTCTTGTCTCCGTCTGCCTTCCAAAATCTCTTACCCTCCCTGCCTCAACAGGAAGCCGAGCTTTCACTGAGGTTAATGTATCGGTGTCTGAGACTGATTGGTACGGTAGTGCTGTCTAGGTGTTGATGCTGTGTTGATGTGTATATGACTGTGTGTGTGTGTGTGTGTGTGTGTGTGTGTGTGTGTGTGTGTGTGTGTGTGTGTGTGTGTGTGTGTGTGTGTGTTCAGCTTTGGTGCAGTGGATTAGAGGCGCTGCAGCAGTGACTAAGCGCATCAGAGCCAACTCTAGCACCTGTCTGCTCATCTGCCCTGCTTACCTGTACCCTGGATACTGTGGTCAAAGTAAAGCATATTTAATTAAACATGTAATCTCAGCGATAGGTTTCTAAGGGAAGTAGACGACTCATCACTGTCATGTCAGATGTTTGGAGCCAGAAAATCCCAGTTTGGAGCCTGGTTGGAGCTGAATGGAACAACATAATCTGAGAGTGATAGTCTGTGACACCTATCAATCAAGGTGCCCTGAATGCTCCAAACATGCATCTACATCTGTTTGAGCCCTCTTCAAAACCAAGTAATCTGTGTGATATTAAAAATATCTTGAAATTTTGAGAATATGACGATTCCCTTTCTAGCCGACGATGTGAGAGTAGATACAACTTAAACTCTTGGGGGTGTGACTTGAGAAATAACTACCCGGACTCTCTGGTCGACAAACTCGAGGTAAAGACGAGACTTCAGGAAATTATTGTCACTCGCAAAAAAATAGTCCGGCACAACCAACTATAAACTTTAAACATGCGTTTTTAACACTTCAAAACAAATTAAGGTACAACAAATTCATTAGTGAGCATTTAAATTGCTGGAATACAGACTTTTAACAGCCACAGTAGCCAATTCCCCGTTTCCTGTCTTTGCGGTCAGCTAAGCTACATATCAATGTGTTTTCTAAAATTTGAATTGTTTGTTTAAACTCTCATGTGAACATTTACTTCCTGTTCTTAAAGAGAAAAATAGAGTTTACCTCTCACTGCTGTGCAGCTAGGGTTTTGGGGAGTGACTGGATAACTGTGTTTAATTGCACTTCTACTTGCACTCACCCAGAACTTTATAAGAAACACCAAACTAATGGTGGTTAGGTTTTCCCTTTTGCTCTCCAAACAGCCTCAGTTCTTTCGGATTCAACGCGACGTCGGAAACATTCCTTTAAGATTTTGTTCCATGTTGACGTAATTACTGTACATCACGTACGTTCTACAGATTATTCAGGTGCATGTTCGTGAGCTCATTGTCATGTTAACAAAAACAGTTTGACGCAGCTTTGTGACGAGGTTCAATGCTACGAACAGGATGGTGAACTTTGGCCTCAAAGCAATGCACATGATCGGCAACAGTACTCAGACGGGCATTTCAGAGATGATTGATTGCACTTGGAGAACATACCTTTTGTCCGGTCTTGAACTGTCCAGACTTTGTCCGCTGCAGCATCGCACTTCTGCTCTTGGCTGACATGCGTCGAACCCATCTGCCTTGAGACTGGACATGTTGTGCATTCTAAGATGCTTGTCTTTTCTGATCGCCACTGTTGTGGAGAGTGGTCATCCGGGGTACCGTAGCCTTTCTGTCAGCTGCAGCCAGTCTGGGGATTCTCGTCTGACCTCTCTCATCAAAAAGTCATTTCTGTCCGAAGAACTGTCACTCATTGGATGTTTTTTTTTTGTTTTCAGCGCCTTTCCGAGTACACTCTAGAGGCTGTTGTGTTGAGAATCCCAGGAGATCAGCAGTTTCAGAAATAGTCAAACCAGCCCGGCTGGCACCAACATTCATGCCACAGTCAAATACAGCGAGATCACATTTTTCTGATCTTTACATAAAACATGAATGGAAGCTCCTGACCTGTATCTGCATGATTTTATGCACTGCTGCTTGGTCCTAGTAAATTGCTCACTGAGTGTATATCTTGGATTTTGTGTTTGGCAACCTGTTGTCATAAGACATTGTGAAACATCACCAGTTTAACCAATCAGCAGTCTACTCATCTCAATTTTCTTTGTTCAAACTTCACTCTTGTCTGTGTGTGTTAATGATTCCCATATCGTACGTCTGTGTGTGTGTGGCTGCGGCCCCGGTGGCCCTGTGGAACCCCTCAGACAGATGACTCAGCAGGCCTTGCTGAGGTACTCGCTTATGTTGATGGAACCTGGGAATGAGTCTCACAGAGTCCAATTCTTGGCTCTAAGTGCTGCAGGGGCAGGCTAGCCTGGGGCTGCAGCCGCAGCCTACTCTGCCTTAATTAAAGCGGGAACGGAAAGAGCGCACGTGAGGCCAATTCACCAACCCATAACCCCCCCTCCCCTCTCCCCCCGTCTCTCTTTACCAGAGCAATAGCGGGTCTTTATTTATGAGCGAGTAGACACTGAGTGATTTTTAAAGCACACCCTTACCAGATTCATTAGAGAGGAGAATATGGTATCCATTCTTTGTTAGTAAAAGAAAGAATGATAAAATAAACACGAGCAAAATAACATCAAGCGTCCAGCAGGCCCTCCCTCTCTGCAGGGGGTTCGGCTTCCCCAAAACTCCAAAGCCTGAGGATATTTTTAAATATTTCTGATCAAGATGTCTCACCATGTTGTCAGTTTCATCCTCACTGCAACGATTCATTCTTTCATTTTAATACTGAAGCCACAATCGTCTGCACCTGCTTATGTGTTATTATTGCTGTAATAAAAGAAAGCATGATGCATGATTTTGATAATCCTCATAAGCGTGGGAGACACAGACCATTTATTGGTGTGTTCCCTGGCAGATGATTTGTAAATGAAGCTAAATTGACACGTAGGACTGCAGTGCTTTCAGAAAAGCATCAGTCTCCAGCGGAGGTTCGTGTAAGCCTCCAAAAATGTAAGAGTAGCAGCATTCGTGTGTGCCTGTCCTCCCACAACACGTGAAATGATGTGTCATATTGAGAGGGGCTTCCTTAGATTTTCCTCCTCGTGCCTCCCTTCATCTTCCTGTCTCTCTCTCTCCTTGGCCGATTGCGCTAATCTCTTCTCCCAATTGTTATTCTGATAGTGCAGCTGTTACGTAACTGCCTGGAAAAAAAAAAAAAAAAAAAAAAAATTGAGTTCAGGGTTTTTGAAATGGATCCTCATCATGCCCAAATAAAAGAGAGAGTGAAAGAGAAGGAGAAAGAATGAGGCGATATCTTCTGAGAGGAATTTGATAGGTCATTGCCGGACAGCTTGTTGTGAAAAAAGGAAAGCTTTTGGTGTCCGTTACTCAACCTGAGCTCTTCCCCTTTAAGCTGATGAGAGAGGAGAAAGGAAAGGACAGGAGGTGGGATAGGGAGCTTAGTGCGGTTTGATGTCCAGGTACTCGGAGTCCTGCCTCTAAATTCTGCAGCATCTCTTGGACTGATATGTGCGATAGCCATAGGAGCCACTGCAATATGCAGCCTACCATTTACTGTATTGATCTGCTCTACTCTGCCCAGCAGAAAATGATTTCATTTGTCCTGCGTGTTCAGCTTTAAACAACGGTCCGTATAACATGTAGGGCTTTGTTACAAGTTGATGCATATCCAGCCACCTTTTACTGAACTAAAAAAGACAAGGTGTGAATTGGACATTCACATCTTAATTGTCCTCTAGTGCCACTATGAGGTTGTTATTTTGGTTTTTATTGAACTAGAGCTGGTTTATGACCAAATTAAATCAAAACTACTCTCATACAGTCAGCTGTACTTTTATGTTTAGTGCTAGTTAGGAATACTAGCAGGCTCACACTCTAAGCTAGCATGCTAAACATTATACACGGTTAACATCAGCATGATAGTATTGTCATTGTTGACAAGCATTGTTGCGTTTCTTGATCCAGTGTGTGTGTGTGTGTGTGTGTGTGTGTGTGTGTGTGTGTGTGTGTGTGTGTGTGTGTGTGTGTGTGTGTGTGTGTGTGTGTGTGTGTGTGTGTGTGTGTGTGTGTGTGTGTGTGTGTGTGTGTGTGTGTGTTTAAGGCGAGCATCCCAGTGTAGGACCGATTTGTATGTGTGTGGGAAGCACCATGTGTGTTGGTGATTGTGTGCAAGTGTTTGGTGTGAACATGAGTGTTCAGACTAAAGGAATATAGCCCAGGGGTAGAGCCATAGAAAAAGAGGAGAGTGAAATATCAGAGGAGTGTGGGTGACCCCAGGGTGACTCTGCACCCTTTTCCTCTGTATTGGATGACTGGTGTCTTATTTACCTGATTGATATGATGATTCTTTTGTTTCTGTCTACCGGAGGGAAGGGAAATAATTCAATTCAAAACCCAGCAGTACAGTAAGTCATTACGGTAGCATAGCTTCCCAGCTGCAATTCTAAGTTCCAGTTCTCTGAGTGCGGACAATAAAGATTAATTTATTGCAATGTGCAGGAGAAGATTGCGTTCGTGATTAGAGTCTGAATTTCCTGACTAAATTAAACCTGCATAGTCCCCAAATTGGCGCCCAGAAATCCAATATACATGTTGCAGAAGCTCAGAAGGGTTTTTAAGATGGAGATTTAGAGTTTGTTTTCATGGTTAGGAGTCGAGAGTAACAGATGATGACAGTGCAAGGCCTTGGTTGTTGTCTTTGAGTATCACTGCGTGCTCCCTTATGACAAATCTTACTTAGTGGAGTGCAGATTTCTTGAGTCATCTAATCCCAGTGTCATCACACTGTTGTGGCATCATGGACCTGTTATTAAAAGCTTAGCCCTCAGTAAACCCCTTCATCTGAATCCCCTGGAGGGAAAGGTGGTGTCACTTTGATTTGATGCTCTTCCTACACAGCATGCACAGTGATGATCTCTCCTCCAGGAAGATGGCCAATAAACCACATACAGTTTTAGTAAGGGCACAAAACATGACACAGAACATATATAGGCCTGTCACATTTATTACATAATCGCCTAATTGCAATTATTTGAGCTGACCACATTTATTTGCATCAAATCTATTTGAAAGACCAAAATAGCTGGATGAAACTAACAGAATTGTCAGACTTCTGTCACTATTTTAATGTTGTTTTCCACTGTCTGAGCTTTGACTGGCGCCCTTTTTAATGACTTCATCTCGTTGGGCCGCCTCCTTCTGCTATGATTTAGCGGCACATGAGTGGAGTATTAGCGCCACAGTACATTGTTTATTTCTATCAGTAACTGTCATTATCAGTAATTTCTTTGTATACTTGAGTAATGGGCTTTGCGTGATAATGTTACAAAGCTTAAACGGCAAACAGAAATGTAGTTTTTATTTCTGTATTCTGGCGTTCAATGACAGTAAATGTATCCTCTTCTTCATAAGGTGTATTATTAAACTGTAATTTGGCTTATACCTTATCATGACAGCCCTTAACATATAACAAACCTTATGTTGAACATGCTACATCTGCAGCAGCAGATGGAAACAATTATTTAGTTACCTTGGATGTAAAGTCTGTAACTAATTCTTTTAGTTAATTACTCTGACAGCTATGTTTCAGACTACAAAATTCAGTGTAGAGGCACAAAGTCTTTTCTGCATTTGTGTTTTCCTAATTATATTCAGTCTCAAACTGTTATAAAATAAGTGTTAACATGCTAGAAGAACAGTAATAGTACAATATTATTATTGTACAATAATAATACAATAAAAAACACTCTGATTTGGTATCACAGATTCTCTTCTAAAGTAAACTTGTTTGCAAAAACTTTGCCCAGTATTTTTTTTTTTTATACATATTAATTGGTCAAATTTTAAATTAAGATTCTTCAGTCTCAATCCCGGAAAACGAAGATTGGAAAACCGTTTGTCTGAAATGTATAGCTCCATTTCAGTACAATGGAGGTAAATGGAATTTCATTTGTGGTGCTCAAAGCATTGGTAATTACATTTCTTTCCATAAACAATGTTACTTTGGGTAAACCGCAAGTCTGGCTGTAAACAGACTCACTGTGAATTTATGACTGAAACTACTAAGAACAGACAAATATCTAATAATACCACCATAACGTCGTGCTTGTTTATCACACAATCTTCCTCAGTGGATGGAGCTGTCCACTTGTCGTTCAAATGTATATTTAAATATCCTTTCTCCCAGTTCCAACATTAAGTTCTTTCAGTGCTCAGAAGAAGAAAATTTGAACATCTACTTGCATTTTTATGCCAAATGAGCAACTCCATCTGCTGAGGAAGATTATGTGTTGTGATGGAAAGCTCTTAAAAAGCTCCCGAGATGTCTTGGTGGTGAGGTTTTTAAACATTTCTCTCTGAGGGCAAATTGCTTTGGTAGACAGTAGTTTCTATCATACCGGCTCACAGCAGTTGTTGTCTATTATGCAGAGGGTTTGGGTATTTAAAAAAAAATTAAAAGCAATAGATATTTCAAGCCGAATACCACAAACAAAAACAAAATACATTACTATACTAATACAGAAATTGTAACGAGGTACTGATGTCGAAATCAGGCAAATAAAACCAAGTGTATCCACATGGCTGCGTATGTACTGTGAGAGGAAGAAGAGAATGTGTTTCTAGTAAAACATGTTACAGTCACGTTAGTCATCCATCGGGATCGGGCAGGTTTGGGCGGATGTGAGTAGCTGTCTTGTCAAAGGTTGGATGCTGCCATGTAGGAGTTATGATCCTCTTTGGTCATGATGCACATCAGTCATTTCAATTGTGTTCAAATGGTGTAAAATACGTACAGTTAATCTCTGGGAGACATCTGCCATTAAAGCAGGCGACCCTGGACGCTCAAATACTTAACTGGCCATGTTTAACTACATCCAGTCCCACCATGTACTTAAAACAAAATTCGGTGTGTGTGTGTGTCTTGCTCGTTCGTGCGTCTCTGTGTGAGTTCATACATTCATGGAGGCACGTGGGTTGTCTTGTGGCGCAGGATTTACTAGCTAGCTGGGAGGATAGTGGTGTCACCCAGCCTCTAATTGGCTGACCCCAGAGATTTTTCATGAGCGGATGCAGAGCCAGGTGTCCACCCCCTTCCCTCCCTCCCTCCCCGCTACAGCACATTCCTTCATCACTCCCATAATCAATTCTCCTGCTTCAGTACAGGCTTCATCCCCTTCCCTCTTCCCCGCGCTCTGCCGCAGTTACTTGCAGCACATTGCAACACCGCAAGATCATGGATTCGATTCTTAACACCTCCCTCTCTTCTCTCTTCTCTCTCTCTCTCTCTCTCTCTCTCTCTCTCTCTCTCTCTCTCTCTCTCTCTCTTTCTCTCATTTGTTTCTGAGTTTGCTAAACACTATGGATCCATACTTAGAGAGAGAAGCGAAAGAGATTAAGTGAGCAACAGCGAGAGTGTGTGTGTGTGTGTGTGTGTGTGTGTGTGTGTGTGTGTGTGTGTGTGTGTGTGTGTGTGTGTGTGTGTGTGTGTGTGTGTGTGTGTGTGTGTGTGTGTGTGGAGCATCAGTCACTTTTACCGTTACGGCAACCTAATGTTTTCAGTAGGCAGAAAAATGGGTAGATATAGAATAATTAACTTCCACCGCACACATCTGTAAAACCTTTGATCCAGTAAACATACATTTGTCCGGATGATCTTTAGCTGCATTCCCCCCCTCTCCTCCACATTAAATCAGTGTGGATCGAAGAGGCAGGGGGTAGGTCCTTGGGGACCGTAGCAGTATCTGCGTGTATGCAGCAGCTTTACAAGGTCAACCGTACCTCGAGCACATGTAAGTACACATGTATGTTGACTTGGCACACACATATCCACTGTCAGCCAGCCCTTAGTCAGCACAGTGTTGGCTTCTCCTTGAGAGAGTTGAATGTCGCCACCTAGTGTTATTGCAAAGGAGCTTCTAATCATGATAGAAAAACAGACATCATCTTATTTACTGTCTTTTGTGTTCCTCTCCTGCTCTCAAATATTCCTGGACTCCTCCGTAATCGCACTGTCTGTATGGCCTCTACAACACACATTTCTGTCGTAAAAGTCTTACTATATCATGATATGTACACAGATTTTTTTTTTTTTTAAGCTGTTTGTGGAAAAAAAAATCATTCACTAAAGGATGAAAAAGTTCAACTGTTGTATATGACTTGGAGGAGAGCAGTGCAAGACTTTGATCTTCTGCCCTTAAGCCCTCCACACTCTGTGTGTGGATGTGTGAATGTGTTTCTGTGGGTGTGTTTTACCCAGACCCTGCTGAACACCAACAGCAGACCCAGTGACACAAACACGGACACAAACGCTGTCCTTTAATTGTAGCCTGCACACTAACATTATATGCTCTTACACACGTGTCCATATTTAATTTTTCCTGTACAAACTGGTGCCGCTCTGAAAATGCATCTTAACTGCGGATGGATCAGGTCACTGAAGCTGAGCGCCGTGTACTTTCTTTGTTGTCTTTTCCAACCCAGTTCGGTCATTGGGGCACGAAGAGACTGACAGATCCAGAAAGATTATGTGGCATGTCTTATGAGTGAATTATTTATTTTTTATTGATGGCTGGAGTTGATTACACTGCATTTGGCTCCATTCCTCATGTCCTCATCTCTTCTCATTCTGCTCCTCTTCCATTCCACTCATACAGTAGCACTTCCTCCGCCCCTTTTCTTCTCGCTCATGTGGCCACACTTTTGTTGTTGTTGTTGTTGTTTTAATCCTTTCCTCCGCTGCCTCCCTGCAGAGTCAAAGTGAAGGAGAACGTATAGAGGGGCTTGAGGCAGTACAGGAAAGTTCGTCTGCTGGTAATGGAGAAAATGTTTGTCAGAGCACAGAGCACTGTGACTTTGGCCTCAGCCCCCCCTTTAAGCACAGACCTTTAATTGCCTACATACTGGTGGAACGCTTCTGCCTGACGCAAATGCTTGTGTGTGTGTGTGTGTGTGTGTGTGTGTGTGTGTGTGTGTGTGTGTGTGTGTGTGTGTGTGTGTGTGTGTGTGTGTGTGTGTGTGTGTGATAGGCAGAGAGAGCGATTGTATGTGTGTATTGTGGCTTCCTCTTTATGTGACCATATTACAGCCTCTGGGTTGTTCTGTGGGCCTAAAATAACTCCTGGATCAATATTATGCGTCTGTCCCGTTCTCTTTATTTAAAAGAAATCTGTGGCAGATGTTGAGTGGGTAATGACGCTGCGGTTCCTGCACTTCTAAATGTAGATTGTGTTGTAGATTTTGGACCACAAGGTGTTCTCCGTTGTAGAGAAGTGCGATGAAACTGTCGTGGAATAAAAAGCTCACAGAGCTCATGTTTGTATCTCTTGAACAAATGTGAGCTGTATCTTTGTAAACTTTCATAAGGGTTAGGATGTGTACACAGTCTGGTGTTGAAGCTGTAGCTCTTCACTGCTTTGTATAAACACACATGTACATTTTTTGAGTGTATTTAAAAAATTAAAAAAAATAAAAATAAAAAATTCGAAGTCTTCCAGTCCTGCTTAGAGCTGCAAGAATTCACCCATTAGCTGATGGACAGAAAAAGGATAATAATAATGAATTAGATAAATAGCTTTTTCCCTTAAAAAAAAAGGCTGAAGGTTCCAGTGTCTTAGATGTTAATATTGTGTTTTTTTGTTACAAAACCAACTGTAAAATTAGTAAAAAACAGAAAACATTAATATCTTGGAGTTTGGGGATGTTGGTCAGACAAAATAAGACATTTGGAGACATCACCTTGGTTTCTGAGAGCTTGTTGTGTAGATCTTTAAAAACAAAAAAATGTATACAAAATGATTGAATTTTAGAACAAGAAAATAATCAGCAGATTCATCTGATTTAAAAAAAATAATAAAAAAAGATCTGTTGCAGAACAAGTCCTTTTAATGCCTTTCTATTAAATACTCAGTCTGTCATCTTTCTGCATCCCGAGAAGAATTGACATTACTTGAATTTGAGGTAGCACTTTAGTAGTGCTTAAAATGGCACTTACTTATAGCACTTTGTAGTTTGGCTTTCTTGAAGAAATTGTATTTTCTTGATTCTTATTGTTCTGGGTTTTGTACCCTCATGGTTGAAATGTACTTATTGTAAGTCGCTTTGGATAAAAGCGTCAGCTAAATTAAATGTAATTTAGCATTTATTATTATTCATCAATCTTTTATGACATTTTCCTCAGCTCAGACATGTAATTTTTTTTTCTTAGAGTTTAAAATATAAAAGCAGCACCATCCATGCCCCCCTCCTGTTTACTCCATCTCTTGTGGATGTCCTTCTTCCGGAAGCTGAAGGTCATCATAAAGCAACTTCCTTAAAACACCTGCTGTTTTCCCATCATTCATCAGTTTTCTTGCCCCACATCCACTGCTGTCACTTCGTTCTTGTCATTTTTGCATTCTCGCTTTCTGCTGAGTCGATGAAACTAAATCTACTTCAACACATATTCACTTTTTTTAACCTCCCATCCTTCACCCCATCACCCCTTTCTGGCATCCCTCATGCTCCATATTCACATCTCTAATCCTCGTAATTTTTGTAAATTAGCAGGATTAATATTTTGTGGGGTCTTCCATTGGATCCATCATATTGAGGTAAATGCAAAGTATTACATTTTATAATAATGTTAAAAGCATTTCTACATATAGTCCTCAACCAACACAAGTTAAATCGTAAATTTGCACTTAAATTTAGTGTTCACTTTCTCCTATTTTGACTCGGTATCTAACATTTGCAGTCCTGCAAGACAGAAATGTATTTTGATTTTAGTTGGTCGTGGATTTTATTGTTGTTCGATTCTGTATTTTTTATGTTGCACATGCCTGTTTTTACATGTTCGTAGCATCCTTGAACTTCAGCCCTGTTGTTGTGTAATGTGCTCAGAATATCTCAATATTGAGCAGAGGTGTATGCGTGAGTGTGAAAATCTGGCTTGTGTGTGCAGCGAGCAATTCTGAGTGAAAATCCTCTCTATTTGGCTTTATCAGTTTTAATCCAAAATATTATCTGTTAGGCATAGTGGTGTTTTTTGTTTTTTTCCCCCACTAGTTGTCTGCTGACTAGCTTCCTGCACTTTTGTCATCTTTCTCTTTTTCAACCATTATTTCTCCAAATTTATAACATGTATTCCCGACAGAGAGTTCTTGTTTACTGCAAAGTTTGTCAGACACATGAAACCACCAGAGGCCTAAAACTGTTAAGATGTTTCCCTCTTAGTAGTTTTTCTTTTTTTCTCACTTAAAAATTTGACATTTGTTCTTACCCAGATATATGCATCATCACAGCCCTCTTCACCTAAACATACAAACTGGAAGTGATCCAAAAATATATTGGGTGTGAAAAGGACACCGTGTGCTGTGTGGCTGTGAGTAAGCATGCATATGTGTGTTTTTACCTAATGTACAGCTCAGACCAGTAATCCACACATCTGTTTCCCTGAAAATGAATGAGAAATAACTGCACAGTCATATATCACAGCATGGACGAGTCCGAGAACAAAACGAGTTGGAAAAAGAATTGTGCAGAAATTAGTGTGGTACCACAATTGAAATGTAATGTCGTAGACTGGCAGGCCAACCCGACGCTTGTCCTTGATTGACTGAAGAAACTGTATCTAATATATGTAAACGGGATGATCATGATTGATGAATTCATTAAAGATGGATTAATAGCAGTGGACTCATGAGGGATGAGCTGGTCTTAGCTCCCTCTGCTGGTCAGAGCGTGGTCAGATCTCATTTATATTCCACTTCACTGCGACTTGGTGAAGATCTGAGCAGTTTAACAGCACAGCGCGATGCAGTCAGTAGGCTGACAGTTGGTTTAGAGATCATCCGCAAGACACTGAGAGGACAGGAAGGGTGAAGGACTTGGCGCGCCACTTGCCTCGTAAGGAATCGATTGTGTTGTGTTGTGTTGTGTGTGACGCCTGGAAGACTCCATCTTTTCCCGACACACAGAGAGTCACACATTGCCCCAGATACCAGCCGAGCGTGCAGAACCTACACATACAAGCTGTGTTCACACCCGCCTCTCCCTCTGATCCAGTGCAGCAATTCAACGCTGTTCTGCAATACTGTTACGCAGAGTCATCAATTATTCATTAAGATATTCTGCACTCATTCACTCATGCGCTTGATAGACACAGAGATGGAAGAACTAAAGAGGTTAAAAATTGGTACAAGTTTTCCAAAAACCTCAATGAAATGTTATATAATTATTAACTAAATCATTTATGTCAATGCTTTTGCTTGTGCTAATATTTCCATAATGTATCAGTTACTTTTAACCTTAAATCAGTGTGTAGATACATAATTGTGTAATATATGATGCAGACTTGGGTCGCTCCTATAAATAACCACATCAAGACACAAAGACTGCAAAAATGTCTTTAAGCAGATTTTTGAGAACAGAATTTGGAGCACAGTTTTCCTCTGTGTGCTCTTCAACATTTTTGCCAGGAGAGGAAAAAAACCTGACAGGAGAGAGGGATGACAATATCTAAGGGAACCCCCTCTACCAAGGATTGGTATCCACCGTGCCCCTCCAGACCCTCTGCAGAGCTCATGAATATGGACACAAGTCTGATCGATGGTGTGGGGAGTGCCATGCAGCGAAAGGGACTATTGGAGCCAGGAGGAGATTTAGACATATTTGATAGATTGATACGGCCTCTGAGGATAGCAGAGGATACAGGGGTATGAAGCAGGAGCCGGGAGACAGAAATACATACTGACTGACTGTGTGCTTGTGAACGTGTGTACCTGCTTGGATGAGCATTTGTAATTGCGGTTTGGGAAGGCAGACTTTAGTGCCGAGCTTAAAACAGTCTAGCGGTGTGTGTGTGTGTGTGTGTGTGTGTGTGTGTGTGTGTGTACACTGTCAGAGCAGAGAGGAGACACAGATTGGTGGAGGCAGGTCTGGCACTGTGTGGTCCACAGCACTGCAGGGTCATGAATGATTTAACGGCAGGAGAGGTGAGCCTCGTCCTCCAGCTCTCGAGATGCACGAAGACATTTACAAGAAGGTTATTCATTTTCATAAATGAACCAACTGTTGTATCAATACTCTGAATAAATCGGATTTATTTCAGTTTTATTTATTACCATAGCTCTACAAACATTAAAGCTGCTGCATTTTGCTGCAGTTTATCAGAAGAGAGAGTCCACTCCTACAATCGTGTGTCGGCGTTATCCTTGCACAATTTTCAGGGTAGACTTATGTAACTTTCAAATAAACAAGAGACAGATCTGCATGTCAACCTTATTAATAGAAATACTCTTTATCAGTATTTTCTCACAACACTGAATCACACAAATTGTATGACAGGTGAGATTTCTAGAATGTTTCCCTGAACTCGTGGTGCATGTTAATACTGCTCCAACATAGCACATTATACTGTTGGACTGCAGCCAGTAAACGTGTTCATACACATTCATGAACGTGGCTTTATTCATGTGAAAGATCACGTATCATGTGAGATTAATTGAACCTCTTTTATTCTACTTACTAAACAATTATGTTAATTCCAGTTTGTCCTCTGTAAAACTCTAAAACCCTGTCACCTCATGTTCTTTTTTCTTTTTTTTAAACACTCTTACACATAATCTAGGCTTTAAGCCATATATTGAAATCTGTAAACATTTTTAAATATATTATTGTCACAATTGCAGTCACACTCAATCATTAATTGTATAGACTGATATATTTCATGTTTATACTGTCAGATCGTGCACATGGACACCTGCTCTACCTCCTAAAGTAGTTAATCACTAATCACTGGCTTAAAAAAAAAAAAAAATGGACTCGTGCATTTATAGGAGCAGGGTTGAGGGAGTTTAGGTAACTTTGAGATTCCCTCATCAGTCCTGACTTCTCTGCAAAAGCTAATTGGATGTATCTAGACCACTGTGCCATTCATAGCACATCTCGTCTGATCTAGCTTCATCATGTTCCACTTCTGCTTTTGAATGATCAGATTCATTAACGTCACAAAAACGTAATTCTTCGTCATCAGTCGCCTCAGGTGTTCATCTACATAGCTGTAGTCACCAAAAGCCTCCAATATCAAGGACTATGCTTCTCTGCCCTGTAACCTGTAACCCACACAGTCATGTTACTGTGACTACAAGATATCATAATAGGCCTGGTCATCATTGTGTCTATATTTGTTCTTATGCTGCGTTCAAATGGTCTTAAAGTCGTAAAAACACTGTTGCTAGGCAAGGGCAACATGGACAGCGTCTAGCCACAGAGGCTAACAAGTTGGCAACCGAACGGGGTTAACATAATGCACGAAAAGAAAAGACACAGAGATGAGGCCGTTTTGAAGATCAGCATTTTCCTCAGATGTGGGCTATTATCCAAGTTATGAAGGCAAACTCTACATGACTAAAAATACATCCAGCAAAAATTGAACTCCTGCAGCCTCCGCCATTTCCGTGAACGCCAACAAACACGTCACTTGTGAACTCGAGGCTTCTAGAAAATCTTGAGTTCCGACGTCGTGAACACCACGAGGGGGGCCGTTCATATGGACTCCTCGCGTGTGCACGGTAAATACAACCCTGGTTGAACGCAGCGTAAGGAACAGCGAGACAACAGCGCCACCTGACCCGCTGCGGTCATTGTCCTGTTGTAGCCCATCTTCCTCACGGTTCAATGTTTTGTGCATCCCGAGATGCTTTTCAGCTCACGTGCAGTCGGGAAGAGTTTCCCGCTTATTCCTCTGAAGACGTGTTCATCACGTCTCGTGTGCGACGCGACTTTGTCGCGTCCTCTGTGCAGCTTCATATTCCACCGGCGGCGTGTCGGACGCGGAGCGTTTTGCCTTTTTACCTTCCTTCCTCATTTGGTCATGTTTCCTTGATTTCTGTCCTGCTATCATTCCTTTTTTTTTTCTTCCCCCGTCCGTTTTATGGTTATTGTTGTCATTTCCTACTTTGTGCTGCAGCCACAGATAAAGTTAATACAGACTGCTGTGTTTTAGTCATTAAAAATGTGAATCCTCCTCGTCAATGTGTAACTATTTCACACACCGTGTCTGCAGCAGGAGGAGAATGCATTTCTTGTCCAAATTGAGAGTGCTGTGTTGCTTCTTCCTGCCCGGCCGATCTGCTCTATTGGAGTTTGCCGCGGTTTTCGTCAGAAATAGACTCGCCGACTATCTTTAGCGGAGCAGCGTGACGCAGCCGGTGGCATATGAAGCATTGACTTTAATGGCGGCGATTCACTCGGCAGCCGCGTCGGAGACGGAACGCGTCGGACACGGAACCGGAAGGAAAACAGCCTTTACTGGAGCATTTTATGTGCGCTCGAGCCATTGTGGTCATTTCTCTTTTAAACTCTCTCATCAACAAGGCCTTTCCGTCCGGAGACCTGCTGCTCGCTGGATGTTTTTAGCACCATTCTAAGTAAAGACTGTTGTGCGTGAAAATCCCAGGAAATCAGCAGTTTCAAAAATATTCGAACCAGCTTGGCTGGTACGAACCTTTAGGCCACGGTCACATTTTTCCTCATTCTATTGTCGATGTGAACTTAACCGACCTGTTTCTCAGGATTCAATGCATTGCGCTGCTGTCATGCGATTGGCTGATTGGATTATTGAATGAATTAGAGTTTGTTGAGTTTTTCCTAATAAAGGTCTTGTTGAGTATACTTCATCAAATATGTTTGTAGAAAATCATGAGAAAACAATGCTTTTTTTTTTAATCATTTTTGACATGATAAAACTGTCAAAGACAAATAGTTCAAAGAATGCTGAGGATTTGATTGTTGAATGGACTGAAATAAATTATATAGACGGTGTCAAGTCGCTAAAGACCCAATGTAAAGGTTAACGTTGCTCTATCGTGCACAGACATCAGCTACACAGGCAATACTGAACTGATAGGATCAATCCATTTTTTTTTTCATGCACTCTTTCAATAGTATATCACCATACATTTCCTTTAAGTTGGCTTTAAATACATGCATTTGAATATATATTTCTATTTGCGCTCATTATAGGCGATGCACCGTGCAGTACATGTTTGGTGTACACGCCCTTTACGTTGCATGAACACCAAAGCTGATGAAACACGGCGGACACGTTTGTCGGAGCTGAAGAGTACCAGTGTGAGAACACATGTCGAGTGTCACCGGCAGAAGGACGAGTTTGACAGAGATTAATAACGCAGCATGACCGAGCCGGAATTCATGAATTTAAAAAAGAAATAAACAGACAAAGGGAGGGGGGGAGGTGGGAGGTGGGAGGTGGGTGTGTGAGGCAGATTGAGAAGGGCGTTGGGTGGTGGGTATCCAGCTTCAACACTTCTTGGCTGTTCATCCCTCCTTCATGCTCCATTTATTCAAAATGGCAGCCAATGTGCTGTCAAAGGTGGAAACTATTTTGAGGTATTCTTGTTATAGGCTGTTTTTTTTGTTTTTGTTTTTACAAGTTGATGAGACTATGTTTTTTGAGGTGGTTCTATGCATTCAGCACTCTGAAAGCAGTGCGTGCCCCGTCGTCCTTTTTGGTGAGCATAGTGCAGCAAACGTTTTTACACAATAGGGTGTCCTTCATGGGGCTGCTCTTTTGAAAACCTGTACAGTGAAGAATAACGTAAGATGTTGAATTCATATCAATCATCCATCTTGACACTGCTGAAATGGTTTCACTGTATTCTTATTCAGCACCTTCATTGAATGGGACATTCCTGCTTTGATTATTGCACAAAAGGGATGTTGGTGTTTTGTTGTACCATGTCTAAGATATTTCCAAAAGCAGCTTGTGCTTTTTCCAGAGTATGCTGTATCCTGTCTCATTTCGAATTACCAAACAAATTGTTGATTTGCCGGTTCTTACTTTCGTCCAAAATATTTGTCTCCTGTAGCCCACCTCTCGCTGATGATAATTTATTCTAAATTTTTGAAAGGATTTTCCCACACATTGGGCCTCCAAGTACAAACTTGTTCCCTCAGTAGAGCCAACAATGTATCACCTTTTCACTTGCCTCTTTTTTCCTCCTCCTTGACCCCTCTCATCGTGTACAGCTTCACTTACAATGTTCGCTCTCATCATATCCAAACCTCTCTGCTCTCTCCTCTCTCTTTTGTACTTCTCTTCTCCATTTCTGTTCAGCTCTACTTTTCAAGATGCTCACATTTTTTTTTTTTTTTTTTACCCTCTTCTGTTTTTCTTTCTCTTTAGTCTTTGAAATGACCCCAGCCTTTCCATGTGTGCTTCTTTATATGTTCTCAGCTTCGACAGCCCCCTTGAGCCGCTCTCACTCATCAAATCCAAACTCAAGTGCTCTCTTCCTGTTTCAGAGGGCTTTGCTGAGGGTCAGGGACTTCTCGTGTCTCATTTGGAAAGGGAACGCATGCTTTGTGAGAACAGAAGTGTGTTTTTCTCAGGCCACAGGTGTTGCTGTAGGGACTTCTTATTGGTTGGGTTTCTCGTCAAAATATGCACAAAGAAAGTTAATTTAGATGTTGAGTGACAGTGTGGGTTGAGATTTTGTAAGTTTTTACCTTTGCAAGTGATTTGCATTTGTCTGTAAGCCACAAAGAGCAGGAACTGCAATCTTCATACAGATTAACTGTTTGATCCTCCAGAAAAGAAGAATCTCGAGGGTTTGTTTAACACATTCAACTTTTATTTTGAAGTGTACATGAACTTAGTTGGCATGTTTTTCCCCAAGGCTACGATCCCAATGTCTCTGCAGGTTTATAGGCGGTGTTAAAGAACTGGAACAGACATGAACTCTCAGGAGGAAAAAAGGTACCGAGAGATCAGAACAAGACGGTATTTACGCACAGTTTGCTGGAACGTTTCATCACCTAGATTACCCTCATAACCTCCAGACTGTTCAGACTGTTACTCTGACAGCATAAAATGGATTCACTTTAGTGGAAGTAAACTTTTTCAAAAGAGCACTGTCAGCCAATTAGTTTTCTGTCATATAATTTTTAAACATAAGGTTGACTTTTGGGTCAATTCACACCTACAGCCAGCACCATGCGTCATTTACCGGATATTACAGAGTGACAAAAACTTCATTTTCTGTTGTGTATAGTCCCTGGTGCCTCGTACTATTTTTGGTATCACCTCTGTCGAGGTTCCTAGGAAGCAGAGCCGACAATAAAAAGTCACGTACTCAAGCACTGCACATCTCTGATTGGTCAGAGAGAATCGTCACAATCACTGCGTCACTGTATTGGACTTACCACAAAAACCTGCCATTGGAAACTAGCCAAGCTGCTACAGTGGCTGCAAGTTTTATTTTATTTTTAAATTCACTGGACGACTCGATTTAATGTTAACTCGCAAACCAAACCGTGACCAGTTGAGGAGGTGCAAACGTTCCTGTTGTCGATGAATAGATCCAGCGAGCGTGTGTCGTGTTGAAGATGACATCATGGCAGTTTCATGTGGGGTCGTTATAGCAACAATGCTGCATCGAGTGAGCACCATTTAGAGCAGGGGTGTCAAACTCATTTTAGTTAAGGGGCCACATACTGCCCACTTTGATCTCAAGTGGGCCAGACCAGTAAAATCATAGCATAATAACACGTACATAATGACAATATTTCTCTATGTTTAAATCATTGGTGAAGGTTTTTGGATGATAAACCCTGTTTTAAGGTCTTTCTACAATAAACTAGAAACAGAAAGACCAAAAACTCAGACATCAGCCCACTGTTTATCTGCCTGGGCTCTCCTCTGCAGATTCCCTCGCTTTGTGACGCGTTTGACGTCAAACGCGTCACAAAGCGAGCAGCGAGCGCGGCTGCCTGTGGCACCGAGTTCTTCTTCCTCCGGAGCAGACGTC
Organism: Brachyistius frenatus; assembly: GCF_029030835.1. Classification (NCBI taxonomy): domain Eukaryota; kingdom Metazoa; phylum Chordata; class Actinopteri; family Embiotocidae; genus Brachyistius; species Brachyistius frenatus. The sequence continues at coordinate 317,871 of NW_027210866.1, forward strand.
GCATTTACGCTGTTTTTGAAGCAATTACTGGATCGATTAAAAAACAAAAAAACAAAACGTTTGTACTCATAAACCTCCATATTCTCATAGAAATGCAATTTATGTCTTTCTGTAATTTTCACACTTAGCAAAGTCATCCGGCGGGCCGAGCTGGACCCCCTGGCGGGCCGGATCCGGCCCGCGGGCCGTATGTTTGACACCCCTGATTTAGAGTGTAAAACAAAATCCAGAAAAGTACCTGCCAAAAGCGAGTAGAAACAAGCAGAATCGATACCGACTTTAGTCTGAGGATTAGACCTGAAATAATTGACAGTGGCAGAAAATTATTCAGCAACTATTTTGATAATTGATTAAAGTCACTTTTCAAGCAGTAATTGTGGAACCATACCTTTGCAGCTTTTCTTGTTTTTTTGTGACCTCTGAACTATATTTCTTTGGGTTGTGACTGTTGATTGATACGCCTGGACAATATATTCATATTTTATCGATATTGTAATATAAAACTAGATACCTTCTTAGATTTAAATATTGTAATATCCACAGTCCTTTCCTGGATTTAAAAGCTGCATCAGTAAACTGATGTGACTTTCTGAACTTACCAGTCTGCTCATGCTGTTCTATTATTTGCCTTTTTAAAACTTAGTCATTATATCCAGATTACTCAACATCCACATTAAATATTTTGTGAAAGCACCAATACTCATCCCTACAGTACTGTTACCTTATTGATATTGAGGTATATGGTTATAAATATCAATTATTTATTTTTGACCATACCAACCAAACATGTTGATCAGACGAAAGCAAACTCTCCCCTTGGACTCTGTGATGAGATTTTTTTGTGTTTTCAGAAATTTGTTTGACTTGCTGAGAAGTATCGGCTGATTAGTCAATAACAAAAAATATATATATCAGGATTTACAGATTGTACACTATAGTTACTCAGTTTTGCCAGATTTTCCCTGTAGGAGCCCCTCTTCATGGTGAAACTGCAGAATTTAAAGCTGCCGAGCTTTTGACTGCAACGTGTTACAAATGAGAACTGAGGAGATTCTCCCGTCTCATGATTTACTTGTTCACCTGTTTTGTTCATCCCTACCTTGCTGTATCATCTCATCCCGCCACACTTTTATTTGCTCCTTTTGCCTCGTTTCATCTGTTGTTAGTTGTGGTTGTTGTCATCACGTCTTCTGTATCAGCGGCTCTGCTCTGCCAAAATAAAGGTTGTCCTCTGGGATGCGGCCTCCTGTCCTCCTCCATCTCTTTCTTTCCACACTGTGCTGGGTGTCACTCATCAGTGTTTCACACTTAAAAGGCAGAGAAAGAGGATGAGGAGGAAGAGAGGGGAAGGGGCTTAGAGACACAAGAGGGAAATATCAGAGAGGAGAGACAGAGGACAAGAATTAAAATGAGGGTATGGTGATGTCACTCTTGGTGTCGATGGGGAGACTGAGAAAGCTCCATGAAAGCGGCTTGACTGTCCACCAACTGAATGAGCCCCACACTGCTGATAAGGACGATGAAAGGAATAATGATGACAGTGGGGGTGCCAATGGGGTGCTATTTTTAGATGCATTCAGTTTGCCTGCCATGTATGACAGTGTGTACGAGCAGCTGAACATGTCTTTACATGGACCTCTTCATATATGCGTAGGTCATTGATGCAGACGTGCAGGGCTCTATTAATGCAAGCGGCTAGTGTAAAGGTATGTCCAAGGGTGTGTGTGTGTGTGTGTCTGTGTGTGTGTGTGTGTGTGTGTGTGTGTGTGTGTGTGTGTGTGTGTGTGTGTGTGTGTTTGTATCAGCGCCTGTCCTTGTGTGCACATGGGTGTAGGTTTAAGCCACGTGCCGTTAGTGCTGACTACAGAATCAGAGAAGAGCTGCGCAGGAGTTCAACGTGCCTTCTTCATGAACACAGAAAATGGCTTTTCAACAGCTTTGTGTGTGTGTGTGTGTGTGTGTGTGTGTGTGTGTGTGTGTGTGTGTGTGTGTGTGTGTGTGTGTGTGTGTGTGTGTGTGTGTCTCAATACTGCGGTAGATAGAAGAGTAAAATTACTGCAGACAGGAAAATAAATGAATTGTAAAAATGTTTAGATGTTATAAGACAAATAGAAGAGGGATATAGTGTGACCTTTTTTCTTGATTGTTTGGCCATAATAGATCTAAAGGTCAAATGCACACATGAAATATGAGTAGTAATACTGACTTACAAGAAGTGAGACTTGCAGGATTGATTGTGACTCTTCTAAATAAGAAGTTAACTTGATATATTGAATGCTGAAACTAGTCATTTAACAACCAGAAATGTTGAACCACATTGTTCTGGCTGTTACTTGTGTCACTTGCTACATTTTTGTGATTTAGTTTTACTGAAATCAAATGTAGCTTCTCTGTAGATTGCATCAAAAATGCACCAGTTGCTCTGCCAATGTTCATATTGACATCATCCTTCTCCCTCACTTAACTGTATTACAGCTTGAAGAAGCACCTTATGTAAATGTGTGTATACATTTTATGAAGTAATCTCGTGTCATTGCAGCACATGTGCATGTACTGTACACACACACACACACACACACACACACACACACACACACTGACATTTTTACCATCAGTTGCAATACTCCATCCTCATTGAAACCCCAGCAGGCCTGGCCTCCTGTTGGAGTCTCCCAGAGGGCAGAGTCAGCAACAACAGGAGGAAAAGAAAAAGAGGCAGGAAGACAGAAGAAGACACAGATGAGGGAGGAATTTTATCTCAGCTCAGCTCTTAAATTCAACGAAAACATGTTCACTTGAATGAGTTGAAACCATTTATCCAAAAAAGCACTGTTGTAATACTATTTTTTTTTCAAGTCCCATTCCGTGTCTGTTTATTAATTTATGTACAAGACGGCTCGCTGACAGCTTTTGTCCTCCTCTTTCCCAATACTTGTTGTTGGTATTAACATGTGGATAATCTCTTCAGTAGTAGTCATCAGCTTTCTTTCCTATATAAATTGTGTGTATTGTATATAAGCATACTGTTTATGAGCCAAAGCTGCCTCCTGATCTATTTCTTAGGTTCCACAATCACAAGACAGTTTTGTCTTAAGACCATTGCAGCGGCTACCTATGGCATTTTATTGCCTACCCATAACATGGCACTGCAGCATGTGCTGGCGTCGCAGTATGAACAGTCCCAGCTCTGTTGAAAGTTCAAGACACTTTTGAGGGTTTACTTCAGGGACATTTAATGTCGGTTTACAGGGCTATTTAAAGGAGGACTACTACACATGTAAATATAGCCCTTTAGCTCCCAAACTGCGTGAAATCGGATTATTTCCTGAGTGTTATCGATGTGCAAGGCTAAATTGCTGCCGTACTCTTTTAAAGGTGCAATATGTAAGAATTAAGTCCTGTCTTGTAATACCACTTTGTACCATCAGAGTCACTGGAGCGTCCAGCCAGCTCTCAGTTTTGGCAGTTTGATGAATTTTGCATGTTCTTGCCCTGCTGATAATTAGTGTTTATTTTTGTAACTTATGATTGTATTTACCGAGTAGTGAATCGACCAAAAAAAAAAAAAGACCAGTTAAGCCTGTGGTTTACGTTATAGCTGGTATATTTCCGTTTTTAACAACAATATTTGCAAGAAAGCACCAACAGAAAAAACGCATATCGATGCCATTTCAAGTGTTTTTCGGTCTGGTTTGTGTTCTCATTAGCTGCACTAGAGATCCGTCTTAAAGTGTCCAAACAAGGTCAATACGCCTTGGTTTGTTTGCCACATAAAATTACCCCAGTCTGTCAGACAGTTGGACGACAAGCTAATTATAGATCTATTCTAACTGGTCTACTCTGGAGAACGCTTGTGAGTTCGACATCAACCTTCATGCCTTTACTTGCCAAAAGCTGTCTGGCAGTAAAAAGAAGTGGCAAAGTTAACTGTCATTTTGTTTTTATTTTGTCAAGAGTTTCAGCCATCCATGCATTTACTCTTTCAATCATTAAGAGGTGAGAATACAGTACTTCATCTCCCTCTCATGTTGGACTGAGGGCAGACTCCACACGTCAGTGACTCATTATTGCCTCTGTACGTGTGGAGTGGTATGACATGCGACGGCTCGGGCTAGCTGATTAGCAAACTAGCTTCAACAGACATCTGTACAACACCACTCATAGAGGTCTTTGAAATAATATAAAATGATTAAAGTCTGTTGATTTATTTTAAGATTTAAATCATTAATTTTAGTATTGTACCTTTTTAAAGTGGTAAATATAAATAAAATGCTTGAGAGTGTTTGAAACACTTAAAAACTGTAGTTCTTTAAAACCATGACTCCAAAGCTTATTTTAGAACCACCATGTTCATGTGGTATGTGTGTAAATACTATCCACGATGTGTGCCAATGTGTGTTTACATGTGTGTGTGTGTGTGTGTGTGTGTGTGTGTGTGTGTGTGTGTGTGTGTGTGTGTGTGTATCTCATACAGCTGTGAGTGTAAGAAACAGTGACTTACCACAGCAAAGGGGCTTAATGAGCACTACATGCAGCAGTGATAGAGGAGGCATCCGTCGTTCTGTCCCAGGAGGGAGCAGCAGAGGGTGATAGTACAGCTCTGATAGATGACCGCCAGAACCTGCAGCTCTGTTCTGCCAGCTGCTGAGCACAGACACACACACACAAATGCAGTATATGCACACATGAACAAGCGTACACACACACACACACACACACAAATACAGTTTTAATATTGCAGTCAATGATATCTTCTTTCAGCAGTGCGTAAGACCCGTAATGTGAGTGTTATTTGGCATATTAATCCTTTATTTGCAGAATTTTTTTGGCCACTTTGCAGCAGTCGGAACGAGCTATAACCCCCAACACTGACTTGCACCGCGTCATGCAAACTTGTTAGCAAACAGTTACTGTCCATACATTACACATCCAGCAGAGACGGAACGATGTTTGCCATTCATTTGGAGTCATTGTTATTGTATATCACAATAAGTCCAATAATTACTCTCCTTTTATCTCCGTTTTGTTTTTATTAAGTGCAGAGCAAAATATCTAGTTATTTTGCAGTTAAGTGCGTCACTGTGTTCCCCAGCTCATTACTCACCTTCTCTGCCTGCTGTTTGGTGCTGGACACAAAACACACAGTTGGTTGAACAGAACTTTGTAGTTAGAAAAAGGACGCTTTTTGGGATTTTGACACATAAAGCCATTGTCAGTATAGAAATGTAGATTAGTTCTGTATGGGTGAAATCTTCGTGTCAAATACCTCATTACGGGTGTAGCTGTCATGTCATAAAATATTGCTGACACAAAGTTGAAATTATATGTCAAAGTGGTTGAATAATAATTTTGTATTTATTTATTTTTTTTAGCAGTTTTGTACTTTGTATAGTCTTGACCAATTTTTTTTTTTTTTTTTTTTTTTAATCTGGTACTTTATGGTAATGTATTGTTTCTTTTGCTTCAAAATGTATTCAAACCTTTTGTATGAACATGTATTGTTTGCAAATGTATTATTACAAGCCAAATGTTTAGCAGAGACGCTTCAAAAGCAGATGATGACCTCAGGCTTTAAAAAATGCAAAAAACAAAACACTATTACTTCTGAGCCTCTAATCTTATTGAGTTTGAGACATGATGCTCTGTGCGGCTAGACTACACACTGCATGCTGATTATCACTGGACTGTAATACATTCTGTCCAGTATTGTCATGGCCTTACCCTGGTTTAAAGACCTAGATCTATTGTCCACACTGATGTCTGTGGTACAGCTGCTGTTCCTGTTGGTTTAGTCTTGGCATGGTGATTTGGCTACACTTATTAAAGCATGTAACATTCATGCTACACTTGGCAGGGGCGTTTGCTGGAGAGGTAGGTGGTTCTGTCGACGGGTTGACATGAGTCTGGGTAATCCACCGGCTGCTCCGCTATGCCTGTGCATGGCTCTGGGCTGGCCCCATACAAAAGAGCAGACCTGAAAAGCACCATAATGAGGCGCAGGCTGGAAGAAAAGGCATGTCTCTTTCCATTTCTCTGAGCGAAAAGAAAAGAGCAACATAAAAGAATAGAGGACAAGAAAGAAAGATGAAAATAAGCCTCTCAAATCCAGGTTTTTGGCTGTGCTGTCTCTTTGAGTTTATCTTTTTTCCATGCATGTGTTTTATTATGGTAATGAAATGTTGGATAAACATAGTCTGTGATGGAAGAGCAACGGTTTTCAGTGGAAAGAGGAGAAAAATAGGAAGGAGGGGTCAGGGGTGCAGCTAAATGTCATTGATAAAGCGCAAAATATTCTGAACTGGCTTCCATCTCCTTCAACCCGTCCATTTCTATGCATTCTCTTTCTTTTTATTCCTTTTGTCCTAGAGGTTCACATAAACGTGAAAATATTGTTCACTCTGGCCATATCTTTGTTCAATTTCAGAGTGCTCCAACTAAAGTAAACATTGTTCATCACTGTAATGTCCCTGTCGCTGCCTGGAATCAAACAATCCTTTGTTGGTAACACAAGTGTTAGAATACTCATTAACTTTGCTGCAGCCCTATACGTGTTTACATCAAGTATACAGGCATCAGCAGGGACTCAAACCCATTTTCTCAAAAGGTAATTTTGTTAAAACGGACTACTCTACTCACCGGCTCAACAATCCCCCGATAAGTATTCTCTGAGGCAGACAAAAGAAAGTACAAACAGAGTTAAAGATCAGAAGAGGGTGCACTTTCTCTCCAGTGCAGAGAACATCAAAGCAGCCTGTCGTCTTTGTGCTGTGATGTTAATCTTGCTGCTTTGATGACCTTTAACCTCAGGTTCAGACGCAGACAGGAGGACAAGAGGAATCGAGAAGGGGTGGACAAAATAACAGGAACACCTTACTGTGTAATGCAATCCATTGCAAGGAAATGACATACTGTAGGCTGTGTCAAACACCGGAAAACTGAATTATTGAACAGGAACAGAGGTCAAATTGTGGATGTATTTAGGAGACCTGGATACCAGGTTACAAGATGGCATTTCATTCATTTAAACAACTTTTTCAGAGGTACTTTCATTCAAAGCGTTTTTCAAGCTTTTTGCTTCAGATGTGTCACGTACTTCCGCAAATCTGGGCTCACAGGGGAAACACTTTGGTTTCCTTGTCTTGATCACAACAAGTGATCCTTGACTTCAGATTGACTCCCCACACTCACACAAATGGGTTTAAACAAAATAATCACGTGCCTCCTATTCGACTTTCCAAAGATTATTGGACCAAATGGATAAAATTCTGAAAATAAAAAGAGTAATTTTGTGGGCTTTGTTACAGTCTGAAATATGTAGTCATCTTTTTGTAGCCATACTCCTTTTCCAAAGATGAGGTAAGATGAGGGAAATACACATTTTAGGCCAGTGAGCATCATTTGATGAATGTGGAGTAATCTGCAGTTAGGTGATGAGTCTCTTTGTCAATATGACCCCTTGTGATATGACCCTTTCCACATATATATAGTTATTTGATCGATTGTTAACACGAAAATAGCCGCTTTAACAACACTATGCACTACACCTTTGAAAAAAAAAAAAAAGTTCGAGTCGACACCTCTCAACCCCTCAAGCTGTTTTATCACAAAATAATTGTCAGTGATACGTGTCTAAGAGCTGATATCTCTGTAGTATTGGCTTCCGCTACTGCAGGTTTCACTAGTACACGACACAACGCTCACAGTACATGAAGACTGAACCGCCGCGGAGACGCGTATAAAGTCGTAGTGGACAGTGAAGGATAAAGATGGTGACTCTGCACATTCTCACACAAGTGTGCACCAAACGGAGACAGGATGTGAAGCCAGATGGAGAGTTCGACAGGCAGTAAGAGAGAATAAGAGGGTAGTCGAGGTGCTAGGTGGAGGTGACTGCACCATCCTTTCCTTTCATCCCACCTGGCGGTTCCACCTGTGCCCCTCCAGAAACTACCGCTCCTCTGCTGATAGAGCTCCAGCTGCTTGCTGCTGGGCACATAGCTGGCAGCTCTGCCATACATAATTAATCAGGCTGAGATCTGCAGAGCTCTCCTGTTCATTCTCGCTCTGTGGACTTTTTACTTGGCCTCACTTTGGAAGTCTGCTCTTCTACATCTGCACACATTTACGCCTGCTAGCATGCAAAACCTCTCAACCACAGCAACGTTTCAAGCAGTGATGTTTTATTCATTTGTTTTTGGGGAAGTTGCAAGGTTGCTTTTTATACTGCAGCGAAATGTTTTACTTATTTTTGCAGGATATATTTTTTATATAATATATATAATTAAGCTGTTCCCTTAGGACATAACATACATAACATGGAATTTGTTAGTATGAGTCAGGAGACCTCTGAGAACATAGAAAAAGGATGCAGGAAAAATATTTTTCAACATCAATGGATATAGCAGTGGTATGCAAAAAAATCAAATGGGAATTTGTACTGAAAATCAGCTGTTGTATCAGTGTGGGTTTGTTCATTTGTACTATGCAGCCCCAGGGCTGATACTGATAGAAAATCCGTTCGGTAAATGCTTAACTTACTTTATTAGCTTTTATTTAACGCCCTTTTCGAAGGTCTTGTTCAGCTAATAGAAAACCACATTCATGTTCCCACGTGTGTTCTGTTCACTGAGCTACACACACACATTTTTCTTCTTTACTCACCCTCGTAGTTTATGACATTATGGGCGTCTGCATTTCTGATGTGTTCGGTTCAGTCTTGTCGCAAGAAAAACTGGAGATCAGATACAGTGGGTACGGAAAGTATTCAGACCCCTTTAAATTTTTCACTCTTTGTTTCATTGCAGCCATTTGCTAAAATCAAAAAAGTTCATTTTATTTCTCATTAATGTACACTCAGCACCCCATCTTGACAGAAAAAAACAGAAATGTAGAAATTTGTGCAAATTTATTAAAAAAGAAAAACTGAAATATCACATGGTCATAAGTATTCAGACCCTTTGCTGTAACACTCATATTTAACTCACATGCTGTCCATTTCTTCTGATCCTCCTTGAGATGGTTCTACTCCTTCATTGGAGTCCAGCTGTGTTTAATTAAACTGATTGGACTTGATTAGGAAAGGCACACACCTGTCTATATAAGACCTTACAGCTCACAGTGCATGTCAGAGCAAATGAGAATCATGAGGTCGAAGGAATTGTCCAAGGAGCTCAGAGACAGAATTGTGGCAAGGCACAGATCTGGCCAAGGTTACAAAATAATTTCTGCAGCACTCAAGGTTCCTAAGAGCACAGTGGCCTCCATAATCCTTAAATGGAAGAAGTTTGGGACGACCAGAACTCTTCCTAGACCTGGCCGTCCAGCCAAACGGAGCAATCGTGGGAGAAGAGCCTTGGTGAGAGAGGTAAAGAAGAACCCAAAGATCACTGTGGCTGAGCTCCAGAGATGCAGTAGGGAGATGGGAGAAAGTTCCACAAAGTCAACTATCACTGCAGCCCTCCACCAGTCGGGGCTTTATGGCAGAGTGGCCCGACGGAAGCCTCTCCTCAGTGCAAGACATATGAAAGCCCACATAGAGTTTGCCAAAAAACACATGAAGGACTCCCAGACTATGAGAAATAAGATTCTCTGGTCTGATGAGACCAAGATTGAACTTTTTGGCATTAATTCTAAGCGGTATGTGTGGAGAAAACCAGGCACTGCTCATCACCTGCCCAATACAATCCCAAAAGTGAAACATGGTGGTGGCAGCATCATGCTATGGTGGTGTTTTTCAGCTGCAGGGACAGGACGACTGGTTGCAATTGAAGGAAAGATGAATGCGGCCAAGTACAGAGATATCCTGGAAGAAAACCTCTTCCAGAGTGCTCTGGACTTCAGACTGGGCCGAAGGTTCACCTTCCAACAAGACAATGACCCTAAACACACAGCTAAAATAACAAAGGAGTGGCTTCGGAACAACTCTGTGACCATTCTTGACTGGCCCAGCCAGAGCCCTGACCTAAACCCAATTGAGCATCTCTGGAGAGACCTGAAAATGGCTGTCCACCAACGTTCACCATCCAACCTGACGGAACTGGAGAGGATCCCCAAATCCAGGTGTGAAAAGCTTGTTGCATCATTCCCAAGAAGACTCATGGCTGTACTTGCTCAAAAGGGTGCTTCTACTCAATACTGAGCAAAGGGTCTGAATACTTATGACCATGTGATATTTCAGTTTTTCTTTTTTAATAAATTTGCACAAATTTCTACATTTCTGTTTTTTTTCTGTCAACATGGGGTGCTTAGTGTACATTAATGAGAAATAAAATGAACTTTTTTGATTTTAGCAAATGGCTGCAATGAAACAAAGAGTGAAAAATTTAAAGGGGTCTGAATACTTTCCGTACCCACTGTAAATCAGGTGTCTTATGGGATTCTCAGAAGCTCTGGCCGTGGCACCACCTCAATGACGTTGCTTCCTGGTTATAACTCCCCTTGATTTATTTTTTTTTCTCAGGACTTGAATAATTTAGTAGAGTCCATTTAGTTTAGCTACTGTGTCAGCTTTTCACAAGGAACTGTGGCCTAGTCTGACCTGTGACATTACGAGTTTGATTACTTTATGTTTATATCTGCACTCGAGGATAATGGACAGGAAGGTGGACGATCAAGAGGAAAGCTGATGCAGTTGAGGACTAAAGCGAGCTGGACTTGGTGAAAGATACTTGGTTCCTTAATGCCACAGTCGTTTGTGTATCACAGCTCATCTGCACTGTTGTCACTGAGGGAGTGTCGAAGCTGCGCTGCTCCATTGAACAGAAGAGAGCTGAGTGCTTTTTCAAATCAGAGCTCAGTGCGAGCAGCTTCTCGGTGTCGTGGCAGTTATTTCATTTATGCTAATTAACAATGAACCCGGCTGTGATCTCAAGCATGTTTCTCGATTTGTGGCCCTGACTAAATTGGATTACTTTTTAGACTTCAATATGCGCCTGTAGGTTGTCAGACAACATACAAGCCCATAAGCTTTTACAAGTGATCAGTCAGTAAAATAAAAAACCTCCCTTTTAGGAATAATTCATTCACTGAACATGTTATTTTCTTTGCTCCACTACAGAAGTTTTACAGTTTTTTTTTTACTACATATTTTGAGCTTTGTTGCTTTAAAGCACAAAGATTATAGTTTAAACTGTAAAACCTCCCATACCAAAAAAAACAATTTTTTTTTTAATTTGATTTGTTGACTTTTTGTTTTACCTCTAATAAGTCCAGGAATGACCCATGCTATTTTAAAATTTTTTTTTTTTTTTTGCCAATTATCACAATTCTGCATCTTTTCCATGAAGATTTCACTTGTGATTCTTCCAGTTCAGTGCAGCTATATACACTCATATGGTGATTTAAAACATTTCAAAGGACGTTATATTTTTAGCTTTTGGTCTTACAGCTGTGAAATTTGGGGGTCACATAGTCCAGTTAAAACTGCATGTACTGTATCTTTGATGAACTTCGGTAGATTTAAAACCCCCTTCGACCTGCCAGATGGTGGCACTGTAACAAACACCTATTGGGACACGTGTGTGTATGGGTAACTGAAGGAAGGGCGATGTGTTTTATTTGTGATGGTTGTAGGTTGATTTTATGTTGTTGTATTGCGTGCGAATTTAAAACTGGGCTGATCTGAGGTGGATTGTAATCGTCTCCGTTGAGCCTGTTCACCACAGCAGCATGTAAATTGAAGGGTAACTGTAGTCTCTATTTTCATGTCTGTATTTATAGAGCTTTATTTGGACATATTCTGGAGTAGTAATATACTGTATGTCAGCTTTAATGCACCAAAAAAAAAACGTGCAACTGGTATATTTTCCCACAAACTCACTTAATAGTATTTAACTTTACGTTTACACATTTGCCTTTTTACATTGTCTATAAGTTTCATCAAGTATCACTTTTGGGGTTTTTTTTAGACTATTTTCCATTTCTGTCGTTCCATCCATTTCTGAGGTTGTATTTGTCAATGTTCAACAAATCGTGCTTGTGACAACGAAACATCAAATAAGCCTCCTTATGTCCTGTTTCATCAGGGCCACTTTCTAAGCAGTCTTCAAGTTCTCTCTCGAACACTTCTTTCTTTAACATGAGACTCTCTTTGACTTGCAGTCATCTCTCTTTTGACTCCTGCCCTCAGTTTTATCCTCAGTGCTGCTCCAGGCACCATCAGGAAGGTTTAAAACCCTGTAAAGCAGGCAAAGACAAAATTATATTTCCTCTTATATGACTCCTATTGGTTGTCTTTTTCTGGTCTTGGAGTTTCATGTAAACCAAATGCCAAGAGGCTGCTAGTTAGTTGCTCAGAGACTATTGAGTGTTGTTTCTTTATCCCTCTAATCTTCAGCGTAACGGTTTGAGTTCCCTCTGCGTGTCTGTTCACTGTCCTGAGGCTCCCAGAGGCTCCACAGCAAATGGCCTGTTACACTTATCAGCACCTCTCTCCCCCTCTGCTTCAGTCTGCCCCCCCCCCCTTCTTCCTTGTCCGTCCCTTCACCCCCTCTCCCTGTCATCACTAGCCGTCTGCTACTTAATCCAATTATTCTTTTAAGCTGACACGCTCTGTAACTCACCACAAACTCTATGGTTGAGGGACTGTGCATCACGTCTACACACACGCGCGCACATACACACACACACACACACACACACACACACACACACACACACACACACACACACACACACTGACACGTACACAAACAATCCCCTTCACACCCGCAGCCACATGCATAGACATTGTTACTGAGCACCGGTAGTGCAAATATTTCTCACAGATGAAGGTCATGCAAAATGAAAATTTAGAAAGTTTAATATGGATCAAATGCTGCACATGTATCAGTGCTCTCAGGTCCTGCATCGTAGTCGCCCCCCTTCTGCTGGTTTCGTCTATTTTCAGGTGTCCTAACAGAGGCTCTGGCCTCTGCTGTCACCATCTGATTCACTGTACCCTTGAGGTGACTCTGTCTATTTCTGTGTGTTGTCCTCCACTTCTCTGCTACGTGTTTACCAGCATCTGTCTTTGCAGTCTCACACCCTGGTGCAGAAGGTCCTGCTCCCTGTGTGTGTGTGTGTGTGTGTGTGTGTGTGTGTGTGTGTGTGTGTGTGTGTGTGTGTGTGTGTGTGTGTGTGTGTGTGTGTGTGTGTGTGTGTGTGTGTGTGTGTCTGTCTTTATGGGGATCACATATCCACACAAATGTAGAAAGATGAGAAAACTCATCAAAGGGGAGGACATTTTGTCCATTTCTTGCCTCTTTAATGGGATTTTTTTTTTGCCACAGACCTTTGGTTTCCAGTTAACGTTATAATCAGGATCCATTTCAGGTTACAGTTGAAAGTGCAATTAACATTAATCAGGACTGGAACTTTTGAATTGGAGATAAATGTGTAATGTTTATATAAGGATCAAGTTTACAGGAGCCAGTGTACATGATTGGACTGCAGATCTCATGAAGTAGCTCTGATAAAACATAACCTGATCCTAAGATTAGACATGTGGTTCTTGCAAGTACAACAATGCATAAACCCGATTGAGTGGATGCTTCTGTGCTTGCACATGTTGTATAATACCTTCCTCATGTTCAGTATCAAAGTAGCCAATCTACACCCTTCTCCCTCATTCAACAGCTTACGTGCTAAGTGGTCAATGGTATGACAGCGTGCATCACTGCATCTTAAAAACACAACACATACTGTAAAATTGCCTGCGTGAAGTAGGTAGTAAATGTGCAGTCGCAGCCTTGACAGGATAATTAATCCCTGGATTCTGAGATTTCACCCCATTGCAAATCTTGACAAAAATTTCTGCCGCAAAGGGGCAGCGAGCGTCACAAAAGAAGCTGTGTTCGGTTGTTTTTGGTGCTGACACAACAACAGTTGAGAGTAACAGATGGAGCTTGTGTGTGTGTGTGTGTGTGTGTGTGTGTGTGTGTGTGTGTGTGTGTGTGTGTGTGTGTGTGTGTGTGTGTGTGTGTGTGTGTGTGTGTGTGTGTGTGTGTGTGTGTGTGTTTCAGGGTGATTGGGACTGGAGCTGACTGCAGTATGTGTTTGATCTGAATCTTAACTGAGGGAGTCTGAGGAGACTTCTGTCTCTCTGGAGAAGGATTTTTGAAAGATTGTCTGTTTTATTTTGGTCTGATTCTCGGAGAGGAGCTCCATCTGAGACTTTTGTTGGCTATTATGAATTTTTGTCATTTAAACCAGTCCTACTATTTTTCACACCTTTTGTATATTTATTGCTGTCCATCTGCATCCATAATATGAAGACAATTGATGTTGCTTTGCTCTGAAATACGGTTGTGTACATTCACTGTTTCTATGTGTCTCTCCGTCATAGACTTGGCCTCACTGGATGTTTTGTTTTTGTGTTATTGTGTTAAAGGTGTTTGTTAAGCTATTTTTATGTGGTGTGTTTTGTACTGCACATATGTGGTTGCACATTTCTATGTGAGAATTCGGGGTAAGTACACGACATTTTCTATCCAGATGCCACTTGCACAAGCGTGATATAAAGGAATCCCGACTCCCTCCGGTGTGTAAGTTGCAGCTTTCCACAGCGACACAGCTGATCCATCTATGAGCCAAAAACCATCATCACCAGATCCTCCTCCATTGCTATCAGTGTGGTGTTTCCTACCTCTCACTACCATGTGTGTCGTGCCACATCGTGCTTCCACACTCATACCACTCATCCTAACCTGACCTGTTTCCCGCAGGGAGAGTTTTTTGGGGGGAGGGATGGGGTTGGACAAGCCAGGTGGGGTGGGGCGGGGTGGGTCCTCTTCCTGCTCTCTTCCTCCTCTCCCTCCCTCCCTCCCGCTTTCACCTTGTTTTCTTTCTGTGTCTCAATATATTGTTCACCTGTTCCTCTGAATCTTTTTCATTTCCTTGCCATTGTTTTCTGTCCGCTTTGCTGCTCTCCTCTGCCCTCCCTCTTCTTTTCTGTCTCACCAGCTCTGCTTCTCACTGTTGCGATTAACCGGGCTCTGTCTTTATGTCGTATGTCCTTTTAGGCCCACGCCGTGCATCGCTGGCTAATCGATCAGGACAGTAGTGTGAGCTCTGAGATGCCGGATGGCCAAGGAGTATGGCACTATGATGATGAAGTAAATATCTGCAACCCGTATATCTGGCTTTTCCTATTTCTTTATATCTATATATCTCTATATATCTATATGTATTTATATATTATGTATTTATGACCATCTTGTATCTGTCACTTAAAATTTGTGTCACTGTTGTTGCTCTGCTGTTGTTGTTGTTTTTATCTTTATCTCTCTTGTTTTTGTTGTGTGTTGCTTCTGGTATTGTAGTTCTGGTTCCTTTGACTTTCTAGTGTTGCTGTTGTGCTGTGAGCTGATTCAGTCAGGTGTCGTGGGATCAGGCTGGAGTTTTTTCTTTGTTCCTGTCTTTGCTTGACGTATCGTACTAACTTGCTGACTTTTTCATTTTTTCATTTAGTTTGTTTTTGTTTTGCGTTCCTCTTTTAGTTTTACATAATTATATATAACATGAGTGTGTATTTGTATCTATTTTGATATCTATATCGGTGTCTGTGATTTCTCTGAAATTACTGTTGTCAAGCAGCATATTACATGGCAAGAGTCCACGGGCAAAATATAGCTCTGATATAGTTTCCATAGACTCGATACAAGTTTCAAGTAGGTCTGCGCTTCCTGCTACACAAACAACTACACACAACAGTTCACAGTAGAGATAATAGACAACAGTCCCAAGTATTTTTCCTGTGGGTTCTTCTGAATTATACAATATGCTTGTGTCATTCTGTGTTCGTGTTTAGGATTAAATCAAAGCGTGTGAGTGTGTCTATGTGTCTGTGTGACTGTGTGTGTGTGTGTGTGTGTGTGTGTGTGTGTGTGTGTGTGTGTGTGTGTGTGTGTGTGTGTGTGTGTGTGTGTGTGTGTGTGTGTGTGTGTGTGTGTGTGTGTGTGTGTGTGTGCGTGTGTGTGTGTGTGTGTGTAGGTGAATGAGACTGAAACAGGAGAGATGTGCAAGGATGTGTTTGGGGTTTGATCTCTATGTTGTTATCAGTGAGTTTGTGCGCATGCTTCTTTTCCGTCCTTGCATGGCTTCAATCTGTGTATTAGTGTAAAGTATAATATGTTCGTCTGTATCTCCGTCTGTGCTTTTGTGTTGTTGGTGTTGAGTGCTGTAGGTGTTGTGGTGTTGCCTGCTCTTGCCCGTGCCTTTGATGTGTCGGTATTGTGGCTGTGTTATATCCTGTGTCACTGTTTTGTCATGTGCTGTGCCTGTGTTTTGTCTGTTTCTATCTGTTTAAACAGTCTGGAATACGTTCACCAAAGGTTTTATTGCACCTACAGTATCTAATAGATGATCTTGAATCCATTCCCACTTGTTGGAGGAGAGATCATCTAAGTGCAATAAGGCTGCTGGGAAACTTGTCCCAGACGACTCTTTTCCCTGACGATTTCCCCTCAGATCCTTGCTCCCCCCCCTTGCTCTCATGTCAAATTCCTAAACCTACTCTCCCGATCTCCATATTGCTCCCAAACACTCTGGAGCATCATTGGGTTAACCTTTACTGAAACTCAGTCAACAAAGTAAAGTAGTAAAGAATATGAAGCATTTGGAAGTACAGAGATTTCGGAACAAATGGCTTCAAAAGATGAGGTGAACACATTTAACAAAGAATGAAGGTAACACAAAAGGCAAGTGAAAAAGTGTGTAAACCATCATCCAAAAACAGCCCAACAACAATATGGAGTCTTTCCCTCGGTGATGCTCTTGAATGCTCTTGAATCTTTAGTGCTCTGGTTAACTGTATTTTACCTTTTTTGTTGTGAATATTATTTTACCCTTTGTGTGAATGAGTGAAAGATTATGTTTTCATTTGTTTATTTTTTTATCCGTCAGGGCTATAAATACCCTTCTGTTATAGGTTCAATCCAGTTGGGACTACAGACCCCGTTCTTCAGGTTAGCAAATAAAACCACCTTGATAAAAAAAAAAAAAAAACACAGATAGGTAACTTATTAAAGTCAGCAAGTGAGTAACGGAGTACAATATAGAGTAAGGTATTCCTGTGTCATTTTGGAAAAGGTTATGGTGACTGCTGGATGCCAGGAGAGACTTACAATTACCTTGTTTGAGCCCAGAGTAGAGAGAGACAAAGAGAAAGAGATAGTCTTGAAGAGCATAGTCCCTCCACCTGCCCTTTGCCAACACAACAGTGGGAAGCAGCAGCAGCAGACACTAAACCCCTGCAACAAGGCATCTGCTTTCCAAACTCATGATTACTGAGTGATACAGTATCCCTTTCTATCAAGAGCCCTCAACTTCATCCTTTACCGTTCAAGCTGTGCATCCTAAAAGAAAACTACAACCTTGGTTTTATTCTTGTCGCCCCTGCAATCCGTTCAGTTCTGGTAACATTGTACTCGGGGACATTGTAGGTCTGGAAATGCAGTGAAATTAGAAAAACAAGTGCACCCGGGAAACAAGCATGAGCGGTCAGACGACCATACAGGTTTGAAACAAACCAACCGTTTGCCCTCATCCATACATCTTTAAATGCAAGTCTCTTTATGTGGTTGAAAACCATTAGTGACTGCAACTCTAATGTCAATAATAATCCCACATTAAACGGTAAAACAGCATAGCAGTCACAGTAGCAGTATGCAAACATCTTGCATGTGTGACAAGAGCTGGTTACAATGACAACAGTCAGTCTTATTGTAATGTAGGTGACGTTATTCCAACGTAAAGTCTGGGCCGAACAAACCAGGAGGGACGAAAACTTTAACGCACTTGCCGAACAGTAAAATCAAGGTCCATAGGTGTCGTATCCAGCTCATATATTACATTCAGGTTGTCTGACCACTCGTGTTTGTTACATGGTTGGACCTAGTTTTAATACATGTTTGTGGCAAAAGCAATCATAACCAATAGAAGCAAATTTCCAAAGCTACACAAATTTAAACCTGGTTTGTGTAACAGCATAAATTCACTCCAGCCTCCTTTTATTGTTCTCAGCTGTCAGAGCAAATAAGTCCAAAAGCATTAAGTAGCATCATGCAGACTGGCCAGTCAGCAGCTTGGTGATGTAAAAGTCTCCCCCAACCCTCGAACTGGTCGCACAAACCACGGCTCTTCCCCTGGGGGCTGATGTAATTTAGACAAAAATCTAACGCTTCATCAAAAGGCACACCCCACCCTGCCCCCCCCCCCCTGTAACAGATTTGTGACATGTCAGAGGTCTGTGTAAAGGCTCCATCCCCTTTGCCACCATTAATAGTCAGTGGGCCTGGAGAATATCCCTTATCGTCCCACAGCTCTAATTACCCCTCAGTGAGTCTTTGGAGACAGATGCTCAGAGAGCCAAGCCCCATTCGTCACAGTACGGCTTCATGGTAGACGCAATATGAAAAAAAAGCAAACTGTCACACTCTGCACTGTCACATAAATTCTCCTCTGTCTCATTTTCTCTTTTCCAGCTGCTCCCCAGCCCACTGTAGATGCAGACTACATTAGGAAGCCCATTCATATCCAGCCACCAGCAGTTGGCTGTAATTTGTTTCGGCTAGGGGGGCAGAGTGTAATTTACATGTGAAAGGCCATGGTGTATTCAAATATTGTAACTCTCATTTTTGTCCCAGGGTTATTGATACCAGCTTCACAGAATTCAGATTAGAGGTTTACTGCTATTGTATAAGTCTGCAGAAGTCGTGTAATAATGTCTCAGTTGGCCACGTACCAACTTGAGGAAGAAAGCAGGAGAGCAGATTCCTCCTCATCCTGCTGACCCATTAGGAACTGATCTTTTCTGTCTTTTTGCAACAGTTAGATGCCTCTTGGGAACAATCTGGCCCACAAAGAACATTTTTAATGGACCCATCCCAGCAACTATAACCTAAATGACTTTATATATGCAGAGCACACCTACACCATACTATAGTTAAAATTCTTAAAGCTGGTTAATCTTTAAAGGCGTAAATGTCAAACTTTGAATAAAAGGTGTTCAATTTCCATTAAAGTACTGTTAGTACATATATTACAGTCACTCCCTTTTATCTCCTAGTTACAAATTTAAACATTATATTTTCTACTTGTAAAAGTAAAAATGTACAAACATAACTTTGTCACAAGGCACTGCGAGCAGGGCTGAAAGGAAAGTTTCAAAGCCTTTCTCATACTCAGGTCACTATATCATGAAATATGAATGTTCCCAATTCAAACTCAAAAGTTTTCCTTTTCTCTCAAAGTAATCTGAGGATACACTTAACTTCCCACTCAACGTCTAGCTTTCATGGATTCAAGGAAGCCATGTCTTGACTATTTCACTTCTAAATTCCATTCCCAATTAATTTACACTTCTAATCTAATTTATTTATATTGACTCAGTTTGGCTATTTGTCTTCAAATGATCTTATTTATGACCTTTACCCAGTATTTTAGACAGGTTTTACTTTTGTTGACTTTTTCAACATTTTTTTTGTGCTTTTTCCATTGAAACTCTAAGGTACCTGAGATTTCATCAGTTTGATTGTTTTCATGTGTGTTTACTGACAGAGAGAGAGAGAGAGACAAACTGAGCAACAATGAATGTGCATGCATGCGTGCATGTGCATGTGTTTTAGGTGAATGCGCAGAGTGCATGGTAACAGTGGAAGTATACTCCAAAAGAAAGTGCAGGTCGAGAGTCTGTAGAACAAGTCTTTTAAAATGAACAAACTGTTAGACATTCCCACTTTCGCTGTGGTTTTCCAGATGTATTTACAATAAGTGTGACAATTGTCACAGTTTGCAGTCCTCCAAACATTTACCCACACTCTTACTTCCGTCCCGTCAGCATTATCAATCATTAGGACCTGGTGAGAATAGAGCCAGCAGAGTGCCACTCGAATAAAACAATAAATGGACAGTGGATAGAACAGATGTTCTCAGTGTTTCACAGACTCTGTCTGCTCAACGTTTCCAAGTGAACTCTGCTCGTGTTCAGCACAGACCAGAGGAGGAAAGTCAAAAATCAATACTCCCTCTACCAATGCTATTCAGTCAATCTTATATGCTTAAATTTGATTATTAGCAACTGAATTTTGAAAATAATACGTAATTTTAGTCCTACTTTTAGAGTTTTACTTTTTATGATAAGAACATAACATAAGAAGAAAAACTTGAGCATTTAAACGCCTTTTAATGTGGCATAATTGCCATCTCAAACCTAAAACAAAATGTGTATTTTGACTAACACACAAGAATTGACTGAAGCTATCAGTAGCTATTAATATATAGTGATTGCAAGTCCCTTTCTGTTTTTCAGTGCTGCCCACCACTATCAGAAGTTAAAGGTTTCGACAAAGTTAAATAAAGAAATTGAAAGAAAAACACGTTTTCACACAAAACCACCAGAACGGAAGTTATAGTCAACAGGATGATACGAGACATGGATAAAATCATCAGTATGGATTGTGATCAATGTATGATTCTAATTGTAATATTAACTGTCATTTTAATGTTTAACGAAAATATTTATATTTTAGGCTTGCCTCCACCGGAACCTGAAGTATGTGTGTGGAAATAGGCTTGGCCCAAATACGTCAGGACTTTGGGCCCCAAAGGTTTCGGACTGAACTGCGTCTCTGCTACTTGATTGTACCTCCATTTTATTATTTAGTGACCTCACTGTAATGATCAGCTTCTCTCACCACCCTCACGTTTCCAAAGAAAAAATATAAACTTCCCTTTCCACAGGGTCGGACGATGCATTGCACGACCTTGTTCAGTTTGAGTATACCGTTGCCTGAATTGTATGCTTATATATGAAAGGTTGCTGTGAGCTACATACAGTATGTGTGTGCTGAATGTAAGCGAGTGTGTGTTATGCACCTGCATGTACTGCACTGTAGGTGAATGGGAGTGTGTTGATGCGTGTGTAACGTGAGTCTGTCTGAGTGTGTGTTAGGAGCTGTAAGTGTGTAAGGTAGCAGTAAAGTAGCTGAATAGAAGCAGCTGAGTGATTGACGCCAGCTTTAAAATCTTACTGTGGACTGCGCGGGCTCTGATTGATGAGGGCATCTCCCTTCATTGCTTGTATGTAATATTTATTTACACGTAAATCTCAGATGGAGCAGGCAGCTCTGCATCTGTCCCCTGAGGATAAAGATATTAACTGTTCAAATGGAAAACAACATTGTAGACACATCAAATATGTATTTCTGTTTTAATTAAGAGCAGGCCATACATTTAGGTATGAATGGGTCCTCTTTTGTTGTAGGTAGTCACTCATTGTCACTGCTTTAGTGTCAGTAACCTGATGATAGACAGTGTGTGTGTGTGTGTGTGTGTGTGTGTGTGTGTGCGTGCGTGCGTGCGTGCGTGCGTGCGTGTGGAGGGAGGGTGGGGGTCAGGGTCTGACTCAGCAAAACTGTACAGTTGAAGATCCCATCGTACTGTCAACAAGACTGTGGAAGAAAAGAAGATATTGCGCTCACATCCATCGAGGCACAGACTCGGTGAAGCTCCCAAGGCATGTTTATTTATCATCACAGTTGCCTCCATCTCCAAGACGTCTTCCCTTCTTTTCGCTTTGACGTGCACCTCTTGCTCTTTCCATCCATCTCTTCTTTCATCTTTTCCGTCCCGGCCTGTTTACTGGCTTGCTTCCACTCTTTGCAGTGAGAAATGAGGCTGGTGCTGCACGGAGGCTGTTTGGAAATGCCACTCCCCACACAGATGATAATGACATACTGCTGAGTTGTGGACAGATTTAAAACATGCCCTGATGCCATTATGGTGCAGGAAGACACAGGAGCCATTGCGTGTCATACAAAGGCACATGCAACTTTTTTTTTTTATTAAAAAAGTTATTTGCTAAGACTCTAATGTTAATGCATTAATTTTGTTGTTTGTTGCGTCATATTACAGCAGTTGACTTTAGACATATAACGAGAACCTAAACATCAGCTGATAAATGCTAAAACAAATTGCCCTACTATCATAATTCATTTATTCTTAAAAGACACAAACTTCTCCACATAACTTTACTTGATGTTATTTGTTTTTTTAAATAAAGGTTTATAGGCTTTTAGCTTCACTGTTTCTTGGCTTGAAAAGCAGCAGTTTTAAGCACACTCGCATAAAGAATTCAATAGGAGTGACCTCTGGGGATTGTCAGTGAATCAATAAAACGCTACAAATTGTTAATGGGAATAAAAACTGGGCTTGGTCGGCTGTGGGTAAATGGCTGAATCCAATACATTGTAATCCTTCACAAAGAAAGTTCTAAAATGAATTGATATCATTGGCTGATGATACGTAACAAGAAAAGTAGTAGGTTGGGAATTTTCTTCTCGCTGTGTTTCTTCCTCAGAGGGAACAGTAGAGTTGCAGTATGCCCCTCTTTAACTGAGTTACGTCAACAGTGGCAGGTAGACTCCTCGTCCTCGTGGAGTTTGTATCTTGTCGCTTGAGGCCAGTACATTAGCTCTGAACAGAGTCTTAAAAACCTGAGCCACTCCATGTCCGTGTCTATTAACCAGACTGATTGAATTATGGTCTCGCTGCTCAGTCTGATGCTGACTCGAGCACAGTTGTGACTGATGGTCAGACCCTATATTTTAAATAATGGAGTCTGTGTTCTCAGTGAGTGCTCAGGTACTGTGTACATACCAGAGAGGGAGACGTGACGAGTTGTGAAGACTGATTCTCCACAGCAATGCTCTTTCTCTCTCTTCTTGCACATCTTCAGTCTGTATTTCCCTAACTCTACTTATCCATTTATGAAGATTAATGGGAGCCTGGCCCTGTGCTGACATATTGCTGCTGTCATTCTTCTCTATTGCCCTCATCTTTTCTGCTCTCCTCGCTCATCTGAGTATTTCTAACTCCCTGTTTTTGTCTTCCACAGGTCAATCTGGCTTTGTCACGTTGAGGCGCATGTGCATTTGCTGTATGTACTGTACGTATGATAATCTGCATATATGGGAGCGAGCCACATGTACTCTTGACATATGATATGAAATCTGTCTGCAGAGTGAAGGCAGTTTTAACACCCACTGCTGTTAATGCCGAGTTAAACCGCTCTTCTGTCAGTTCAGAGGCCAGGAAAGCTTAATGTAGCTTGTGAGGAGGCCCAGAAGTGCAGGATAAGGCATTGAAAGTGTGTGTTTTGTGTGTGTATTTATGTGTGTGTGACTGAGATTTGCGCCAGGGCTGCAGTAATCAGCCCGACCCAGCCCATATTCTCTTTGAAGCTGCTGCAGGCCAACGCTGCAGAGCACCATGCTGCCACTAGAGGGGCATTATGCCAAACAGGTAGTGCAACCTTTCATAGAAACATCAACACATATGAGTTCAGAACAAGTGCAGAGAAAGAATGTAGTATTTTTAATTGATAACCCTGCACATGTTTTCTGCTTTTTAAATCCTGCTTTTCAAAGAGCTATAAATTAATACAAATATATAGTTATTTTTATACTGGAAGTATTACCACGTTTACTGTCTCTCCTGCTGCTTGACTATCACTCACACTGTTGGCCTGGAGAGTGAGTACACCAACGTATGTCTGCGATTATTCACGTCTCCTCTGCCACTTCTTTTTACCTGGCAGTGAGGATGTTTACCAGCAGGATGAGCAACGCGAGCCGTTTTTATTGCAGCCTGAGATCAGAATCGGCAATGCATTGGAGGTGTTGGGCGAGTAATGTTGGGCTTTGCCACCACGACCTCCTTTTATATTTGATCCTTAAACCCCTAAATATCTGTGTTTCTGTCTTCTGAGTGATGTTAGTCAGCATGCAAGTGTACGTGAGGCAGTAGGGGTCAGACAAGGGCAGAGAGTGTGACAGGTTGAAGAAAGACAGCTGACAGTCTGTCGGTGTTTATGCTGATTTCTCCCCCACTTTTTCAGTTCTGGGCTTGGTTTTCTGAGGCATCAGGACACGGGCAATAAACCACAGGCAGGACACGTGGACAGCTGTAGGCTTTTCTCCTGCCAACAAGAGGAGATTGACACAGGGTGCAGAGGGCAAGTCCGTCTCCAACTTAAATTAACCTTGTTTCAAAACAGGACTGTGGCGTATACTTGATAATGATTTGAAACCACTTAGAGTTGCTGAGGTTTCTGCCTCTTTAAAAAAAAGACTACATCTTTGCCAAGCGACTACCTCAGGCTTAGAAATGAAGCGGAAGTGCCAGACACTGAAGTTCCTCGAGTGCCCACTTGAGGCAGGCTTCCAAAGCACGTCAGTCCCCATAGACCGCCATGTTAAAATGCCCAACTTTACAGCAGAAACAAACATGCATACAGCTTCAGACAAAAAAACGTTTTTGGTCTGAATAGCTTATTTTCTAGTTCATGACATCCGTGTTGGGAGTGAACTTTTATATCACTATATAATATATATTTGGTACCGAATTATATAATATCTATGAATGGGAGTGTGTGCCATGTAGGCCTACTGGCTCATTACCATATACACACATTATACTGACAGATGAACAGTAACACTAACTTTGGAAGATCCTCCCTTTTTTCTAACTCAGACTGCTGAAACTGCAGTTATTACTAAATTACTCCCTTTTCCCCCATCATCAGTGGAATCACTTTGTCTTTGGATGGCCTTTATGATCAGATGGAGTGATCACAGCAAGCAGGAATGGTGTCAGTACTCCATGCAAAATGCAAACCTGTCCTTTAACCCCCCCAAGCCCTAAGCTATATTTTATTTACATTTCCACCTAAATATACATTTCCAAATTCCAGCTGTGCAATTGTAAAGCTAAACTCAACAACCTTGAGCTGCACAGATACGAGATACGTGGGAGAATTTTGAAATACAATACATCTCCTTATTCTTTTCACCAGGCCAGGGTGAGATTTAGAAACATTTTTACTTTTGAATATTAAAAACTGTAAATTAGAAAATAAATAACAATCTTTTAAAAATCACTCAGTGACACTGACGTTATTAAACCTGTTATTATACTGCAACTCTATCAAACTAGATGCAACAGAAAAGAAGCACAACGACCGCTACATCCATTTTAGTCGTAGTAGTACTAGGCGGCCTCCTCACTGAGTGCAGCAAGCTCTTCAACCTTCTAAAACATGGCTGCAAGTTGCGCCTGATATGGCTAGGTCCTGTTGCAGGGAGAGGTGAAGAGGATTAAATTCTGGACACTTGATGTAAAAGACTTTACCGAGAAGGTGATTCTTTGTGTGAGCAGATAAATGAGAAATAACACTGTTGAGAAAGAAAACTACACATGCATTGGTCTGCACGTTAAAGCTCAACCATCCTAAAAAATTAACGATAAGATAGTACAAATATTAAAACGATAAAAAAAAAAAAAAATAGCATTGTTGAGTCAAGGTGGAATTCAACTTTGAGTCGTAAGTGCTTATAAACAGCTCCAGAGAAAGCCTAAATAGGTTTTCATCACTTACTTAAGTGTGCCACACTTTAAGATGGTCTTATCAATCAGGGCCTGATAAGTTATCATTCTTCTCCTCAGATGAGTTGAGTTATTCTCTTCAAGCCGGGCCAGAGCACGTTTGTGTCAGAGCTGCAGTCCCTTTTCTTGGAGGACCACAGGATAATTTGTCATGTATTCATGGACATTAGTGTCTGTAGTCCCATGCCCCCACATTCTTTTTCAGTGGAGCTCTCATCACTGTCTAAACTCAATCCTGTGGACAGGACTGACGTCCCACGTGATGTTTTTGCCCAGGTCACGGTCCAGTGGTACCGAGTAGTGTATAGCCTTCTTTCTGCTTTTCCCCCTCCTTCCCCTCTCCTACTAGCATTTATCTCTCTGCATGGTTTTGGCAGCGATGTGCTTTTCCCAGCATTTAGCCAGGAGAGGGAGAGAGGAGGGGAGAAGTGGAGAAAAGGAGGCCTTTTCAAGCGAGGAATGACGGACGCTTTATTAAAAGAGGCAGGGCCTTTTGAGAGGCTGGCCCCTCCATGCCCCCCACCCCCACCCCCACCCCACACCATGTGTCTAGCCCCATTGTCACTGGGCGGTGGCAGCGACTCCCCCACCAGGCGCTTTGTCACTGTAAGTCACCTCACAGACTGAAACAGACCCGCTCCGAAAAAACACACCCATTCGCCACAGTAACTCCACACTATTCTGGTATTGCCTAGTCCGTGAACAAAATGATTGTCTGGTTGTCACAAAACATACGGGAGACACAGAGATGGGCGTGACATGTGGGGAAGACTGGACAGGAGAAAGGAGGGATAAAGTTGGAGGTACCAAGTGTTGCGGTGCAGCAAATGTGAAAGGTGGAGAGGATAGACGAGGTGGATAGCAGAACATCAAGTGTGATGGAAGATGAAGGCAGGGCAAGAAAACGATGGAGGTGAAGGAGGAAAAATAGGCAAAAAACCCTCAAATTAAGTTAGAAAAAATGGGGGAAAAGTAGCTAAGAAGGATCCAGGATGTCGGCAGGAGACCCGTTAAGAGAGTGTGGGGTACCCATTTGCGTTTGGCTGTGTGTGAAATGTGTGTCTTTAGATACAGGCAGCATTCCTCCAGAGATAAACCCCTTGGGCCCCCATCCCCTCGGCCCCCACCCTCCCCAGTCTCTCCACCCACCATGCTTACTCAAGTGTGCGTGTCTGGGCGTGTGTGTTATGTGTGTGTGTTCGTGTTTACGTTGGATGGGGGTCTGCGTGCCCTGCACCGCAGCACTCGCAGGGGGCAACAGAAAAGACAGCTGTGTGTTTGAGAGAAACAGAAAACGTAAGAAAAACTGAGTGGAGGGCCAACAGGCATGCCAGTCAAGACCGTCACTTTTGGAGTGAGTACCACAAACTCTGCTGCTCTTCGTTTTACCTTCCTTTTGCTACACGCTGACTGCATCTCTTGTCCTGTCACTCTCTCTATCTCTTCATATAATCTGTCTCCAACTGTATGTCTCTGCTGCTCTTATTATATTAGTCTTTTTGTAATGTTTTGTTCTGTTACAAAATCCTTTCGTTGCATTTTATCTCGGATGTAATGCACCTGCCAGCGCTCACTCTCTTTACCCTTTCACATCCGACAGTGATGGGCCAATACCTTTTCTCACTGGCTTTGCTCCCAGTTTTACATCCATTTCTTTCATGTTTACTTTGTCTCTAACACATGAATTTTGATGCACTGGTATAAACTGTTTGTCCGTTTTGGTTCAGCTCATTTTATTCAGTACACGCCTCTCTGTTTGCTCTTCGATTGCTAAGTACCATTCTTGCTCTTCATCCATCCACATGAACTGTTTTGGAGACGTCTCCCTGGTCTGGCTTTCAGTGCCCGCTCTTGTTTTCAGTCCTGAATATGCGCTTGTCTTTAGTAATGCCAATCATAAGAAGTAACAAGAGAGAGAAAAGAAGACAAAACTTCATGGAGAAGATGATTGAGAAATTGGAATATAGATCAACTTCCTATGGTTTCTATCAGAGGTCCAAACACGTGTTAAAAACACAACCTATTTTGATCGAACTCATTTGACCGAGACTCCCATAGCAACATGGGAGTGAGCTTGGTTGCTTGGGAGTATCTTTGAGAGTTGTGGTGCATGTGCATCCAAGATTAGTTTAAGTGCGTATATGTGTGGGTGTGTATCGTGTACCGTTTTCCTCCTTAATCTTGTTTTTGACCTCATTTGTTCCTCTGTTTGATGTTCAGATTGTATGATGTCAACCAGGATTAGCTGTGGTAAGTAAACTAGAGGTCAGTAAACTGATTAGTGGTTCAGTAAATGAGATGCTTTTAGTGTTGCTATAGACTGCTTAATGTACTGAGCCAACCCAGGTAACAGCGGCACGCGCTCACACTTTGTGTCTCCTGAAGTTTACATCGGGTAATAGAAGAACTGGTTGTGAGGTTTAACTGTTGATGATGCAACTTGTAGAAATGTGCTTATTGTGTTTATCTGTGTGAGGATGAACTACAGTCAATTTTACAACGCTGTTAGTAGTTTATTCATCTCCCAATTCTCTGTTGTCTGAAGGGTTTTTTTTTCATCTTGCCTTGTTAATTAATCAGTTCCACCCGTATATAATTTTCAAGAAAACAGCCAAACTTGCAGATGGATGGCCGATACCCAACTGGAAAATGGTGTCCGATAGTCAATTTAAGTGACAAGAACAGAGCAGTAATATTCAGATTCTTAATTTTAGTAAAAGTAACAATATTAGAGTGTAAAAGTACTCAAGATTAAGCTTTGAATAGGAAATTTTGCTCAAGTACAGTAGTATCTTAAAGGTAACTGTACTCATCATGCAGAACAATTGAATAGAAACACACACAAATTTGTTCTTTACTTGAACAAATGTACTGGGTTATTAAAGTTCAAATGTTAAGTTTTACAGTGTTAGGTTTCAATTTTTTTTATATTTTATATCAGTCTAATACCTGGGATGAGGTTACATATATTCCTGTTATAAATTCTGTCTGCCCTCCCAGATAGTCATATTCTGTATAATTACTGAGCAGTAAAGCACAGGATGTTTATCTTGGTACCACCGTCTATAAGTCCCAAACCCTATCTTCACCCAATGGCTTTCTTTTCTTTGTCATCCCCACAAAAGATCACAATAACCATGACAATAATAACCATGACAATATCATCCACAAGTGCTGAGGCAGCAGCAGGGCCAAATATAGAGAGACAATCAATGAGTACGGCAGGGACAAACAGTGGGCCACAGGGTGGGGGAGGCTAGGAGTGTGAGAAAGTAAATAGTAAAAATAGGACAATACACTTTGCACATACAGGGAATAGAAGCAGACAAATGGCTGGCCAGATTTACATGCAGGCAGACAGTGCTGAGTGGGGGAATGTAACAGCTTCATCTCAGTGCCCCGATCACTCACTTCCTGTAAATGTATCCATAACTGAGCAGTCCCACGGGTCTGACTCCACACTTACTACACATCTCTGGCCGGAAACAGCCTGCTAGCAGCTCAACTTCGTCAAGCAGCCACAGAGATGAAGGCAGAGATGGAGAGTAGAGAAAGTGGGACATAAAGATAATACATTTCTAAAACAAATGCAAGTCAGCAGAAAAGGGTGACGAAATAGCTGTTCTGGCACTATGCAGGAATTTCCATATCTGCTGCTCAGTGTTCCACTGAAACGTACAGAAACTCTCCAATCCCAATGTTATCTTAAATCCGTCCGGATATTGAGTTTAGTGAGGTAAAAATACATCCACAGTTTATTTTGTTTAAGGTTCAGGAAGTTATTGCAAGTAAAGCAGTACTTATGACATGCTGAACATACATAGGCACCTTATTTTCACCTTTCTGCTTGGTGTACAAATAGCTGTTGCGGCACTTAAAATATTTAGGATTTGCACCTGGTGCTGTGTCTGCAAATTCATGTTGGGTGTGTGTGTGAGGAAGAGAGAGAGAAAGAGAGACAGGGTGGGGGGTTGTCTGTTTCTCTTTTTTTGTGAATTAAAATGTTAATAGAAATGCTAAGATTTGTGGAGGCAGATAATAGTTTCATATCCCAGAGAGATCACGCTGATCTTTGACAGATATTCTTCGATTGACATTCAGTGGAAGAGCTCCTGTATTTTACTCTTGATTGCAGTGGCAAAATATTCTTAGATTGATTGATTTATTTTTTTATTTGGGCCCAGTCATCAGGCCTGTTCTGTTCTCTAATTGTTAGGAAGAACCTGATACTTCCAACTATTAAAGGCACCAGAAAGAAAAAAAAAGACCATATATCTCTGTAAAATTAAATTCGACCTTGTTTTTTACTGGAGTTTTAAGATGTTTATAACACACACACATTTCGGCATGAACCTGTGATGACACTTCACAGATAGATACTGGGAGACGCCGACTTAAACTGTGTCTGTAAATGGGTAATAAGCCTATTTTCGCTTGCTCCATATGGCTGTAGTAATAGTCTCAAGTAAATATTGCCTGACATATGTAAAGCAGCAATTAGATGAGCTTCACAATGTGGGACATTGTCTGTGGAGTCAGTATAGACAGCATCTTTTGCTAAAATCTCAAGAAAATGTGTTGACGTGCAACTAACCTGACGATAAACAGTTAAATGCTCGGCTGCTGAGGTGTAATGACTTGAGTAATCATCTGATTAAGACAGGGTGTTTTTCCATATTGCTATTATATGAAACAAAAGCAGATGTGAAGGAAGTTACTGTGATTACAGTCCAGCATTGTGTGTATAAATGTGCATATAGCAGCTGCTACAGAGAGATAGAAAATGAACAGTTTATAGAAAGATTTATTTCATTTGGAGATTTGGCAGAATACAGAAGTTATAACAGCCATTTTATCAAATCCTGATCCTTAGAGTCACAAACACACTGTATATTTGTATTCTCCAGTGTGTCAGCCTTGACATTCATGCCTCACATTGTGTCATGTCTCCCTTTCACACATTGAATGTAATTTCATTCAGAATCGTCCCAAAATTAAACACAGTCCATTGTGACATCACATCATCGCTGTGAAAATGACGATGGTCCAGGTCCAGTCATGGCAGGAGCGTTGATGCTCCCTCATGCATACGTCCACACATATAGTACATATTGAGTTTTCTAACACTGCAGTCCTTCAGAGAAGGGGTGATGTCATCCTGTCTGCTGCAGCACCAGCAGAGGAGGCACGCGAAGGGGGAGAGATGCAAGAAACAGGGGATAGACAAGCGAAAGAAAGCAACAGGAAAGAGAAACTGAGATAACAACAAGGAGAGGGGAGTTCAGAGGAAGGGATTTTCTGTGATGTGATGGAGGAATAATCTTACTTGGTAATTTAGAGCTTCATTATAAGGAGCCTTGGACTGTCTCAGCCTGAGGAAAGTTGAATGCACATTGCATGAGTGTGTGTTGATATTGCTAATGTAAAACAGCGAGGCTTCTGAGCAGGTTATTGCCTGTTTCTTTTGCTCCAACCGGCATGATTCACGTGATTGTTCATTTCGGCTCAGGAGCCTTGAGCTTGTCCACTTTCTTTGGGAATAATCAGAGAGTGCGGCAAAATGTAGCAGAGGAATAACCACACTACAATTTTGGAGTGTTCTGTCTGTGTGCTGTATGTATGTGCACTGTACCTGTTTGTGTCTGAGTGAGGGAACGGGTGTGGTTCCTCTGCATCCTTATCTCTCCACAGCACACTCGCTTCTTGACGCAAGCAGATAATCACACAAACATGACACAAACATGAAAATACAGGGCTGAGAAGAAATAAAAAAGGTGCCTACACTTTCTTGAGTCTTTCTGAGGGTTGTTGTCAGAGTCTCGGTTGTCTCGTAAACTTTAGCAGGCTGTTCCAGAGGAGGGCCAGCAGTCTAAGTCCGGGGCGGGGGAGGTCACTGTTAACCATGGTAAGAAACCATGCTACCGTTTGCAGTGAAACCATATATATTGTGTAAGGTTGAGTGTTTGCATCAGCTGTTTTGTTAAATCTTTGCACTATTGTTTAGTTAGTTAATTTAATATTATTCTCTTATATTGTATATATTGTGCATTTTTATATTTAATATTTTTTTTACAGTGTTATTTTTATTGCTTTACCTGTATCTATAAATGCTGCTGTAGCCAAACAAAAATTAAACTAACTTAGTAACTATCCATGTATCGATTTATCTATTTACTCCTACTTTGATGAATGGATTTTTCATGTGTTGCCATGGCAGTCTGCAAACCTCTCATGTAACAATCACACTCTGATCTCTGCTACACTATGTACAGCTTCTCACATTTAGTGATTACAAATATAACACATGTAAGTTTAACAGGATGAAACATGAGCGAATTATTAAGTATTCAACCTGTTTCCAAATTAGATTTATAAACTCTTTTTGGGAAAAGCCTCACTTATATAAGCGACATTAAAATGGAATATGGTCTCTGTCTAGTTCTGGATAAAAATTGTAGCTACTCAAAAAGATTTTTGTGACAAAACAGTAAATTTTTGCAATGGTGTGTCCCAGTATGGTGATCTGAACTCTCGTGACAGGTGTGTGTGTGTGTGTGTGTGTGTGTGTGTGTGTGTGTGTGTGTGTGTGTGTGTGTGTGTGTGTGTGTGTGTGTGTGTGTGTGTGTGTGTGTGTGTGTGTGTGTGTGTGTACTGGGGTCAGCTTGTTGCTCTGCAGCTGTCTAGAGGGAGGAGGTTTGTGGGTTATCACCTTCTTCAAAGTGAAAGTGGATGAGAGCGTCTGGGAGTAACTCAGTGGGAAGGGGGAGGACATGGTTTACCAAGACAGCTTGACAACTGTGAGTACTGAAACCCATCCAGAAGACACTCAGCAGATCAATCAAGAAATACATACAGTAAAGAGTTCATAAATTATTATTTTTGTTTTTAATGGTTTTTCTGTTTGTTTAGTTTTAAGAGTTTACTTTAACCACGTTAAAGTAATATCTTAATATCGTAGTGTATTAATACACCTTTTTTTCTATGAAGTCCAGTGTTTGTTTCTTGTTGTTGCTGTTGTTAAGGCCTTTTTGTGTGTGGGAGTGTCTAATCAGTATTTTGCCTGTCAACATGTGTGTGAGTGGGACTCAGAGGCCTTGTAGTGTTTCTCTCAATTGTTTATTATCCAAAGAAAAAAACAACGACAATGTCTTGAAGAAAATGGCTCCCCATGAGTGAGTGTACTCAAAATCCTAGGATCTTTTAATTCGGTCAGAGGAGGCCCCATACTTCATGAGGAAGTGGAAACTCTGAGGAACTCAGACAGTCAGATGTTGTTTTGCTCCCACAGACAGCTGGAAGCAACTTTTCCTTTTAAAAGTTTTCTGTTTCCCTGCCATTGCTGTTCCTTTTTTTTTTTTTTTTTTTTTTTTAAGTGACCTCTGTCTTTGCACAACGCTGTGCCATTGGTGTCCTGCTGAGGGTGTGTTGTGTCATTTGTTGCTATGCCTCTACTTCAGGCATGTGGATCCTTTCTCTTTTTTACTCAGGCCCGCTCACTCTGTGTCAAAAGAGGACCAACTACCCTGTTACAACCAACAATAGTCAACACAGCTTAACGCACTATGTTATAAAGTGGAGCAAAGCAGCTTCTGTTGTGTCTGTTCCACAAAGCAGCACTTGGTGTTTTTCTTTTGGAGCAGGAAATGAGGGGTTTGTACAGTAAATTAATTTATTATCTGCATTTGTGTGAAAACATACAAGTGGCAGTAGGTTTTGCTGACCAGCATGATGAGATGGCTGGTTAGACAGAAATGAGATGATGTAGGGGAGGGGATGGGCACGAACCGAAAGAGGAGATTATGTAAATGAGATGAAAAGGTGCAGGGTTTGCCGCAGTCGAGTTTCTCCCTGTGGTTCTCCCTCGGTCGCTCTTGTTCCTGCTTTTCCTCCTCTCCTCTCCTCTCCCTCACTCTCCCACTGTGCCGCATGAGTGATCCTGTTTCAGCAGCACCCCTGCCTGCCTGGGAGAGGCATGAAGCCCTCAGACACAAACAAAACACAGACAAAAACACTAGACGTGCCATGTGCTGGCTTGTGAGCCAGGACTCCCAAAAGCCTATCACACACTCTCTCTCTCTCTCTCTCTCTCTCTTTCCTTCCTTCATTTATCTCAGTCTCTTTCTCTCTTTTTCATTTACAAACACATAAACGAAGGGAACAATGTGCTGGGTACAAGATATACACCACAGACTTTTGGTATTATCAAACTTGCCTTATCACCGGAGTAGCAGATCAATTTATTCAAAATTTTCTGGAGCTTAGACACCAGTGTACACTTAGCATAGCCTGTGTCCTACTATTACTTCACTTAGGTGTCCACAATAATTTTCAAACCGTACTATTCAATATCCAATGGGAGGAGTGAAATGAGAGGAAAACTGATGGACAACTGCCATCTTGCTATGCTTTCTCAGTTAATAACCAAACTGTCTCCCTCTCCATTTTCCCTCTCTATTCCTCTACTTTGTGTGTCTCTCACTCTCTTATACCCCTTACCCCCTCTTTTTTCCCCCCTCTGTGTTTCACTTGCAGGCAGATGCTGGCAACAGTTTTCTCCGGGCGGCCCGTTCTGGCAACCTGGACAAGGCCTTGGACCATATAAAAAATGGCATTGATGTCAATACAGCCAATCAGGTGAGAGAGCACATTCCCCAGATTGAATTGCCGGACTGGCAAGCTCATCTAACACTGATTTTTATTTATATTGTACATGCTATTCCTGGCTTTCTCTTCACATTAGGTAATTTTGCTGCAAATGTACTGTATTATAGAGCATTGCAAGAATACAAACACAAATATTTGAGTCTTTATGAGTGTTCATGTGCCCACAGTTAAATCCTACCAGGATTTTAGTCTTCGGTCTGCCTATCTGCTTTCTAACTGATTAAATTAAATAGCAGAAGGTGGGTGGACAGTTCATTTGTCATTCAAAAAACTGAACAACAATGTGTAAATGGAAAAGACAGTACAGTTTAGCTAACAGCATTTACAAACATTGAAGTGAATCGTCATTTTTCATTGTTTGGTCCTGATCAGATCTACACAGATAAATTAACAGCAGTACTTATAAATTCAACCTACAGTTAGAGAGAAAAGTATAAGTTATTTAACAACTCATGGTTTCATTATGCATTATGTTCTGCCCTAATATTGTCCATGTTGTTGTATTTCTGTGTCTGTCTGTGTTTTGAGTGTCCAGTGTGCATGATGTATCTGAGTTGACCACTGTCCTGTTATGTGACCTCAGTCATGCACTGTACCATACGTGCATGCTCAGTTAAACTGTTAATCACTGGCTGAAAGTAAAGTGACAGGTAGACTTTACAGGGTCTCCAGAGGAAGTAATAAATGGGGCCGGGGCTTTCCTTCGCCTCATCTCTTCCATCCTGCCTCCTTAACTCTGACAGTTGTTCCTATGGTGTCCGGGAAGAGGCAGTGTTAGTGGGCTAGGACTGCTGCCCTCAGGCTACTGAAACTTGGCCAAAAACTGTATGTGTGCGTGAGAGATTCCTCTGGCTCATTAATCTAACTTAGTCATGGTTTCCTTTCCATTCACTTATACTGGTCTCAAAATTTTGTAATTATTGCTGGTAATGCTTCTGACAGGATTTCTGTGAGACCTATTCACAGGCTCCATAACAGACCCCACATAATAACAGATTTATTTGTGTAAAGTGACACTGTACAGAGGCCATTACTAGTGAACTCCTTCTCAATGATGAAGGAAGGCACCCCATGGATTAGAAATATAATTACATGCAAAAAAACAGTCTGAAACCAGTGTTTTTGATGAATTTCCCCAAATGACACAATTTCATTACACTGTGTTGTTGATATTCATCATGAAATTGTTTTATTTTTACTGTTTGGGGTTATTTATGTTTGTAATAAATGATGGTAATCTATGACAGTTTAGCACGTACTTTGCATCACTTTGCAGTTAAGGCCATTATATGTGGAATTTCTGTTCCATTCCATTCAATTCTAACTTTTTCTTTCTAAAAAAAGTGGGTGCAGTCTAATTTTTTTTTTTTTCAATAATTACAGTACATTTATATCACTGTTGAATGGTGGCACATTTTAAAATTCTACACATAATGGCTTCAATGTTCAAAAGTTCAAAACAATGACAAATGAAAGACCAAATGTAGGCCACGGCCTTTTATGATCATCATTATTATTATGCTTACATTTCTAACTTCCACAGTTCTCTGATGAATCTTTATAGCATCATTAAATAATGGCACCATTTACTTATCTAAAAATGTGTACAATTATCAATGGTGATGTGACTTTTGAGACTGTTGTAGATTGTCACTAAAGCCTTGTTGGTGAGAGTACTGTGTGACTGACCGTATGTTGTGTTGGTGTGGTGGGAGTTTGGCCAGGTGGAGGCTTGACTGTGGCAGCCGTGTCTCTGTTTCCTTGTCTGAGTGGATACCTCTGCCATGGCTCGCTCACCAGCACGCTGCCTCACTCCTGCCCTCTCCTTACTGTGTTGTCTTTCTTCTACTATCCCTCTCAATCTAACAACTGCTCCACCGACCCTCTCTCTTCCTGTTTGTCCACTGTTTTCTAACTCGCCTCTGTTTGTTTTATTTTTTTTTCTTACTTTTTCCTCCTCCATCACCCCCCTCCCTCCCGTCCTTCATCTCTCCTCTGTCTGCAGTAGAGTGATGGTGTG
The DNA here is from genome assembly GCF_029030835.1 of Brachyistius frenatus. Taxonomy (NCBI): domain Eukaryota; kingdom Metazoa; phylum Chordata; class Actinopteri; family Embiotocidae; genus Brachyistius; species Brachyistius frenatus. The sequence continues at coordinate 353,977 of NW_027210866.1, forward strand.
CTGTGGTCTCCCCACTCAGAGGAATAATATCAGTGGTGTGGGAAAGGTCCAACCTCACATGTCCTGTGCGGCTGAAGGAAGGCTGTGTGAGGTCAGACCTATCCCACACGGCTCGTATTCTTCCCAGCCACGAGACCAGGGGCCTGCCATCCCCCTCCCGTCCTCCTCTTCCTCCTCCTCCTCCTCCTCCTCCTCTCATCATCATTAATCGAATGACAAATTTCTCATCCTGATTTTCATCCCTGTAGACATTGTTTTTGCTAATGACCACTCTGATTCTGAGAGGTACCGCATGCATGGTGTCGAGTGTAAGTATTTGCCTGCTATGGTTTGTGACACTGTGATAACAAACCAGTTGTTTCAGTCGGCATGGCCTTCAGTGTTTGTGTGTATTCACTGTATGTGTCATTAAATTATCTTAAATTTGGAAACACAGTTCATAGTGTGTGTAGGACCCTTCAGTATGAGGTCTGCTCTTCTCTCTCACCCAGAATGGGCTCAATGGGCTGCATCTGGCCTCGAAAGAAGGCCACGTCAAAATGGTGCTGGAGCTACTCCACAATGGAATCGTACTGGAGACCACCACAAAGGTAAAATAACCTGCAAAAGAGTCCTACGAGTCCTGCAACATCGAAAACTTTGAATTTACATGTAAAGGAATATTTACTCAGATTTTTGTATGAATTAAACAAACAAAATATATATGAATATGTTAATTATAATAATATCTCAATAAGTGAGCGGATTTTGTTATCCAAGCCAGGTCAGCTGCTTTTCCCTATTTCTAATCTTCATGCTAAGCAAAGAAAACTGGCTACTGGTTATACTGTAGCTTCATGTGTAGCATAGTCACATAAATTATCTCATCTAAGTCATGACAACTCATTTGTATATGACAAATATGTTAAACTATTCCTCATTCAACCACCTATTGAATTTTATTTCTTTGTGAGAATTTCAGGTTATTATCGGACTGGGTATGAATCATAATCTTTCACCAACAAATGTGTCGGAGTATCAAAACCTGAGAGACACTAAAAGCAGGAATGTAATTTGTACTCAACTATGTATTTTTTTTAACTTTTTTTGATTAAATGTAAATGTTTGTGTTGCTACCAATATTATAAAAACTAAATGATACCCAGCCCCAATGATTCACATGTGAATTGATGTTACTTGTTTGTCCAATAACTATATGCACTTTGAATATGCACATGGGCTTTCACTTATAAAAGTGATTGTGTGCTTATTATGACTGTGTGCTCTTGCTCTGGTGTATCCGTGTTTAAACAGAAAGGGAACACGGCTCTGCACATTGCAGCCCTAGCAGGGCAGGAGCAGGTGGTCGCAGAGCTGGTTAACTACGGGGCCAATGTCAACGCTCAGTCCCAGGTGAGACTCCGAGGTGCTCTCTCAGCGCTGATCATAGGACGCTCTGAGGCCACTACGATGTTACGATGTGAACTTTAGTGTGAAACCATTGTAGTAACTATTGCGATTCCATCTGTTAACACGTGTCTTTGCTCCAATATTTCTGTGTGTTGGTGTTTCCTCTCTGTGTACATCCCTGTTTGTGCATCTGTGACTGTCTTCCTGTTGCTGTGCTTGTGTCTCCTCTGCCGCTGCTGTGTGTGTCTGCCGTGTGTCTTCTTGAGACAGAAGGGTTTCACTCCACTCTACATGGCTGCACAAGAAAACCATCTAGAGGTTGTGAAGTTTCTTCTGGAGAATGGAGCCAATCAGAGCATTCCAACTGAGGTACCAAAGAAACGAGAGAAGTTTTTAAAGAGTAATCGCCCAAAATCCTCAATCCCATCCTTGCTGATCCACACTTGCAGTGTTTCCATTCTGTTTTGTTCTCATAAGCCTCTCTCCTTAAATCTCTCTCACTTTCTCTCTATGAGTCAACCTGTCTTCTAACTCTCTCCGTTGTGCTGCAGGATGGATTCACGCCTCTCGCCGTGGCTCTTCAGCAAGGGCATGAAAATGTTGTAGCTCTGCTCATCAACTACGGCACCAAGGGAAAGGTCCGCCTCCCTGCGCTGCACATTGCTGCACGCAACGATGACACACGCACAGCCGCAGTGCTTTTGCAGAACGACCCCAATCCTGATGTACTCAGCAAGGTGTGTGGATGTGTGTCTGAATAGGTGCCGGTGTGGTTGTGCCAAAGTACAGGAATGGACACCTGTGTTTGGTGTCTTTGTATGGTTTGTCTTTGTGTTTCTAAAATGTAAAGGTAATGAGAGTGGCTTGTATTCACGCTCATGTGTCCCTGTAGACTGGATTCACACCTCTCCACATTGCTGCACACTATGAAAACTTGAACGTAGCTCAACTACTGCTGAACCGAGGAGCCAATGTCAACTTCACCCCAAAAGTAGGGAATAACTAATAACAATAAAATGTCAATCACTTGTCCTTGCTTTTATTCTCTGTCTGTTTGTCTAAACTCATCATCTGTGTCTCTCTGCAGAACGGCATCACTCCTCTGCACATTGCTTCCAGACGGGGGAATGTGATCATGGTCCGACTCCTGCTGGACAGAGGGGCACAGATCGATGCCAAGACAAAGGTGCAACAGACATCTATCCTCCTGTTTCCAAAGCTCTTTCATTACTGACTGTCTTTCATGCATCATTAACTAAATCACTACCAATCGTCTTTGTCCAGGATGAGTTGACTCCTCTGCACTGCGCAGCCAGAAATGGTCACGTCAGGATTATAGAGATTTTGCTGGACCACGGAGCCCCCATCCAGGCAAAGACCAAGGTAAACCACCTGTAAAAAACTAAAGAGAAATCCTCACTCTTCTATAAAATGAACTGAACACCATGTGGTTTGGTTATGAGCACAAATCAGGGAAAGTTTTAAATGCATCAGCTAAACACAACCCCTGATTCCACTTGCTGATGCTTTTTCCTTTGATCGTTTCCACTCCAAAACAGTTTTACTTCCTGTTTTGCGAGGGATGAAAGACTTCAGTCATTTTCCTTATTTGCAGAATGGCCTGTCTCCAATCCACATGGCTGCACAGGGGGACCACATGGACTGCATCAAGCAACTTCTGCAGTACAACGCAGAGATTGACGACATCACACTGGACCACCTTACCCCTCTGCATGTGGCAGCACATTGCGGCCACCACCGCATGGCCAAAGTTCTGCTGGACAAAGGAGCCAAACCAAACTCTCGGGCTCTGGTTGGTGACAAACATACACTAATATCAGTTAATTAATCAATTCAGACCAGACAAAGTTGCTTTTTAGCTTTGCAGTAAGGATCATCGTTCCTTTGTTTTTATAGAATGGCTTCACTCCTTTGCATATTGCTTGTAAAAAGAACCACATGCGTGTCATGGACCTCCTGCTCAAACATTCAGCATCATTAGAAGCTGTGACTGAGGTAAGGGATCTGGTGGGAATGAAATAAATGAGATTCACTGATCCAAAAAAAAGGGTTAAAAATAAAAGTATCTAAAGATATTTAGGGAAAACCTTTTCTTATTCTGCCCTCCTTTTGAACAGTCTGGCCTGACCCCCTTGCACGTTGCATCATTTATGGGTCATCTCAACATTGTGAAGATCCTGCTACAGAAAGGAGCTTCTCCTAGCGTCTCCAATGTAGTGAGTACCCAGCTTATACTGGAGACCAAGTTAAATAACCAACACCTTTCCTTTTCTAGAATTGTTAATGATTCTGACTGTGTTTTTTCTGTTTGCGTGTGAACAGAAAGTGGAGACTCCTCTCCATATGGCATCCCGGGCGGGACACTATGAGGTGGCAGAGTTTTTATTGCAGAATGCAGCACTGGTGGACGCCAAGGCCAAGGTAGAGATTTCACACATGAAAGCACAATCTCTATATGAACTCATGCAAATGATTCATTTTGTAAATGTACTGAAAGCCTCAGTTTGTTGTGTGATACCCAAAACGTTGATTTAAAAACTCCTGGCAGATGAAGAGATTAAGACGGAGCTTTGTAGCTAATTTCCCTCCTACACACCACAGCCTCATTTTGACTGATAATTGAGATAATAGCTGAGATATTAAAACACGTAATAAGGTTCTGATCAGCTCAGCTGTTACATAAAGTATGTTTCTTAATTACTCTCCCCCTTCTGGCCAGGATGACCAGACACCTCTGCATTGTGCTGCTCGAATGGGCCACAAGGATGTAGTGAAGCTGCTGCTGGAGCATAAGGCCAACCCCAACTCCACTACCACAGCGGGACACTCACCTTTACACATTGCTGCCCGGGAAGGCCATGTTCAAACTGTACGCATCCTGCTGGATATGGAGGCTCAGCAGACCAAGATGACCAAGGCAAAGCCTGCCGCCTAACCCTTCTGTTTTCAGCCCCAACAGTTGCTAGCATCCACCTAATATTTTTTCCATGTCCCTGTCTGTGCCTATACAGAAAGGCTTCACTCCACTCCATGTGGCCTCCAAGTATGGGAAGGTGGATGTAGCAGAGCTGTTGCTGGAGAGAGGAGCCAACCCTAATGCAGCTGGGAAGGTGAGAAAGACCCAAAGGGCTTAATCGTATGAAAGAAATGGTGAAAAGATGAATAAAGTAGTCTTTGATGGGCACATTCTGAAGAACTTTTTATCCTGTTTTTACAGAATGGTCTGACTCCGCTGCACGTTGCTGTACATCACAACAACCTGGATGTAGTTAACTTACTTGTCAGCAAGGGAGGGTCACCACATAGTGCAGCCAGGGTAAAGTAAAAAAAAAAACTCCAGACGTAATTTGAGCCAAATGGCTTTGTGTCGCGGACATGCTCATATTTGTTCTAATCACAAATCATCTCTGTTCTCCAGAACGGCTACACTGCCCTCCACATAGCATCCAAGCAGAACCAGGTGGAGGTGGCTAACAGCCTTCTGCAGTACGGAGCTTCGGCCAATGCTGAGTCACTGCAAGGAGTCACCCCTCTCCACCTGGCCTCGCAGGAAGGAAGGCCCGACATGGTCTCCCTGCTCATCTCCAAACAGGCTAATGTCAACCTTGGCAATAAGGCAAGAACAGACGATTAAAGAATGAAAGAAATGTGGTCTAAAACAAAAAAATAATCAGTGCCTTGAACTTGATTTGTTTTGTCTGGTGTATTTGACTTTTGTCTTCTGTTTCTTACAACCAGAGCGGATTAACCCCGCTCCACCTGGTGGCACAGGAGGGACATGTTGGCATTGCTGATATCTTGGTGAAGCAAGGGGCTTCAGTGTATGCCGCCACACGGGTAAGAGCCTTTTTACTTCATGATCCCACCGTCAGAAAAAACAGCAATGTGAAGATTTAAGTTCAGACAGCTTCTCCTTAAACTGTTGCAAGGTTTTCAAAGGCTCGTCAATTTAAAAAGTACATGTGCCGTTCACTTTGAGACGAATCACATAGTGTCTGTATCATAAATAGCCTAATGATGTCACTGCAGACAGTTGTTACAAACAACAAATTTTTTTAATCAGTAGTCTCTTTCGAACTTAACCTTGTGTGAATTTTAAAACATACATTTATGTAAAATTCATGAAACACTGACACCCATATAAGATCAAATCTACATAATCTATTCAAATTACAGTAGAAGGTCATTAAGACACTTAAGTTAAGTGACTGATCAGGACTGTGTTGAAGAGTTGTTTTCCTCCACTGTCAGATGGGTTACACCCCGCTCCACGTAGCGTGTCACTATGGCAACATCAAGATGGTGAAGTTCCTCCTGCAGCAACAGGCCAACGTCAACAGCAAAACAAGAGTGAGTGCCTCCATCTGGTTTTGGATAAAACTACAACAAAATTAGCCTGAGCATGAGTCATACAGCTACAGTGCACTGTGTCAGTAAGTCCATTACACAGTTAGAAGCACAAGTCGTGATGGTAGCAGGGTTTCTCCAGCTGTTAACAATGTGATGATTTCTCTGGATTTTTTTACATCTCCAAATGTGATGTTTGAGCATGTGAAAGACATTGAGGAGTTTTTTGCTCATATGGGAGGAATGTTTGAAACTAACGTTTGTCATAATAGTTACAGTAGCTGTTTACAACTGGTGTTTTTTTTATTCATATTGTGTTGCATAAAATGTGGTGTAACTAGAAATATTTATTCTAGAAAAGCTGGTTGATAGACTGATAGATACGTTCAGATGTAAGGCTACAACAAACCATTAGTGGCTACTTAGCAGACTTTTGCAACAACAAATCATTAAATGTTTGGTCTGTAAATGTCAGAAAAGAGTAACAATTTAATTCACAAGCTCCCAGAGCCCAAGTTCACATTAATCTTTATCTTTCCTTTTGTCTCCCTTGCAGCTTGGTTACACTCCTCTGCACCAGGCAGCCCAGCAAGGACATACAGACATCGTGACACTGTTGCTGAAGCATGGCGCCCAGCCCAACGAGACCACCACGGTGAGCATGAATTTTCCTCATCCCTCATTCATAAAGTTTGGTTTTGGGAGATCTGACAAATCAACCTTTTTTTCTTTCTGTTAGCATGGCACTTCAGCCCTGGCCATCGCTAAGAGGTTGGGCTACATCTCAGTGATTGACGTCCTAAAGCTTGTCACTGAGGAGACGGTTTCCATGGTGAGAAGTTTAGAAATGCTACTATGGACACAGCACTGGCACTATGTGGCCATGTTTGTCACATGGAAATACTATCAGAAAAGTTTAAGACTGTTTGTCTCGCTGTCATCTCTGTAATTGGTTTGTTGGTTTCCGCTCTGCAGACGACCACTGAGAAACATCGCATGAGTTTCCCAGAAACGGTGGATGAGATACTCGACGTGTCTGAGGATGAAGGTAGAGCACTGAGATGACTATTAATGACATAAAACAGAAGGGAACAATGTCTAATTGATGTTTAAATTGGTCACGTAAAAATCAATTTTTACAACTCATTTTTTACCTTTTGCCCTTTTTTTTTTTTAGGAATTGCACAGCTAACATTAGGTATGAATGTCTACTTCTTTCTTTGTGCGGCATTCATGGGCCGTTGTAAAAAAGTGTGTGGCTCCATTTCAAGCTCACCCCCATCTTTGTCTCACTGCCCCTCTCTCTCGTTCAGTCTGTAGTGGTGCTCACTGTGATGGTGGCTCTGGTTTCTCATTGGCATGCGCCCGTAGCACCCATGTCTGTAACCTCTATATGTCCTTTTAATAACACCCTCATTTTATAACTCTCCAGGTGTCTTTTTTCCTCCATGATATGACATAAGTCCTTGGTCACAAGCAGATCATACCTGAATCTCATCCTATTAATACTAATGTCTTACCAAACTTACCAAATATTTGGTTCAAATAACATTTAAAACCTTCTTTGTGAGGCCTTACCATTCATACCGATGTGGTCTTGTCTTTAAAATGTGTGTGTCTACATTTAAACCTGCCTCCATTGTGGTGTTGATCATGTACCAGATCATTTTTAGCTGTCTTCTGTTCCTGTCATGTGATGTGTTTGTTGGCGGGGAGTTTGTCTGGTCAGGAATTAGAGGGAAACGGCGCTTTAATTTTTTTTTTAGAATTGCTATAATGAAAAGTTTGCATTAACAATAGGTTACATGACTCGGATCTGAAAGGGGTCACTCGTAAAGTGATGAACACAAAGGATTGACAGCCAACTCTACTTAACCTCGGGCTTGTAGTGACTCTCAACTAATTGTTTTGTTTGTTCTGGTTCACTCTCACTGCTCTCATCATAATATGCAGCTGTTTTCAATCAAAGACCTTCAAAAAAAACCACTGTGTAGCAGTTAATGAGCCAGATATGTCCCTCAGGATTTGGTGGAGAGAAAGAAAAAAAAAAGAAGAAATAAAAGGACAGTGAATATTGAGATCAGTTGGGCGGAAGCACAACACCAAATACATGCTATGTTTTTTCTTTATGTCTCGGTGTGTAAATAAGCAATCTTTTAATAATACGTCAGTTCACAGCTACTTTCTGCCTACAAGTGGCCAGAAATTACTTTATGGTATGCTTAATTTTTAACACCTGAAGTTTACAACACAGCTAACAATAATGTCAGAGGATATTATGTCTTGATATTTTTAGTCCCCTGATAATTCAACCAACAGATTGTCAGCGTGGCTCTAAATATAGAAAGTAGCTGAGTCGCCGTCTTAAAGACACACCTCGTATCCGGAATGGTAAAGTGATATTAGCAGATTATCTGATGCACACCCTTACATATGGTAAGACTTTGCCTACGCAACACATGCACGACACACAAGACGGAATATACAGGGCATTAGCTGATTCATATGAACCTGTGGGAAGTGCACGCAGAGTCAAACACAGCGTAGCGACACCTACAACACCACTCTGGCTCTGGACCTCGTACAGACAACCCACTCACACTAGCTGCGCTGATACGCTCACTTATTCATACACACAGGGAAGACTCCCCTTTGCTGCTGGTGAATTGGTGAACATTATCGCCTATTTTGGCGGGTAAGTAACCAGACGACAGCTCGACTCACATCCGGATAAGCTGCTTGTTTGAAGAGAGTAGAGAACAGCTTGTTATCGTGTTGTAGTGGAATGATGCTGGTGCAGTCGTCTCCGTGTTTGTATTCATGTGTTGTAAAGCAAACCTCCTCACAGATCAGCCTCTCTGAAGCAGCTGATGTCTAAAACCTCCACTTCAATAACTATTTATACCCTACACAAAACATTTTTGGAACAAGATCATGCTGATGCAGGCTCTCCCCAGAGACTGTGCACTGTTCATATCTATAATGTTGTTGTCTTTAACTGGACTTTAATGCGTTTTTCCAAAGTTCGGACTACATTTATAAAGTGTCCTTTTTTACTTTGATAAAGTATTGTTCAGGGATTCCGAATCAAAGTGTTGGACACCGCCTGAGACTAAACCTGATTACAGTGACCTGCTGTATTGTTCATGTCCTCGTACCCTATTTTTTAAGCATATCTAATGTTCTGTAGAAATGGCTGCATTCAGTTTTTTGTGACTGACTTGCAGTAACAAGGTCAGTGTAAAGAGAATTGTCACTAATGTGTCATTTCATCAGTCTAACTTCTAAGTAACAGAGCCATCACCTAAATCCTGGGCTGTCATGTTGTGTGGCCCATCTAACCACAAGTTAACAATCTTGTTCTTTTCTTTCTCTCTTTCTCTTGTGCTGTTTCACCAACCTGACCATGGTCTGTTCGCTCTCTTTGGCATTTTGTTCTCTGAAGGAGAGGAGCTCTTGGGGACAGAAGGGGCCAGGTACATGAAGATGGATGACATGAAAGACCATGATGACGATTTCCTCTCCCCCAAGAAATCACTGGAGTACGAGAGAGGGCTGGGCACAGCGTAAGGGGGGCTTGGAAGGGGAAGCAGGGGAGAGAGCCGAGCTGGTAGCCATAAGCTAATCGGTGGATAGATAGCAGGGGATGCACCATAGACACTCACCAAACACCAGGATGAACACTGGGGAGGAGGTCAAATGTAAAGAGTTGTCATCAATCTGACTTGTTTTTTTCTCTTTCTGTACAACAGAAATTACTCGCCAGCCATTCCCAGGATCCCCCGTGTCTCTCCAGAGACCGTTATCCTGAAAGAACACGAGATAGATCAGGTACTGTACAGTGGGATTGAGATACTGAAAATATTTAAGTGCAACTACAGCAGTTTTGTATTGCACTTCCATCAAGTGGTCAAATAGTTAAAATTGAAGCAGCAGAGATAACCAGACTTTTAGTTCTTTGTATGGAACAAACTGAATAAACACTGTATCCCTCATTTCCAATAATGCAACTCAGTAGTGTCTTTTATTAGACTTTCAGTCCCTGTTTTTAACAGTTAACAACAATGTATCTTCTCAGTATTCACTATAAAAAGCTCAGCACTTTGACAATGAGTACATAGCCTTAATCTTTCATCATAGCCTCTCCATATCGTCTCCGTTAAACTCATAATAGTATAAGTAATACACTTTTGGATATATATAACATTATTATAGATACTGTTTTTTGGAAAATGTTCTGATCAGTTTGTCTTTTTGTCTGTTACAGCAACACACTCCACTTCCACTGCCCAAAGAATATGATGAGGACTCACTGATTCCCAGCAGCCCAGCGACCGAGACATCCGACAATGTCAGCCCAGTCGCTAGTCCCATACACACAGGGTCAGCACTATAAGCACAGAGGAGAATGTTTTAACCCCCCTCCCCTGCCCCCATGTTTAATATCTGATCAGGCAGCTGACAATCTTCATCCATTAACAGGTTTTTGGTGAGTTTTATGGTGGATGCTCGGGGCGGTTCAATGCGAGGCAGCAGGCATAATGGTCTGCGTGTCATCATACCTCCGCGGACATGTGCGGCACCCACCCGCATTACCTGCCGCCTGGTGAAGCCGCAGAAGCTGACCAGCCCCCCTCCGCTGGTGGAGGGAGAGGGGCTGGCCAGCAGGATCATTTCCCTGGGTCCAGCTGGCATGCAGTTCCTGGGGTGAGGAAGCGTCTGAAACGTTTCTCTGTTTGTTTAACTGGAACGAGTACATCGATTTTTACCCCGTGGATATGATTTGTTATAATTTACTGGTTCATCTACAAAACAGTTTAATATCAAGCAATAATAAAATTGCTTTTACACTGATAAAAGTAACGCCCTTTACCAGCCCAATTTCTAGTAAGTGATTATATGTACTCGTGTATTTCCGTGTGTGTGGCAGACCTGTGATTGTGGAGATCCCCCACTTTGCTGCTCTGGGTCGTGGTGACCGGGAGCTTGTAGTGCTGAGGAGCGAGAATGGCTCAGTCTGGAAAGAGCACCGCAATCGCTACGGCGATGAGGTGCTGGAAACAATCCTGAACGGGATGGACGAGGGTAAGAGTTGAAATGCATCATGGTTGACATTGTAGTGACTCTCACACACGTCACAGGAGTTTTATCTAACGGCCTTTCTCTCCCTAGACTTAGAAAGTCAAGAGGAACTCGGGAAGAAGCGAATCCGTCGCATTATCTCCACCGACTTCCCCCTTTACTTTGCTGTTGTGTCACGAGTCCAGCAAGAAAGCGACCTGATTGGTCCAGAGGGAGGTTCGCTGACAAGTAAACTGGTACCGATGGTCCAGGCCACATTTCCTGAGACGGCGGTCACCAAACGAGTCCGCCTGGGGCTGCAGGTGAGATGGGACGATGATAAGAAGGAAGGAGAGGAAAGAGAGAATCGTTAATGCCTGTGTTGCCTGGAAAAAAAAGCATGTTGGATTTACTTTGATTGATTGTGGAATGACCTGATCATATCAGCACTTGTGCCAAGTATCCCTGATTTAGTTTTCTGTTGTGTTTTTTTTTTTTTTGCTTTTCACATTTTACAGGACCTTTTTCCCTTTTATTTCACATATTGCATACACTTGGCACCTTCATACAACAGTGGACTGCTCACCTAGCGCTGATGTGTTATTGTTTGTTTTATCTTCAGTGAGGTTTCTATCACTAATGTATTTATTTTAGTAGCAAGCCCTGTACTAAGCATATTTAACACATTCATTTAAGGTAGGCCTACCTAAGAAATAAGTAATCTTCTGCATTCTTTTTGTAGCCATAAAAGACTGCGTGTGAGTTTATATGTATTTTCCAGTAGTTTTGGTATCGTTAATGTCTAGAAAATGTGCGGAAAGGCCGTTTTTTGTGTGTGTTTTTTTAAGAAGTGTTTCGCTACACTAAAATGTGTGACACCCGAGCACCTATCTTCAAACAATTTTCTTATGCCACTGTTTGTTGAATTTTTTTGTCCCCCTTTTGTGTGTCTGACTGCACTTCTCACGTCACATTTTCTCCAACATACACACCAAAGACTAGAGAAATAATTTTTAGAACAGTTTACCACAGTTATTCAATAAATTATTGTAAAAGGAACCATTTATAAGGATCTGTTTACAGGGGCGAGTTTCAGCACATTTGCTTTTGCTCAGTTTTCATTACACAAACATCCCCTCACGATTCATCCCTCCCTGTCCAATGTCGTGCTCCACCATCCTGTTTCAAAATAATTAATGGTACCAATTCACTGGACTGGTAACTGTACGATTAAAATCTGTGCATCAAGCAGTTCAACTGCAGATTACACTCTTAAAAAAACAGCAATACAGTCATCAGGTAGAAGATTTATTTTTGGCACACTGGTACAGTTCATTTATATCAGTGTCATTTCAAACATTTATCAATGTTAAAGTACATTACTGTAGTTTTTACTTCCTTCATAGTTCTTTGCAGTGCAGATATTTTAAGTTTCCATTTGCATGTCATTTAATTTTGACAGGTTAAATGTGCCCACAGTTTACCATCTGCTTTGCTGCATCCCGTATCTCCTAGCAAGGTCTGATTACAGATCAAGACTGCTAATTGCATTAATTCCTTTTTTCAACCAAGGTTTAAAACATTTTTTTTTGAAAGATCAGATGGAAACTTGTAATTCCAGTGTCAGAATTAATTTCAGTGAGTCAAAAGGACGGATACGTGAATGAATGGACCTTCCACTGCATGTTTTGGTTTGACAGCTGTCCTTTATATACATGAATGAATTTATCATATTCTAAATATGTCTTGCAAACTAACCTGCTACCACACGTTGTAACCTCTAAACTGAAAATAGTGTGTAACTGAATGTAAGTCAAATAGACATTTTTATAATATTCTGTATTTCCTTACACAGATTTATTTAGATTATTTCATAATTTTTAGAAACATATCTATTTAACTGAGATGTTGTGAAAATCATGTCATGAAAGGCCTTGTGAAAAACCACAGTGCCTTTTTCTTTGGTATCTCTTTTGTATTTATGTTTGTAAAAGCTTTGTGATAACAAACATTGTTACATTTTACAATAAAAACAAGAGTTATAAAGTCCAATTTGTGTTGCTATTGTCTTTGTTTTAATTATGAGGTATTTTATTCACTGTGGACTTCTCTCTTTTTCTCTTCACCTTTAATTTTTCCCAATTTGGTCGTCCCCCCGTTTACCTTTTTTTCCCCTGTTATTTTATCCCATCATTCATGTACCATTATCTCATTCCATCAACTATTCTGTTATCTTTTTAAATTGCCATTTTCTCTTCATGTTTCTTCCTCTTGTGTAATTTCCCATTTTCTATCACATCATCAAACCTGTGTCCCTGTTACGTATTCCCTCTCTCCATCATTTACTTTTCAACCTCAGGCTCAGCCTGTTCCCGATGAGCTGGTTGCAAAGCTGCTGGGTAGCCAAGCAAACTTCAGCCCTGTGGTCACTGTGGAGCCCCGGCGGCGCAAGTTTCACCGGCCCATCGGCCTGCGTGTACCCTTGCCCCCGTCCTGGATGGAGAGCCCCCGAGACTCTGGAGAGGGCGACACCACTAGTCTGCGTCTACTCTGCTCTGTCATAGGTATGTCATGTCACAGGTGGGGGAGTAACTGTGTGTTTGTGTCACTGAGACCAGTTTACTTTCATGGCAAGGAAAGAATTCTTCTGAGTGGAGTAAGTTTTCAGTGCCACAGTTGGATAAAATAATTTTTGTTATTATTTTGTCAAAACACTGCCTTCATGAGACTTTCTCTTTATAACCTTTGATCACTCAGTTTGACCTCTCATCCTGTCTGACTCCCAGGTGGCACAGCCCCGGCCCAGTGGGAAGATATTACTGGTACTACCAAGCTTGTCTATGCTAATGAATGTGCCAGTTTCACAACCAATGTTTCAGCACGGTAAGTTCAATCATCAACGTATACAATACAGCATTAAACTGAGATTATTGTAAGCCTCTTCCATCTCAAACCATTCCAGCAAGCAGCTCGACTGTGATTACAAAAGACATAGTAGAGATTTATGTCCAACACTGTTTACGTGTGATCGGTTCCTCTCAGATTCTGGCTGGCAGACTGTCCTCGGACAGCCGAGGCGGTCTCTTTTGCCAACCTGCTATACAGAGAGCTGTCAGCTGTACCCTACATGGCCAAATTTGTGGTGTTTGCGAAGATGAATGAGCTGCGCGAGGGCCGTCTGCGCTGCTACTGCATGACCGACGACAAGATGGATAAAACTCTGGAGCAACATGAGAACTTCACAGAGGTGGCTCGCAGCAGAGACATAGAGGTCAGTTCAGATACAGTACTTGAAGTTTGTTAAATATAATGTGAAGGAACAAAGAATCTGCAGTGTGTTTCTAGATCAGTTCTTCCTACTGTGGCTAATGCAGCTGTCTCATCTTGCAGGTGATGGAGGGAATGCCGCTTCACCTCGAGTGTTCAGGAAATCTCGTGCCAGTGAGGAAGGCCACCCAGCAGCCTCGGTGCTTTAGCTTCCAGGCCTTCAGGGATAACAGACTTCCTGTCTCTGTTAAGGTATTACCCTTCGGCTTTCTTCAGTTTTCGATTCTTTGTTGCTCACTGTTACTCCATCAGCTCTTTCTCCACTCCACTTATGTGTCTATCATCATTGCTGTCCCTGTATCTGTGTCTAAGGTGAGAGACAGCAGTAAAGAGCCCACTGGATTTTTGTCTTTCCTGCGCAAGACCACCAAGTATGAGGACAGCCAACACGTGCTGTGCAACCTCAACATCACTATGCCTCCATGTATCAAGGTAAAGCTCTTACAGTTAGCTATTAACATGACAGTTTCTTTAATTACAGTGATTTTTCCTGAGATGTCTGACCTCCATGGTGTTTGCTTGCCTCTGGCAGATTGTTGGGAGTGAAGATCGGAGGCGAACTCTGACCCCGCTGGCTTTAAGAGAAAGATACAGTGCCCTAAATGAGCCTGCTATGGGTACGAGGCTCTCACTCTCCCACTTTTACAGTTATACCTGCTTTTTCTTTTTATATGATAAAATAAGGCACATTATGATGGCTTTTTTCATCAAACTACTTCATCTACAGCATATACAGAATCCAGGGGCATCTCAGCCTAGTATTAACTTAATAGACTTATGTTTAAGTTTCAGTTCTGCTCTGATTTTTTTAGCATCAATGACTGCCATGGAGAGAACAGAGCTAAAGATGGCTGTCATTGCAGAACAGTTGGGGCTGAGCTGGGCGGGTGAGTGAATAGTGAGAATGTACTGAATTGTTTTTTATGTGCTTTCCATGTTTACCTTATGTCTGACGAGCTTGTCTAGCCACTGCTGATTAAACAAAGTTGTAACACGGTGCCCAGCCAATGAAACTAATTATTTTCTGCTTCCCTGCCAAGAGCCATAGCTATTTTACAGAGAGAATATTCTTCCTCTTCTGGATAGAGTTACTGCGACACAGTATACCATTTCAAGAACAAGACTGAATGCTACTACAACATGACTCATACGCTAGATTATATAAACTTTTACCGTGCTTATTTGATCTTCTCTGTCTCATTTTTAAACAGAGTTGGCACGTGAGCTTCAGCTCAGTGTGGATGACATCAATAAGATCCGTGTGGAGAATCCAAACTCACTCCTGGAGCAGAGCTCTGCACTGCTCAACCTGTGGGCCACTCGCGAGGGCAAGAGGGCCAAGAGTGAGTAAATGAGATCTGAGTTTGCTGCAAATTTCTCTCATCTCTTCACATTCTTTGAGTTTCCGCCTTTTTAATCCAGTCAGTTAGGTTTCTGTAATTGCTTGAAACACCTCCCCTCCTTCTCTTTTTCCTTGTCTGCTTGCTTCTCTTCTTCACGCGTCCTCACTGCAGTGGAGAGCTTATACACAGCTCTGAAGAGCATCGACCGTATGGACATCATCAACATGTTGGAGGGCCAGCCGCCTCAGCCTGTGAGACAGGGCTCCCGTGATTTCAGCCGACGCCGAAACAATGAGAGAGAGCACCTTTCCCCTGGTATGACCAATGGTAAGCTCCCTCCCCTGATCCCACTATGCAGCCCGTTCCCGTTATCCTTTTTTCCCTGATCGCAAGTACATTTTCCAATAAACTTACATCCTCTTTCCCTAACATCCCCAAAAGGCAATGTGAAGTTTGTTTACCTCCGAATTCTCTCTGTTGTCTCCATGTCTTTCTAATTTATTCCTTGTGATGCTCTTGTGTATGAAAGCTGCCAAAAAGGTCAAACTTTTGCAGGATTTTACCTCAGCAACATGCAGGGGGACTCAGGACACTCCTACTGTACTCCAACCGCTGTAGCCTTTGGTTATATATCCTACACTGCATTTATGTGCTGCTATGATGAGTGATAGAGAAATGCAGTGAGGTATCTAGAAAGTGATGATTAAATGGTGAATGTTGGGCAGTCACTGGTTTAGTGGAGTATTGATCTAGGTATTTCATAGAGATAAATTAATTCTTCTATCATTAATAGTTTCAGCTAATTTGTGTTTTTATTGTTTGTTAAGGTGGTTAAGAAATGTACTCAGCTCACTTTGAATAAACCAATCAGTCAACGTATAGTACCTGATAATATTTTAGATTTGTATTTACCCTTTTAGAAATGAAATTAAATATAATTTAGCATGATATCTTGTCTGTAAAACACCTTGTCATACATGATCAGTCCACATAGATCATCAGTATGGCCCAGCATATCTGGCCTTCCTACCAGTTGTCAGTCCTCAAGTCTTTTACTCCTTTTCCTCATGGTTTCCTTCACACATGCATACCCTACATCTTATTGACTCCATTTTCACCTCTGGACTGATGTGAGCTCCCCCTTCTTCCTGGACTGGCTTCTCCTCTCTGTCTCCAGTGCAGATGATGAGTTAGTCAGGCAGGCGACAGGTCCTCTCTGTGAAAACTTGGAGCAATAAACAGAGATGTAACAATGCATACGGATGTGACCATGACAATCAAAGGGTGAAAAGGGAGACTTTCAGATCACAGCTGCAGTGAATCTGATAACCGTGTATCTGTCTTCTCTGTCTATCTGTCTGGCTACCTGCCTCCCAAAGGCCGTTCCTGCTTTGACTTGGTGGCTTCGAATACCTTGGATATTGTGTCCTCTGCTTGTTTTACAGCGATCTCAGTGAGAGATTTAAAGAGGTTTATGACTTCCTGATCCAGTTTAGTACATACTTAAGGCACAGCAACAACACCCAGCCTGACTTTTTAGGCCATAAATAAAAAGGGTCAATGAATAAAATTGCAAATAAATAAAACAGTCAAAGATAGGAAAAATAAATCTTTGAATGCTAAAAAGAAATTGAAAATAACAGGCCACACCTTTCAAAAAACATTGTGGCACACACATACATTTATTTTTGATTTCCTTATGCATCAGATTTATTTATTCACTTCTGAATAAACTTTATTTATTTCTCAGATCTTTTCCCTGGTTCACTTATTCATTTATTCAATTTATTTGAAAGCAAACAGTTTTGGAAATATACTAGTTTGCTTTCTTTCCAAAAGTTAGATGAGAAAATGATACAAGTCTCACGTCTGTCTGTTAAATATAGAATCACAGCGAGCAGGTAGTTAGCTTAGCTTAGCTAAGACTGGAGACAGGTGGAAACAGCTAGCCAAGTTTTGTCCTGGCCATAGACTGTATATAAAAGGTTCTGGACTTTCTTTTGGCTGATGTGGTAACTTCTCGGTGTCCAAGGGTTTCTCGGCATTAAGTTACAAAGCCAAGAAATGTTACCCAATGCAAAACCAAAGCTGGTTATTTTAAAGTAACAAGATATAAGTTGGTAAACATGGGGTTAAGCAGTGATAGCAGAAGCAGACTGTAGGTTGTTAATGTTAAAACGGAGTCAGGTTAACTTTCCCCCCATTTTCAGTTTTTATGCTAAGCTAAGCTAACCGGCTGCTTGCAGTAGCTTCTTATTTAGCGTACAAACATGAGAGTTGTATCAATCATCTTATCTAATGTTTGCCAATGAAAGGAAGGAGGTCTAAAAGTATAAATCCAAAAAGTTGGGTTCTGTCCGACATACAAAAGAAC
Source organism: Brachyistius frenatus (assembly GCF_029030835.1). Taxonomy (NCBI): domain Eukaryota; kingdom Metazoa; phylum Chordata; class Actinopteri; family Embiotocidae; genus Brachyistius; species Brachyistius frenatus. The sequence continues at coordinate 371,839 of NW_027210866.1, forward strand.
ACTATATCTTATTATCTGCAAAGTAGTGTTGTTTTTTTGCTTTTGTTTTTTGTTTTTTTTACAGTAAAAGTTCCCGCTTACATCTATAGGATCAGTTTTCCGTCATAGTTCTTGTGCACCTCGACTGTAGGCCAACACTTTTTCTAAAGTTTGTTCATTTGTAGGTTCAAATAAAACTAGATCACATTAGAGTTAGACTTCTTCCTTTTTTTTTAAGGGAGTATCTAAATTCTGTCTGCCTGTTGTTGCATGGGGAGTAGTTTGAGTCTCTTTAGGGTTAATGTTGGTGCACTGAATGTCCTTTTGGGAGCCCTGTTTTCATTCCCTGTGAATCTGTCCCTCTCTCTGTGTTTCTCTGGACATGTCATCTGCAGCCTAGCCGCCCTACTCTTCCTCCTTCTCACTCCTCTCCGAACTCTGACTTCATGCCGACCTCATGTTGACCTCTGACCCACATCTTTAGCTTTTATTTTTTTCGCGACCAGTTTCTTTATTTTTTTCTCTTGAAAACCCGCACCTTTTTAAATGTCCGCTCTGTGACAGATACCCCTCACACAGACTGTGTACTCAGCACCCACTGGGAGGGGGGAGGTGACCCTCGCTCTCTCTTGCTGTTTCTGTCTGTGTTCATCACCCTATTTTATATTCCTCTTTCTCTCTTCTTTCGCTCTTCTCTTTTTCCTTTCCCTCTTTTCCCATCCCTTCTTTCCCTGCCCTCCTGCATGTCGGCATGTGCACAAGACTTTCATTGCTCATCTTCCTCTGTGTTTGCATGGAGACACTGGGATGAAGGGCAGCAGTAACACTGGCTTGTCGGAGATAACGCTTCACACACTGCATTAGCACCTAATGCTGCCTGACCAACAGACATGTGTCTTTGCATGGCATGCATATTGAGAATGACTCTACAGTCTGTCTCTGTTACTCCTCAGTGATCTGTCCTAAGGGGGGTAAAAAAAAAAAAAAAAAAAAAAAAGGCCATAAACCTTTTTTGTGAACAGTGACTTGTGTCTGCTCTGTTCATGTATGAATGTTGTGGTCGTTTTGTGTGTCGCTGATTCTATGTAAACTATTTCCATCTTATTTTGTGTCAAAAACATGTTTTTTGTGTTTTTGTGAGTGTTGTCTGATGGTCAAATTGATAATGTCCCTCTCCTTATTTAAATGTGGTTATTTTTTAATGTGCAAATCAGTCTGTGTGATTGTATCAGTGCGAGCGTCTTTATGTGTTTTGATTTGTAAAATGTGTTTTGTGTCTTCCATATACATGTGTGCCCAGTGTTAATGGGCTGAAAGAGTGTATTTCTGTTACGTGTGTTTTTATGTGAGATTCTCTGCTTTGTCTCTCTATATTTCTGTCTTTCAGTCAGGGGGGTTCAGAAAATCTCAGTCACATTTTTTCATATTTCACATTCTCATCTTGATTTTGTTTGTCTTCCCAATATCACTCTTGACCATTATTTTCTAATTTACTGACACGAAAGAGAGAAGACTGACAAACTCTTTCAATAACAAATTCATGGAAAACGGAAGCATTTAGTTTTTATATAATTTTGTATTTTGTGTTGTGTTACCAAATGCAGACTGATAACACATAACCATGGCTTCTGGTCCAGAGAAGTAGAGTTCATACACACAGACTAACATCATATATATATGTTTCATAAATACTCACCCAACCCTGCACCACATTAACTTGTCAGACAAATATGTGCTGGTACTGTAAAGTCATAAACCATGTTTATTTCGTTGATTTGTTTTTCTCTCCAAAATAGACTTGTTCTATCAGATATTCATAACAAATGTTCATACATGATTCACATTTTCTGCAAGTGATCCATAATACAGTGAATTTGGCATATATAAGGGTAATCATGTGATTTTGGTTTAATTTAGAAATCACTGTAATTATATTTTAATCATATTATTAAAGTTATAACTAATTTCTGCAGACAATATAACTCAGATTTGAACCATCAGTGTACAGACAAATATTAAACAGCATTTGAAGAAAAGCCAAATGGAAACTAATCATTTGAGACATAGCCCCTAAACTTTAAAAGGACCTGATGCCTCTGTATCTTTGGGGATCTGAATAAAAACATCAAATGATGTTAAAAAAATAATTCATCATCTATGAACATAAAAAGACTCCTGTCTATTTCTGTTTTCACAGCTCATTTGTGGGGGTTTTCTCACAAATCTTCATAGTGCAAAGCACTAACAAAAATATACATGTATTTATTATTAATACTTCATGATAAGACAACTGACAGCAGCTGAAAGGGTGAAAGAGAAAGTAGGACAAGGGGTCTTTTTTGCCGCTTGGTGTCTCAAATATCTCCTGCACACTCAGCAATAGTCTCCTGCCAACCATGAATCAAGTTACACCCTGTGCTCTGCACAGTTTTATTATCACTGTACAGTACAGCTATACGGTCAGTCTTTCTCACTCATATGCATATGAACGTGGTCCTGCATTAAGGAAATTTTCTCCTCCTCTTCCTTTATTACGTATTTCATGCCCTGCACCACATTCTGTTTTATATTCTGGTTAATACACTCCTTGGTAATATGTCCTGTAATGTTACAGTCATACTGCTACTTTTCTTTATCCTCTTCCATTCATCAACATCTTTGTAGACACAATTCACTTCATTTCCAGGGTCATTTTCAGAATAATTCATTCGGTATGATCAGGTTACAATACAGATTATTTGTGTATTTACAGAGTAAAAGTGCACTCTTCATAGTCCTCCACTGGATTTTCTTTCTTTTGAAGCATGTCATATAAGAGTCATTATTTGAATAAAAACATCATCCCTGCTCCTGTGACATTGTGCTCTGCCATTCCAGGTCTGGTTTTAGAAGAAAGAAAAAAATATTGTTACCAAGGGTGTTTGAGAAACAGCTGTAGGAGTGACCTGAGTCCACAGCACATTAACAACATGCAGTCTTATTAATTGATATAACTGCACTTGAAATGCTAATTCAAATTTTTGTCCGAGGCAGCAACCGTATGAAAACTGAAGTCTGCTGTAACTCTGTCTGCACAATTATCAACACTCTTAAGAGTTTTATGTTTCTGTGGCTGTGTTATATTGAATGCATTATAATAAATGTATGTGTCAATGAGAGCGCAAACAGCTCTGTGGAGTGAGCAGAGAGTGTGTTCACTTGTGTGTGAGGAGAAAATGAGTTTGCCTGCGTGCATGCCATCTAGCCTGACAACAATATTAACCTGCCTGTTTCTGAGTGGGTCTGAATGCATGCATAGATGAGTGTGAGTGTATGTGCGTATTAGTATGAGACAAGTGTGTCCCTGCCAGACAGGTGTCAGTAATCCCTCTCCGTCTCCCTGCAGGTGGCAGCCAGCAGAGCAGCATCAGTCACTGCTGGGTTCGAACCTCAGTGTCAGTCTCTTGGTCCGTCTGGCTGTGTCTGCTGCTGCTGCCGCTGCTGCTCTCACCGTCAGCGCTGGCTGATTGAGCTTGACAAACCCTCTTCTAAAAGCTGCCCTTGCTCTCTTGTCCTAAGCTCCTTGCACCTTTATTCCAGCTCCTATTGTCTTGGTCCCCCACCCCTCTCTTCCACCCCACTCCTCTCCCATTTGTCCCTTCAGCCTCCTCTACTCCTCCCCTTGATGCCCAGCTCCTGGGCAGGGGCACTTATCCCCTCCCAGGGTCGCGATGCTGTGGGGGTGAGGTGGGGAGCGAGGCGGGGGGCCGGGTGTCAGTGTGCCTCTCTCTGTCTCGCTCCAGGTTATGGGCTCGCGCAGGATGAGCTTCTGTCACCGGCCTCCATGCAGTACAGCCTGCCCTCCCCGCTGGGTGCTGAGCCTTACTGGCAGGAGGTCTCCAGTCTGGACTGTGCACCCATTGCTACCACAGAAGAAGACACCCTGATGGAGATGTCTGATGTGCAGGTGTGGCCCTCAGGCAACAGCCCTTCTCTGGTGCCCGTGGAGGATTCCTCGCTGGAGTGCAGCAATGCCGATGATTCAGAAGGTCTGCTAGGGCTGCCGTACGGAAGTCTTGGTCGGCCGGCCAGTCAGGCCAGCGCAGCCAGCGGAGGGGGTGGGGTGCTGAGTGGCTCCATTGAGCTGCCCGAAGACGATTCAGAGATGGGCGTTGACTCGCTCAGCACAGCCACGCCTGCCTCGCTCGGTGGCACCATCGCTGGGATCAATCTTAACGGGCTGAACAATGGTCAGGGGTCAGAGGCAAGTTCAGAGGCATCAGCCGTCACAAATACGACTGGTGGCGATGGAGCTGGAGGAGGAGGAGGAGGAGGAGAAGGCCGGACGGGCTCAGTCGAAGGGTGTTCTCTTGTTGCAGGACAGCAAAGGGTGTATGCCCGATTGAGTGAGTCCCCTGGTCTGAGCTGTGTTGCAGATCGAAATGGAGACAGGTGAGTCAGACCTCTGTAAGCCTTTCAGGTTGTGCAAAGACACAAAATTCCCTTTTAACTTATTGCATGTCAGTGAAAATTCATAACCAAGGAGTTATGGTAGCTGTTTCATTGTCCTTGCAGTAATCATGTATAATGCATATACCACCTCATCATTGATCCAGTGATCTTTTTATTGGTCCTTTCAGGTCAGGTAATGGTGGAAACGGAGGTGGTGGAGGCTCTTTCCTTTCCTACATGCAGGAACAGACCGGCCCAGGGTGGATCCCTGTCACTGACCCTCAGGCTTGGGTGGGCAGTCAGCCTAAACCCAGGCAGGCCATAGAGACCATGATGTCATCAGTACGTAACGCAGTGGACGGTGACCAGTCCTGTGTGTCCCAGGAGGCCTTGCTACAGCCTGTGAGGGACATGGGGCACTCTGAGATCTTACGGGGGCACTTCAGAGGTACCCAACCATTTGAGAAGGGTTTGGGCTTCCCACACAGGGTACCCGAGTTGAGGGCCTGGGATGACGTGCGCCTGAAGGGCCAGGTGAGTGTGTTGCTTCTCCCATGCAAAATTAAAGGCATGAAAATCAGTAGGACTCCTCTGGGGACCTTAAGTGTCTGTACAACATTTCATGGCTGTTCATATTTCAGTCTAATTGGTGGACTGAACAACAGACATAAAAACTACTGTGATTTTACAACTTTTTTTTAATGACAGAGTACCAAAGTCTCAACCTGCCTTCATCAAAGAAATGTTGTGAAGTTTTATAAAAAAAAAAATTCAAACAATCCAACTGCTCCCTGCTCTGTAGGTTGATTTAGCAGATACAGTGAATACAGTACTACAATGTTGACCACACAACAAGCAGAGCTCTGGTGGTCGTTTTGGTTTTCTTCTTCCTCTCCTAGAAGTCACACGTTTAAATCAGATGTAACATTCAAATCAGCATTATCTTTTGCATGATATGTCCTAAAACATAAACACAACTGCAAACACACATGGGATCTTTGGCCCAAGATGGGCACAAACAGCAGGTCCGGCCAAATATAGAAAGCGCTCTCACTCCCCCACTCATGTTACATGATCCCCACCCGTCATTCCCACATTCGCTTTCTGGCACAACACGGACACATCACACTGTACAGGACAATCTCAGCAGTGAAACTGTGCGAGGGCAAAAATAGTCACATTTGTGTCGCATTTAGGACTTTTGTGGGTTTGATTCTGCACGTCGCTCATGCCGGTCTTTAAAGAGCCCACCTTGACTTTGTTTGGAGGCAGCGATCTGCTGCATAAGTGTGTCTGCATAGTGATATGATTGTTTTTGAAGAAATATACCTACTGTGGGTTGTGGATCATGGGGAATGACAAAGAGTTTGTAATTAGAGTACTGAGTATGTGAGAGAAGTTTCTTAGTGTGTTACCACAGCACGCAGAGACGCACGGGAGTATCTTGAGGTATTTAAAGCCCACATATCACATGGTCAGACAGCGAGAGAGGTGGGAACAGAAGCCTCCCAAGGTTGCTTTTGGATGACTGGGTACTCCTGATCTGACAGTGGGAAGGAGAAGGAATAGAGTCGAGAGGAAAAGGGCCCGGTGCCCCAGCTAATGGAGGACAGATATGAACTGAAAGACGCAACACTAGCTGGACTGAACCGGTGACAAAAGCCAAAGCTGCAGCTGTTACCTTCTCCCTTTGCTGTGAGAAGTGCTGTGTGGGAAACAGGAGTCGCTGAAGACAGAAGGACCGAAGCCGGAGTCGTCCATTGCAGCTCGTGTTGATTTGCTGGGGGTCAAAGTGGGATAATGTGGGCCCTGGTGACCGAGCTCCTCTTCAGCTTCGTGCTGCTAGCCTTCCTAGTCATCAGCTGTCAGAATGTCCTCCACATCGCCAGCGGCTCGGTGCGGTCTGTGCTCACCTACATACACGCTCAGCTGGACCACGAGCTCGGTGAGGTTGAGGGAGTAGCTGACGAAGAGGAAAACGTCACCACCAGAGTGGTTCGCCGCAGAGTCATCCTTAAGGTACAAAGAGAGCGACCGTGGAGAGTCAAGCAGGAGTTGAAGAACCAGTTTACCGGCAAGAAAATATTATGAAAGAAAAGAGCAAGAGGAAAATATTCTTTGATGAACGGTTGAAGGATGCAGTGTATTTGATCAAATGCAGCAGCGATACATGATAGGTTTGTGGTAATAGGAGTAATTGATTTGACAGGTTTTTTTTATTACAGTTGAGTGGAATAGGTGTGACCACAGTGGCAGTGACAATTAACCAAGGACACACTGGACACCAGGAAATGTGGCATATGTGTTGGGAATCATTTTCATTCTGTGAAAATATTCAGATTACTGTGTGGCTAAATTTATCTACCGCTGTTACGGATGTAAATAGATTGTTTTCTGCTCAACGAGTTTGGACTCCAGTTCTAAAAAAAAAAAAAAAAAAAGTCGCATGGGCTCTGTGGCATTTTCTTTCTACTGTACCTCGAAGTCCCTCAGCACCAAACATTTGTTTGAGTTTTGTTCAGGTCTAGACCAGCACAAACTACTGTCGTTCTTAGCTTAATTGTCCGGCAGCAGGAATTTCTTTGAATTTATAAATAGCTGTGTAGACATGCAGCAGATTATTATGGGTCTTAACAGCATTGTCATGAACCTCATGAACTGTAATTACAAGTGTCCCAAAGAAACATTAGTGAACTCTGTGGATCTCGAATGGTGGATTTACTTGCTCCCACAAACAAACAAATTAACCCCTCAATCAACTGCCATTCATCTGCTTCTCAGTGTTGCCAGTTAGTGGAGCAATTTATGGCATTCAAATTATTACACAACATTATTACGCAGCTATTTTAAAATGTTTCCAAAATTCAAAAAGGAGGAAGTGCAGTTTGTGTTTTCTTAAAAAAAAAAAAAAAAAAACCCCATACATTATTTATGAATATAAATGCTTTTCTCTTCACAGGGTGATGAGGTTGAAGATCTTCCAGGAGAGCAAGTAAGCGAGGAACAGTTCACAGATGAACATGGAAACATTGTCACAAAAAAGGTCAGCCATGCAAAATGGATTTAAATTGTTTTTCAGGAGTTGAGTCATTGTTCTTATTTCAGTGTCACAAGACTCACTCAGCATCTTCCCACACAATGAATATTAAACTAATAATCATTTCAAAGTTCCTCATGACATTACATCATTGATATATTTTGATTTTTGTTTTTCTCCATAAGCATTTCTTCATATTTCACCGACTCTTTTCACTGCCTTTTCCACCCTCTCTGCTTTCACCCATCACTCTCTCCCACCCTCCTGTGTGCGGTTGTGTACATGTGTGTCGATGATAGATTGTGCGTAAGGTTGTGCGCAGAGGGAAGGGTTCAGGTGAGGAGGGGGTTCAGGAGATGAGCCTGGAGGGTTCTCTGCAGGACGCCAACGAGCTGGAGGGCGATGCTGAGCAGTTCATGAGCTACGCCATCTTGGGTCGGGACAGCGGCAAGGTGGGCTTCTGATCTGCAGGCAGCTCTCGGTCTCACCTGAGGCTCCTATTGTTAGATAGGGTGTGCAGGGAGAGCCGAAATCGACTGAATTATACCAGGTGATACAGCTGAGCACTATCTGATGAGACTCTGTTTGATCTAAATCCCTGTAGTTTTAGTGATTAGGGGACTCTGGGTTGCAGTGAGCTTTAAAGTCTCACCTCATCGGTGCTTCCCAGGCATCCTTCACAGTCCTTATGTAGCTTAACCTGCATGAGCACAGTTTGTTTGTGTTCTCATGACTTCAAAAGCTGTTTCATTGTGTGTCAGACCTAAATAACTACAGAAGACAGACGTGTTCAATTTATTTCTTGACTGCTGACCTTCTGTAACATTTATCTCGCCCAAATATTCCTATCTCCTGTTCATCTCCTGCATGTAAGGGGAACAAGTGAGTCCACGTGACTCTGGTGCTGTTATTGCTTTGGTTCTGGTGCTCAAAGTCCATCAGCTCATTCTGGGTTTCATCACTTTAGTAGTCGCTAAGCCAGGTCATGTGTTTTTTTTCCTGCATATTAATGACTGAATGAATTGATTGTGGTTCCTCGCAGTGGTTATAATTTCCATTTTCTCCCCATCAGTTGTCTCTGTCTTTTTGCCTTCATTAAAGTTTACAGCCCTTAAACTGTGACTGTGTGCCTTGTCACTCAAACCAACACGAGTCTCTCAATCAGAGCTGGGTCAAATACTATTTACAGTCATTGAACGGGAGTTCAACATGCCCGATCATTCAGACTACTTGTGTGTTCATTTGAAGAGCATTGCTTTTGTAATTGGTCCATTGTCTTATGTGGCTCAGTGCCATCCATTTAGTAAGCTGTTCAAAAATGAACATTTAAAATATTATTTGACACTACTCTGACCGGCAAATGCAGTGTCTTACCTGTCTTTCCAACTGCCAGCCATCACTTCTGTCCTTGCTTGACTGTTTATACATAATTTCTTTCTTTTTCCCCTCTCTTCACTTAATTGTCTCTCACATCTCTGTTACATCTCCCGTGTTGTTTTCTCTGTTTATCTGTCCTCTCTTTCCTTGTGGTTCTATTTGTTCCCTCTGCGTGTCTATTTCTGTTTTCATTTTCTCATCTTTCCCCGCCTCTGTCCCTTTCTCTTTTATTTCACTCTCCCTTACTAATATCCCCTCAATCCCTTGTTCTGCTCCTGTCATCCCACCTCTTCTCATCCTCGCACCTCTTCTGCCGTCATCCTCCTCCCTCCTCCTCCCCGATGTAGCCCGATACTGTGGATGTGAAGAAAGGTGCTCAGATAGTGAAATGTGCCAGTCTGCGGAGAGTTAAGCAGTGAGGCAGACTGAGTGCTGCGTCCCCGCAGGTACGGGACTGACCCACAGCGCCTCATTTGACCTGTGGGCTAGACCATTTAATCCAGTCTCTCTGGATTAAATGCATCTGAATGTAACTTTAATACAATACTAATGATATGTAACGTGATGCTGGCACAGCTAAATGAAACGTAGATCTTCAATTTAATTAATGATTAAAATAATAATGACAAAAAGAAGTATTGTTGTCATTATTAATCTTTTGCCCATAAAATAAGTAATAAATATCATCAGGAAAACCTAAGTGCTGGAAGAGCAACCTGCTATCTCATGACAAACTTTGTCACGTCTGTATAATACAGAAATGAATTTGATTCTGATAGTTTTAGTATTAATCCAGGTGATATTTAGTAAAATGACATGTCCTTAGAAACCTGAGATGACTGGTAATGTTTCAGGAATTTCCTTTTTGCCTCTTGAGTTTTACACCAAACAAAATAGTTTTACAGCCTGTGTAAATAATTGTGGCTGCTCGCCTTCTGGCAAATGCTTTGTCATGTTTACATCAGAGTGTGGAGTTATATTTGTGAATAACCAAATGAAATAGATGCAGTTTGCTTAAATCACATTATTCTTTGTGTGATGCTAGTTCTCCCACTCCCATAATGCCCTGTTGTGCACTCAGAAACGGGACACAAATATAATTCCATATGTCTTGCGCAAACAGATCATTCATGTTGCAATGAATTATATCAGGTCAGCTGTTTTCTTCATGCATGTTGTGACAGGCTGTAAAAAGGTTGGCACAATGTGCACTCAGCAAACCAAACAACCTATCCTGGAAAGTGTCAGCTCCCAAGGTCAAAGCTGCAAGGCCAGGTCTCCAGAGAATGGGAGCCACTACATTGTGTGTGTTTTTGTGTGTGTGTGTGTGTGTGTGTGTGTGTGTGTGTGTGTGTGTGTGTGTGTGTGTGTGTGTGTGTGTGTGTGTGTGTGTGTGTGTGTGTGTGTGTGTGTGTGTGTGTGTGTGTGTGTGTGTGTGTGTGTGTGTGTGTGTGTGTGTGACTTGCCCTTTCTAACGTAAAGGCCGTGACATTCCTGAGATTACTGATATTTCAAGCTGCTGAATATTAAACCACTTTTGCCAACCATTTTTGCTTCAATGCTTTTGCAGAACTAATGTGTTGTGTTGTGGAGAGTTCTGGTGGCTAATTAAAAAAAATAGGGGAAGAATGTGGGTGACATATGAGGATCAGATTAAGGAAATTTCAAAGCCCATTTGACATTTTAGTCTGGCCATTTTAAAGACTCACATTTGCATTGACTGGTTCCAGCTTGCATGAGACATCTGTTCTGTACAGTCGTAAGGCAAAAGTTTGTCCCGTCCTAAATCAGTACATTTCCCTCTGTCCACAGAGTTCTCCACAGGATTCAACTCCTTCACCAAAACCATCCTACATGGGCACATGACCAGCAGCAGCTGACAGGAAGAAGACCACACATAAAAAGGCAGACACATGGAAATGAATGGCAACAGACACCAACTCAATGACAACCACAGTGGCTATGCCGACTATCAGCACGCACCAGATGAAAAGGATACGGATTTACTTGTAGTTTTTATGACATTTTTTTTCCTTTTTAAAAGAAAACGTGGAAAAAAAAAAACATCCACTACTAAGCTAGAAGCATGATTTTGTATAAAACAAAAACCAAACACACACAAAAAAAAAAAAAAAAAAAAAAACTAGCAACCAAAACGTGCTTCCTGTTATCTGTATCAGCATGAGTGACTGCTGCCGCATGGCCTGTCTTTAACTACAAAATACTGAGGGAGTACAGGGGTGGGTGAAAGGGTGGGGGAGGGATGGGGAGGAGACACTGCTGTATGGGACATATGGGACAGGCATGCAATTGTAGGCTATGGTCAACCACAGGCCTATTTTCTAAACCAATGGGGAAATGTCTATCAGTCAAACTTTAGAAAAAGAGACTAAAATACTGAGAATTACGTAATCTCTAGGCAACAGGCTAGTCCCCCTCCTCCACAACACACTCTTTCAACTAAGAGCATCACAAACTAGTTTAAAACCTGTCCCAGTGCTCTCTAAGTCCAGTAAAGCTACAATTACCACCCAAGGATATCAGTGTTGTACATAATATTGTATGCACTAAAATGCTCTACGTGACTGTGTGTTACGTGTGTTGTTTATGTTATAAGATCCCTATGCGATGCCACTGATGCTGCTGTTTCAGGTACATAAGAAATCCCTCCCTGTTTTTCCTGTTTGGTTCGTTTGGTCAGAATCTATATATTATTCTATATATCTTGAGATCTTTGTGGGTACAAGAACATACAAAATGTTGTGTCGCTCTGCCTGTTTTAAACGTTGGATTTATGTGTGTCCGGTGTTTGTTTCTTTGTGCTTTTCACATGCTTTCGTCCTTTGCTTTTTGACATGTCAAACTGTAGAGGGAAGACATGCTGTAAGTCATTTACTGTACCGTGGGGGTTTCTTTGAGCTTCGGGAGGCAGGTTTCTGCAGTGAACCTGCCTCCCTAATCTTCTCTCAGAGTGTTTGCCTTGTGGAGAGGGCGACAATGAGATGCACGATAAGTGACAGATTATCATGAGAGATTGATCTACTCGACCATCCCACTCCTCTGCCTTGTCCCCACTGTCCCGTATCCTTGTGCGGTTTGTGTTAATATGATGTCTGTCTGAACCAAAATCCCAATACCTCTCTTCACCCTGAATCCTTCCCCCATAGCCCAACCTCTGCTTCTCCATCCCCTCTCCTCTGCAGCCGGCCTCTCAGAGTAGATGTAGCAGTTCTGTCCACCTCCAGCAGGGGGCAGGATCTCACCTTCAGCTCGTAGCTGTGTCTGTTTGACCTCATCATGCAGTATATGATACCACCACAGGAGGTGCACTTACAGACCATCTCACCACCACCAGAAGATGTCACTTGATGAGGGTGCAGTAGCGTAGATGCTGGTAATAATGTAGCACTGGTTTGACTGGGTAACAGATGAAGCGTCAGGTGGAGAGAGCAAAGTGTCATGTCGAGGGTCGAGAACGTGTTGAGCTTTGATGTTTGTCTCCTTGGCAGTTCTTTGGAGCGTAGCAAATACAGTCAGTCACCAATCACTGTGATGAGAAACTGTAATACTGACCCGTAACTGTGAGCCTGACCCTTCCCGAAGCATGTCTCTTGTTTCACTCCTTTCTTTAGTGTTATGTCTTTCTTTTTTCATAATTTACTGTCTTAACTCTACTGCAGAAGAAGCAATAACTGCTTACAAAAGGAAAGGATTGTTTGTGTGCAAGTGTGTGTGACTGAGTGTGACAATAGAGGGAGGATTTTAGGATCATAGTTTATGTTCTTCCTCAGCTGGGGCTTGCACTGTGTTAATCACAGCTTTAGATTTCTCTTCACTCTACTCAGAAATGATGTCAGTACATTAGTATCCCTCATTTAATCACTTTGCCTCTCTAGAAGAGAAAACTATTCATGTATATTGGTATGACCTCATACCAGCCATCCCATCTGCAACGTGCCCGGTGTTTGTTTTTGTTACTCATCTGGGAATGTAGGTGTGTTCAGCCAGTTTTTAAACCTTAATGACATTCATATGCACCTTGAAAGAAATCCTGTTGTGTGTGTGTGTGTGTGTGTGTGTGTGTGTGTGTGTGTGTGTGTGTGTGTGTGTGTGTGTGTGTGTGTGTGTGTGTGTGTGTGTGTGTGTGTGTGTGTGTGATTTTATTATCACGTATTCAGTCCTGGATATTGGGACATGTCAAAGTTGTGATAAAATCACAGGAAGTACTATTGCAAATGGACAAAGAATATATGTGTAATTCTAAATCACCTATTTTTTAGAGTTGATTTACCTCAATAAGCGTGCCATCTCACATTATATCAATTACAGACATGCATTTCTTTCAAATGTCGCGTCAGACATCGAATGCTTTATTCTAGAAAAATATGTAAGTCACATAAACGTTGCAATAAGCACCCATCAATAAGTGTTTAGTATGGCTTCCCGGCCAGAGATGATGAATGTAAAGTCTTGGTATACTGTGAGTCTTGTTATGAAGTAGTCATCTGTGTTGACTCTGTACTTCAGTAGATAAATAGGGTATTCACTCTGTTGTTTCAACTCTGTATCTGCTGTTGATTATCATACACATGACTTCATTCTCATTTCATCACAAACATACACAGAAGAGAGTTTTAAAGAGTGAAGCCTTTAATTGGGTTTTGACATTTTAACAAATATCCCTTCATCAGATATAATTTCAGCTTTATGATTTTGTTGATAAAAAATTTAGACATCAATAATAATTACACAGCAGTGTAAGTAGTACCCCTTATATCATAGCATACGGTTTGCTCTTTAAGGGCTCATATTATGGTATGCTTGGGTTGGTTTATGAAGCAGGGGTCATTTATGAATCCACTGCTGATGTCAGGGTTAGAATGTGTGGGGGGGAGAGAGGGGGGTGGTCTGATGAAATAAGGGGGGAGCACTTTGAAGTTAGACTAATTTGTGGGGAGGCTCGGTTGCCTCGCTGGCTAGTCTTTCAAGATGACAAGCATTTTCCCTCAACACAGCCCACCCCTGATCTTTTTCTGCCCTCTTACCAAATACGAGACTGAGCCGATTCTAAGGCTTCCACATGGGGACAGTTTGAACGAGGTTAGGAGTCCAACAAAGTGCACGCGGAGAGAGTCGTGGTTCCATCAGAAAAACAAACCCTGGGAAGCCCTGCACTGAGGGACTACTGAGACGATGCCATGCACCAAGTTCATGCAAAAATATTAACTGTTGCAAAAACTAGAGAACACATGTATATTCCTTTAGAATGGATTGAAGACATTATTAACGCAATAGCATATTACTCAATACTAAGGAATGCAACTGCGCACATGCACAGAAAATGTTTTTAACATAAAAGGCTATATATATATGAAATATATGAAAATATATATATATTTACTTAGAATGCTATGCACCCTTACTTGTCAACTGGGATTCTAGTTATGTTATGGATGTACTTTTAGCATCATACAGCTGTAGCTACCAAGAGACTGTTGAGTTCTGGGTAATGCCTGCGACCTGGGGATAAATAGGGGTCTTGTGGGTATTTTAACTTGTTTTTGTTTGCTTTTTTTTATTGTTATGGAAAGTCAAACATGGATTTAAAATATACATGTAAAAGCCTTTTAATCCAATCAAATCCGAGGACATCTATTGACAATTTACTCTGTACACCAGCTCAACATTTACAAAATTAATAAAGAAATGAAATGTCTTTGTGTACAGTGTGTATACTTGTTTTTTTTTTGTGGGGCACTGACCATGCACAAGCTGACAACTGATGATCATCACAAAACCAAATGTTGTACCTGTTCCTGTGCATGCTGCTGAGCATCTTATGAAGACGATTACATAGATTTTGACAATGACGTGGAAAAACAGGGCTACTCTTTAAAACTCCTCATATGAATGCACAAATTAATACATCAGTGGCTCCACCAGGTGAATAGATTAGTTTATCGATTTTTAGTATCTATTAAATAAAAAATAAATAAAAACATTTCTGCAAAGTCAGCAGGCATTGCATGTGTTTGCCTGCAGTGAGATTGAACTGTCGGTGGCTCATAGAGCATAGTTTGAGTGTTGATCTAATATCGCACAGGCGTTATGTGCCAGTAGGGGTCACAATAAGCTCATTTTGTCCATCTCAGGCGCTTTTCCCCTGCAGCTTGTATGTCTGAGTGGCGTTTTTTTTTTTTTTGCATGTAGAGAGGGTTTGTGGAAGCAGAGGATCGTTAAGTACGAGACTGCGTGTTGTAATGTGACGCATTTTTCTTTAATTTGCACTCATGACAAAAGAGCTATTTTATTTGTATTCATCAGAGAGAAGCCACTCTGTTAAGCCGAGGCAATATCTGACACCCCGAGCACGGCGTGGCTTTGTTGTCGTGTAAACCCAAGACTCGCCGTCTTGTTTGATAATACTTTTCGTCAGGTAGTTGCCGTTTTTGTTAGAGTCGAGAGATGTCCACTAACTGCCAGAAGACGAGCGCCAAGGCCATCCCGTCGACCAGGAGAGTGACCATCAACGACGCGGAGCACATGCCCCACGACTACTCCACAACCCCCGGAGGAACACTGTTCAGCACGACCCCGGGTGGTACGTACTGCTGCTATGCATAACACTGTGATAACACTCGGGAGATGTACTCTGTACCCACGGGCCACACACACACACACACACGCGACTCTTGGCCACTAAAAGAGCTGCTTTGTCAGCGGGAGCAGCGAGTGATCGGGCTCAACTCCACGAGTCCATGAGGTCGGCTCCTGTCAGCTGGTAGCTAATGCTAATGGTAGCGTTTCTTTACTATATAGGAGAGGAGACGCGGAAATACTGACTCTGGAGCGCTTCAGTGATTGTTAGCCCACGCAGGTGGGTTGTTTATACTCGTGGCGCTTGCTTTCTCATTAAACGTGATATGTTTCAGGTTTTCTTTTGTGGCTTGCATCAGCTGATCTCGGATCAGTCTCTTAACAGGCTCAGCTGCAGCCAAAGGTTCAGATTGGATTGGCTGGGTCAAAGTCACGTGATCACGCCCCCCACCCTCCTGCTGTGTCCTCAGAAGCAGCAGTTTCAGCCGGTGGTGCTCACTGGCATGTTGTGCTCAACGCAGAACCAAATCCACCTGGTCCAGAGAGGTGGAGCTGCACTGAATCCACCGTGCCGAAGCCCCCCACGTTGTGTTAGTTTTAGGGATTGGTTAGGGAGATGTCGACTGACAGTGCAACAACCAATCACGGCGGTGTGCAGTGAGTCTGGATGGGGTCGCACCTAGAGGTGGAGCTGGAAATGGTTCAACTCCACCTCTACAGTAAGGTACATACACAAAAAGCATTAACTGTACCTTACTGAACAAACAAAAAACGTCCAGTGATATGAACCGCACTGTGCAGTTTTGTGAATTCTTCCACGAACACAATAAATAAAGGTCTTTAACAAAATGTCAAAACTTATATTTTCTTCACATCGTTTTGATAAATTCAATTATTTTACAATGTTTAAAAAAAAAAAAAAAGGGGGGGGGGGCTGGAATATACACTGCTCAAAAAAAATAAAGGGAACACTTAAACAACATGATGTCACTCCCAAGTCAATCACACTTCTGGGAAATGAACCTGTCCAGTTAGGAAGCAACACTGATTGGGAATTAATTTCACCTGCTGTTGTGCAAATGGAACAGACAACAGGTGGAAATGAGGCAATTATCAAGACAACCCCTATAAAGGAACGCTTCTGCAGGTGGTGGCCACAGACCATTTCTCTGTCCTCGTCCTTTCTGGCTGATTCTTGGTCACTTTTTCATTTTGCCAGTGCCCTCACCACTAGAGGTAGCATGAGGCGGTGTCTACAACCCACAGAAGTTGCTCAGGTCGTGCAGCTCATCCAGGATGGCACATCAACGCACGCTGTGGCAAGAAGGTTTGCTGTGTCTGTCAGCACAGTGTCAAGAGCACGGAGGAGATACCAGGAGACAGGCCGGTCCACCAGGAGACGTGGAGGGGGCCGTAGGAGGACAACAACCCAGCAGCAGGGCCGCTATCTGCTCCTTAGTGCAAGGAGGAACAGAAGGAGAGCTGCCAGAGCCCGACAAAATGACCTCCAGCAGGCCACTAATGTGCATGTTTCTGCTCAAACTGTCAGAAACGGAATCCATGAGGGTGGTACGAGGGCCCGACGTCCACAAGTAGGGCCTGTGCTTACAGCCCAACACCGTGCAGGGCGATCGGCATTTGCCAGAGAACACCAAGGTGGGCAGCTTCTCCATTGGCGCCCTGCGCTCTTCACGGATGAGAGCAGGTTCACACTGAACAGACGTGACGGAGTCTGGAGACGCCGTGGAGAACGTTCTGCTGCCTGCAACATCCTCCAGCAGGACCGGTTTGGCGGTGGGTCAGCGATGGTCTGGGGAGGCATTTCTTTGGAGGGCCGCACAGCCCTCCATGTGCTAGCCACAGGTACCCTGACTGCCATTAGGTACCGGGATGAGATCCTCAGACCCATTGGAAGACCATATGCTGGTGCAGTGGGCCCTGGGTTCCTTCTGGTGCATGACAATGCTCGGCCTCATGTGGCTGGAGTGTCAGCAGTTCCTGCATGATGAAGGCATTGATGCTATGGACCGGCCTGCCCGTTCCCCAGACCTGAATCCAATCCAGCACATCTGGGACATCGTGTCTCATTTCATCCACCGACGCCACGTCGCACCACAGACTGTCCAGGAGTTGACTGATGCTTTGATCCAGGTCTGGGAGGAGATCCCTCAGGAGAACATCCGTCGTCTCATCAGGAGCATGCCCAGGCGTTGTAGGGAGTGATACAGGCACGTGGAGGCCACACACACTACTGAGCCTCATTTTGACTTGTCTTGAGGAATTTCCACAGAAGTTGGATTAGCCTGTGATCTGATTTTTCCACTTTTATTTTGAGTATGATTCTGAATCCAGACCTCCATGGGGTAATGATTTTGATTTCCATTGATCATTCTTATGTTATTTTGTTCTCAACACATTTCACTATGTAATGAATAAAGGTTTTCAACTGGAATATTTCATTCATTGAGATCTAGGATGTGTTGTTTAAGTGTTCCCTTTTATTTATTTTTTGAGCAGTGTATGACCCTAAAATAATGTGAAACTATTTCAGGGCATTTCTTGGATTAAGATATTTTTCACGATAGTACAAAATCCTGAAAAATATTTGATTAGCAATTTTAAGAAAATACAATTTCAACAAAGTAAGTGCTACAGTTTTATAAGTCAGCATAAACATAACAGTTTGCCTTAAAATATTCCGTAAAAACTTTAGTTATTACACTAGTTAGTTTTACATCTGATCTTCTGAAACCCAACCAGTTCCACATCACTGAAGTCGCTCCTCTTTTTGAGAGTAACTCCTCTACTGTGAAGCTGCGTTGTCACTGTGCTTTAGTAACATGTAGTCATCCTACTCCACAGAGTAACGCTATGATATTATTACATCAACAAGTTGGAATATTGCCAACATCATGATATTATTTATCAGGACTAGTTTAGCATGCAGGTGTAGGAAAAGTGTCAAGTCAATGATGATTAAGCACGATTGCAGCCAATGCCAGTGTGACCTCACTGCTCTGTCTGATATATCAGTGCAGCATTTCTGATGGTCCTCCTTCTCTCTTCCTTCCTCTTCACGCCAAAGGTACCAGGATCATCTACGACCGAAAGTTCCTGCTGGAGTGTCGCAGTTCTCTGGTGGCCAAGACCCCTCCACGAGGCCTGCCCAAAATCCCCGGGGTGACCAGCCCTCCCTCCAAAGACACCAGTGAGAAGGCCCATAACAGAAAACTACTGAACAACAACACCACCACTGCACCTGACAGTAGCAATGCTGGTATGTCCACACCTCACACAAACATCACAGGTTTCTAAATTGAAGGATTCAATTCCTAGATTCAAATAAACACATGCAGCCACTGAACAAATTTTCAGTCAAATCAGAAGCTGCAGTAACAGATCCCACAAGCAACATTTCCATGTGATTCAGAGAAACATGCTCATTTAAAAAGACAACAGCCCGTAGAGCTGCGTCCATTTCATCTATGCTTCCCACGATTTTTTGTGTGTGAAGGGTGAGTAGCACCGTGACATGCACTGAGCACAGGGAAGCTACGAGTACTTTTAAGTTTTGTCGCTAGATCATCATCAGTTCCTGAGTTACACACATTTTTGTGAGGACTGGTCAGGGAGCATCTGAAATGTGTCCGTGGACATGAGCAGAGGGCGCACATAAATATTCCTGCCAAACTCTGGAGGTCAGCTGCAGAGACCCTTAAAATTCTTCATGAATCCTGCGGAGATAAAGCAATGAGCCGGGCGTGGCGTTTTGAATGACATTAATGTTTCTGATGGGCAGAACATCACTGTCCAAAACTGAAAAAAGGCGCATCAGGTCAGGCACACAACCAGGGGAGTTTTCTTTGACACAATGAATTTGTCCCCAGGGGTTAGACTGTCAACACTGAGTCCTACTGTGATGCTCTGAGACGTCTGAGGAAAAACATTGAGTGCAAATGATCTGATCTGTGGCGCAATGGCACTTGGGTTCTCCAACATGATAGCACGCCCGCATAGCACACTGAAAACACACAAGTTTCTCGCTCACGATAACACAATCGTCACTCTTCATCAGTCCTACCCACTGGATTTGGCTCCCTGCGACTTCTTTTCGTTCCCCAATAATTTGTCACAAACTCAGATGTGCACTCTCTGCTCAAGTTTTAGGTGCGTAAAAAAAACTCGCAGATGCACCCAGACCGCTGCTCACAAATCATGCGTAACCCGGGTGCTGATTCAGATCAAGCGACGACATTTGGAGTACTTACTCACGAAGATTGCAGCTTCTCTGGGCTCTGTGCACGTCACGGTGCTGCGCACCATTCGTGCGCAACAGTAGCAGTCTCAGAACTCCACCCTCTTATTTTAGTTGTTTGTAAACAAAGGCACTTTGTTAAAAAAAAAAGTTTGTTAGAGACACTAACTTCAGATTAGTCATAAACTTTGTCGTTGCATCAGTTAGCAATAGCTTTTACTAGTTAATTACTAAAGTCCTTCTGTAATATTAAAGTGAAGCATTGTAGCATGAGACAGCTAAAATCTGCACATGTTCTATTGTGCATGAAATGTATCTGTCTTTTGAAGGTGATGACGCACAGTTTGAAATGGACATCTAGATGGAGCTGAACAGGTGTCAAGATGCTGTGAAGAGAGGCTCAGGAGTACCTTCTCTTTTCCCGTCATCCATTCCATGAAGACAGAAGTTCTCCTTCAGCATCTCGTTTTATCAAGTCCGTCTTTGTCGATTTCATTTGGTTGTTTTGCCCGGAACAAATCTGTGGTGAAACTTTTTTTGTCACCTCAAGGCTTAAACTTGATTTACGTGTGACAAAGTGTGCCTTGCTGTAGTTTGCTACAATTTTTAAAAAAAATCCAAGCTGAGAAGTACTTACCGCCAACAATGCCTCGTCCCTGAGTAATGAGAGAAATGAATGAAAATGAAGATCAAATTTATAACCATTCCAGAAGGGTTTAACACTTGATGTGCTGTTATTTCCACACCTCTCTCCTCAGATATTGCCTTGAAATGTTCAAAATACTGTATAATTCGTCAGCCATGCGATTAAAAATTAGTTCCTCACCCGAAGTGTTTTGCAAAAAATGTAAAACTGAATTATGTTGATGTCATTTTGAGAACAATTTTCACAGTTTATCAGGTGACAAAAAGCATTAAAGCAAACACCATTGAAACAAACAGTTTCTCTTTGTCGTGTATTTCTCGGTGCGCGTTGAGTCAGTCTTGTGCTGTCAAGTTAGTGGTGTATATTTTTTTAATGATAATTATGTTCTTTTAGTTCAACGGATGAATAACAAGTTTCTTTTGGATTGTGTCATCTGAATGAGCAAAAAGCCATAAATGTGGTTGTATCAGTGATGAACACTATTCTTTGCAGTTCAAATGTTAAAGTAAGTGAAAGGTTAATATACATTTGAAAGTGATAACTCTTTGACGACCTGCCCATAGCACCTCCTGTTCTCCCCCTGTTTCAGCACAAGTCATATCAGAGGAATTCCTCACGGAGCTCACTGGCGGCTGATAACCTCTGTCAGTGGACTGTATAAAGAGAGGTCAATATACAACTGTACAGAGCCGGGATAAACTCCTTCTTTTCAATAAACATTTACATTTCCACTTCTGTCGCTGGCACCTTGTTGATTCCCTGCGCCTACATTTTTCTAAATGCATTATGAAGGGGCTCGCCAAGCTTTTATTTTAAAGATTTTATCATTAAAAACTCAAATAACTAGATGAAATGAATGTGCTCGAATAGTCGGATGTGTTTATTGCACTAAACTACTCGCTGATCTTTGACAGCACTGCTCATGACAGTTTAAATGTTCTTTGAGTTCCTCTGTTTATTTGCACTTTCAAAACGTTTCCATGTCAGGCATTTTGTTTCTATGGGCAGTGCTCAGTCTGCCATGGACTGGTGATAGCGAGGCTGTTTCCCTGTCTTGTCACGGATGCATGGTGTAGAGGGTTAAGCTCTCTGAAACATCAGAGCAGTGCATAAACTAAGTACACATTATTCAATGACTAAAAGTGGAGCACAGGGGATACAAGTACCTGTTCACTGATTCACTGATCATGTGCTAGACATATTTCTGTGCCAGAAAAAAGGGCAACAAACTGTAAGTCCACTTACAAAAGCTCAGCTACTGACAAGTGTTGAAATGATCACAAGAACATTTTGAGAAATATAAAAACCAAACCTTTGTGGCAGATTCTGTTACATTACTAACACTGTGCAAGTATTCCTGGTGGTGTGGGACAATGAGTTTGTTCAGCAGGAGAGTTGGATGTGTGAGAACTGTCACATGATTTGGAGGTGACGACACTGAGGTCCTGTTATTGTGCTTTGGAACCACCAGTGTCAAGGTCCCACCATACTTTCATTACTGATTACCCTTCACTGAATTTGGTCATTAGCAAATAAAGAGAAATGCAACATTTTGCTGTTTAACTGAGAATGAAAAAAACACATTGTGCCTTTTTGATTGTGTGAATCCAGTCTGGTCCTGTCGTGGCTGGAAGTGTGGATTGAACCGTTTCAGCTGATCAGTTCCAGTCCAACCTGTCGTTCCTCCACAGTAGCTTCACCGTTCAGGTACTGACTACTTCCATTCCCTCACATTGCTCTGTTTGTTTGGGGTCTAAATATCCCCTTGTCACCTTGGCTTCCTGACCCTCCAACCCCCCCTCCCCAAGAAAAACAAGTACTACTGCTTTCCCCCCCCTCATTGATCCATCCTTCAGTGAACTTTTTGTTGGTCCACCCAGGGTGCCAGCTTATCATGATCAACCAGAGAAGCCTGACCAGGGAGGACGCTAATGACCTCTGATGATGAGTGGATTGGTGAAGTGAGAAAGGCAAATACACATTAAATTGTTCACCAGTCAGTAAAGACAAGTAAGGTGTAAATGAGTATGTACGAGCAGGCTGAGCCTCTGAGTGTTATTTTGTCAAACCTAACAGATTTGTTAACACATCAAGAACAAAGTGTGCGTATCTAATTCTGTGAAGAAGCGACTGCTGAGAGATTTGATGGGAATCACGACAATTAATAAATAATAAAAAGCTGACATAAAATAAACTGCCTGTAGCACTGTATATATTTCACAAAAACTTCTAACATATGATGGGCACAAAGTTTGAAATCAAATAAATACTTTTTAATTTGAGTAAACTTAATTCAATAATACTGTCAGTTAATGTCAGTTTGAAAATCATCTGAATTTATGCAGTCCACTTTAAATATAAGTTAACAACTTTTTTTCCCCCGATGTACATAGTCAGATTTGTGACATTCAAAGAGTTGTGTTTAAAAAAAACATGAAACGCAAAACTTACATTTCAATAAACAATTTTAATATATTTTTCATATCCACATTTTATATACAAAATGTACATGATAATGTATAAATAGACACAGCATTTGCATAATCACACTTAAAAAAGAAAAAATATCATAATTGAGTCATTCCACCGCAACAATCCTGTTATTATTTATTATACAAGGCCATGACGGGGTACTCTTTAATATTTAATAGTTGAATATTAATGTTGCATCAAGACTGTAACAAAACAGTTCAGAGGTCAAGTTTATGCTCCGCCAGTAGTAACTCTTGTGACTGCAGTCGAACCGGTGAGGGGGGAGGGAGGTGCAGGGCTTCAGTGGCAGCCACACTCTTCAACAATCATGTCCTCGTGATGCCGCAGGGTCAAATCAATGCTCTCGTAGTACAGCATGGAGAGCGGGCTGAGGCGCGTGGGCACGCAGAAAGGGCAGGCCACTCTTTCTGGATGGTGATGTTGCATGAGGCTCTGAAAATGACAAATAGATAGGTAACGATACAAAACCTGGTGATTGTTAAAGATTCTAATCAGTTTCATGGGACTAAAAGTCGAGCTGTCACCTCACCTGCATGTACGCGTGGTTAGTGGGATGGAAGGACTCATCCAGAGGTGAAGGGCAATCCCCCTCACAGCGGTATGCATTGAAGCGTTTAGGATGCACAATCCACTCGTCCCAGCCGATGTGGTCAAAGTCCACCCACATGTCTACCTTCCGGCACAGCGGTCTCTGGACTGGCCCTGCTCCTGTCGGTGCCACAGTGGGTGCAGCTCCACCAGCTACCAGTTTCTTCTCCATCCGGTTCCTTTTGTGGCGTCGACTTTGACTGTCACTGTCGACTCTGTCTATAGTCACATACTTGGAGTTCTCCACGGTATGAATGAGACTGTATGCCGCTTGGCCTTCCAGGGGCATGTTCTGCTTGGAGAAGACGACCATCATGACCTGGTTTGTGGTTGGATGGTGTACTTTCTGTTTAAGGTGGAACTTGCCGGTCATTTTTCCTTCATCAGCAGCACCGCTCCCGTGGTCTGCCTCCAGCTCTCCTGAGGCCTCTTGGCTCAACACTTCATCTCCCTGGTACAGCCAGTATTTTAAAAGAAGGGTCACATCAAACACCTTCCAAGAAGACTTTGTGCTGCTGGGTGCTGTGCCAAAACTCCCCAAGAAAAGGTGCTCCTCCTGGCACGATGTGCTGTGCATGTCACAGCTTTGCATTCGGGAGTGATATAAATCCACAGTGGCATGCTTTGAGGTAGAAAAAGCTGGTAGTCTGATTCTAAGCTCTGCCAACTGGACAAGCTCACTGGTCGATATGGACGACATGTCAAATGTGACTGTCCATCTTTTACCCACTTGATGGCAACCTAAAAATGAGACGTTGTAAATGAGGATTCAAATTCACAGTCAGCAGTCTGGATGGATCTGGGTAAACCAGATCCCTGGACAAATGTCAAGACACTGGAGTGGGAGGGTGAACAGGACAGGATGTGTATTGAACCCCCCTGAGCAAGGATGTCTGAGGGCTAATATACAACCTCCCCACAAAAACAAAGAGCAGGCCTTTAAAGTTCAATAAGCATTTTGACACTTGCCGGGTTGTAAAAAAGGGAGGGTCTGATAACAGATAACGCACCAGAGAGCTGCTAGAGTACACTGGGGAGAAACTAATACATACAACATACAGTATGCTTTATATCCAGTATATAAACAATGTAAAAACCTGAATTGTTTACTCACCTCTGGCCATCAGGCTCAGGACGGAATCAGAACTCTGCTCTGACGTGTTGTCATCTTGTGTAGTATCGGTGTTGACAGCTACTGACGAGGAGGAATCAGACGTCTGGAAGGAGCGGTACAGGTGCATCATATACACAGGGTATCTGTATCTGCTGCGATGATTAATCGACAGATTTCTGAATGCTCGACTGCTCTTGAAGCCCGCGTGACTCTGAGAGGACAAAACAGTCCCAAAAAAACAGAGAAACAGCGCGCAGAAAACTGTCCAGACCTCCATTTTAACTACAACTCACAAAGTCTGGTCTAACAAGAAGGAGAGTGAGGTGTAGCTCTTCTTCCTCCCTCCAGCTGCTCTCAGGCTGAAATGATGTTCTGTGCAGACGGAGCTCCAGACAGGCCTTTTATAGTGGACAGCTGCCCTTTGATGACCTCTGACCACTCCAGGCATGTGAACAGCCCCTCTGATCATCAGAGCAGATCAAAGGGCCAGGGAAAAAGAAAACATTGACCCAAGGTCATTGTCCCGTCAAAACCTAATGCTTTTAAAATGTAAAAATCACATTTAAAAAAAAAGAAGTTTAAATCTCATACAGCCATTACCGCCGTTTTAATTCCAAGAACAGCTGTAAATAAAATATTGCAAATAAAGATTATGAGATTAAAGCAGCTAAAAAAATCTATAGAAAATCTAATATAAGTATAACTAATGAAAAGTACATCCTCTTCACAGTGTAGTCACAACCTCAAAGAATAAGGGGGCAAACGGCCCACCTTTGCTCACCGATTTTAAAAATATAATAATAATAATAATAATAATAATAATTCACAAGAATCCAAAAAGTAAAAACAAGATGCCTAAAAAGGCATTCATGTCCACTTCATATCAACACCGACCAAAGCAGTGCTGTGAGAAATTCATAGTTTATAGTCTCTCTGGTTTTCACTCCTGTACCCGTTGACCTCACGCCTCTGTCTCCGTACACACACTTACAGTCAGCGCCCAAAATGCTGAACACTCTCGCTCTGAACCCGTTTCAAAAAGTTTCAGTGAATAGGAAACCACAACATGACATGCCAAGGAGGAGACACAAGTTCCGCATAACTTGTCACGCAGCTTATCTGAAATGTAAATGGCTTTTTATTTATTAACAACCTGCAACAAATTATCACATTTGCTTGTTCCACAGTCAGGAATACATAAACATATACACAAAACTGCACTGACTTTCAGTGAACCTTATTTCTAAATATTCTAGTACATATTTAGTTTTTACTTTATAGAAGCTATAAAACCACTTGACCAGTCAGTGCGTGAGTAACTCACATGTGAATTATTATTAGAGAGAGACATAGCTGTTAAATATCTTAAAAGAGAACAAGTTCAGGAAATAACTTTTATAAATACGCAGTGTCTCAAAACAAACAACACATATACGTGTAACAGAAGTCATATGTGTTATATGACTTCATATGACAAACTTAAGAGTGTGTCTCATGTCATATGGTCTTTTGGCTGAATGAGGTCCTGTGTTTCCCACTGTTGATGGCCGCTGACGACCATCTTCTCACAAAGCATCGAAGAAGTTCCTGACCTGTGTGTGAAACGGTACTTCAGGGTTACAGTGAAACATGAAGCACGTCAAACATCAGATCAGAGCAATAAAACGTGTTAGTGCGTTACAGGAGTGGTGGGGGGGGCGGGGGGGGAAATGATGCTTCAAATACTTTAGAAGAGGGCCCTCCTATGGTGACGTCTGGCACAGCAGCTATAAGGTTAAGACAAACCTTTGTGATGAACTGTACCCGCAACTCTGGGTCCCTCAGAAACTCCACACTGGCATCGAGCTGTAAGACGGGTGTCTGTTTCAACTTCTCAAAGTGGATTCTGAAAGGAGAGAGCGAGAGAGGGAGATGAGCTGCATCACACACTTTATTACAATAACAGCCTTGACCACACACTGCTGCCTGTCATCTGTTCACAGCCAGGCAACGAACAGCTGCGAGGAAAGCTATTTAACATGATCACAACAAAAATCGGAGAGGAGCATCCTGTGTACAAGAACCTTCCCATTACTGGTCTTTTTTAATTTCAATTTATAAAGCTAATTTCATTTATACTTTTTACATCAGATTCTGGCTGGATCATTTACATCTCATACAAGCTACATGATAAATATCTAATTGTTTGTATTCCATGTAAAAAGTGTCCTGATTTGCTTAAGCCTATCTTCCATGACTGCTGAGAAGAGTAACTTTAAAATCTCATTTTACATTTCAGAAATCACTGGAAATATTCAAACCATAACGGTGTGAAAAAGACCAACGACACATGCTTGTGATCTTGTTATCACTCACTCGGTGCTTTTCTCAACCAGCCACCTCTCGTGTTGAACGTGCAGCTTGTCGAGGTAGTCCAGCTTCACTCCCTTCTCCTCCGCCCTTCCCCGATGCGCGAGACGCTCCATACATTTCTAAGAGATACACAACAATTGCTTTTGAGCTCACTATATCATTGTCTTGCATTCAGAGGATGAAAATATCTTCTTGGTCGTACCTGTGGTGGGGCTCGGAGGTAAATGATGCCCTCCAGCTCCACCTGGTGTCCAAACTGCTTCACCAGGAAGGAGTGCCAGTCCTGATAGATGGCCCACTCTGTGGTGTTGATGCAACCCAGCTCAAACATATTGAGGGCAAAGATGTATCTGAGAGAACAGAGGCAAGTTTATTTCAATCCAGACAGAAAAAAGAAGAGTGTGTTGGCTCGATAAGTTCATATTAGGCAGGCAGGTGTCGGACCAGCATGCACGTGGGTGGCATGTTATTTCAAACAGAGCACCAGACAGCAGGAAGCACGATTCAGTAGTTCTTCTGTTTGCGTGCTTCTTTGTGGTGAATAAATCAAAACATGCAATGGTTTCGTGTTGACAGTCAATTATTTTCCCCTGCAGTGGCCCTTTTGTTTTACGTTTTTATTTAAGGTTGTCTGAAGACAAATAGCCCCTGCATGATAATTCATGAAAAGGTCCCCTGACATGATTGTATTTTCACCTTCCTGTCCTGCTCTCAGCCACTCACCTATCGCTGTAGACTGAGCGCTCATACACCTGGACAGGTGTTCCCTCTGAGCGGAGCAGGTGAGCTGGAGGGGGCTGCAGCTGCGTTCTCAGCCGGCTCATACAGGAATGTGTCTGAAAGGTGTACGACCAGCGCTGCGGGTCCAGGTACATCATCTGCAGCAGGTTGCTGACTGTGGACTGGGGGGGCGTGTCTGTCCCCTGTCAAAAGACACAAGCAGGGACATGGAAGACCCTGTCAGCTCGTCCTGCTTTAACTGCTGTTGTGAAAAAACAAAAACAAAAACAAAACAAGACGCTGAGGTGAGTGTGTGCCCACCTTTGAGGTCCCGCTCCCGATGTTCTGCCACTTGCTGACGGGCTCTGCCACCACTTCCCAGTCTGCACACGCCGACTGCAAGAGTTTGGCAAAGGTCGACTTTCCAACAGCTGCGAGCATACAATAACAGAAGATCACCACCAACACTCACAGATCAGCACAAGCAGTAAGGATGAAAGACCCACTGATCTTACCAATGTTGCCCTCAATAGAAACTCTCTTCACTCGAGCTTTTGCTTGCTCAGCTGAACTTGACAGACATCTTGAACATGAACCACCGAGACTCCCCGTCAGCTGAGGCTTTAAACCGGGGACGGGTCCACCGCGCAGGAAGTCCTCAGATGCCTTCCACCGCGAGTACGCAAAGCCCCCGACCCGCCTCGGATCCGCTTGCTGTCTTCGTGTGAAAACGCGGCTGAACAAGACGCAACGCTGCAGGGCAGACATCACGACAGCCGTGAAATAAAAAATGTAACGTATCATCTGCTGCTTCCTTAGTGTCCGTGACCGGTGAGGACAACTTTTACATGACCGCAGTTAAGCCCGTGTTTAGATAAGTGCTCCTCTCCGCGAGGCGACAGGAACGTTCCGCTTGAATATTCAACTTTACGCAAAAATTTGCAACCGTCACTATGTTTATAAACATCGTTATTATTGGTTTTAAGTTGCTGTTTGAGCGTTCACACTTTCGTGTTTCGCACATTAGTTGCCGGTGAGCAAAATTATAGCTTCATAACAACACCACGTGCTCATATCGACGCTGCGAACAGCCGCATCCGCCTCACGTGCTCGCGCTGTACTTTCGCAATAAAAGCCTTTTGACAAACCAAACCTCACCCGTTTCAAAAGAAAATGGATGGCAAGCTACAAATTCATTTTCGCTTGATTTGATTTTCCTTGAGTGTCGAGCTGGAATAACTGGTGTGTATATATATTCAGCACAATTTGAAGTGGGGACAGACAGTTTTGTTTGTAACCCGGAAGTACTTGAATTTTGCTTGCGGAGTCCCACATGATTGAGGTCAATGAGTTGGGTTCCACAGAAAACAAAAACTCTCAAATTATTATTATTTTTTTCTTCATTTTCACATAATTGACCGAATTTTTCACATGTGTATCAAGTTGTACAAGTTTATATCTCTGTTTCTGTTTATTGAGCGTGGGCTATAGCTTTGTAATCTCCTAATTGGGTTTATTTGGATGATTTATAAGAGCAGATTAAAAAAAACCTCTTCTAATTCCCAGTAGTTCATCATCCGTTACATTTAAGGTATTTGAGCAGCACACCTGCTGTCCTATTCATGAATTGATGATTTTCACAAACAAATAAAATACATTTTGCTAGTGAGTCAGAAGGACTTTTGTTGGCACTATTTAAAACTATATTTAACCTCAGCATCTTAACAGGGATCACAACTAAAGTACTGATGACCTAGGCTGTTAGAACAAAAGTGGAGATGTTGGATAATAAACTTGTATCACAAAACATTGACAGAACATCACATTTCCTCCACCCATGTGACTTGGAAGATATCCAGTGTTTTACAACTGTACAATCTGCAATAGAATGGCAGCTATAGGAGATCATTTACTTCACCATCCAAGTCCTGTATATGTTTTGATCTAAACTGCCACTAGGTTTCTTACATCACTCTTATGTGTTGTGTCTGTGTAATATGCAGAAAAAAAAAATCTAAATCAATCAACTTTCACATGTTTGAATAGACATCAAAGAAATCTAATGTGATCTAACAATTTAGCCAACTACCACCTGCTTATATTCATATTTATTGGTGACACAAAAACACAAACCTACAGAAATTCTTCCTTTAATAAGCCACCACAGCTTTAAGAAAAACAAGTCTTAAAAAGCAGAATCACACTTTGTCATACATTATATTAAACACGTTCATTTAAAAATCCATCCTAAAAAAACTTGACAATCAAGAATACTCAGAGCAAAGCCTGTTCAGGTAGTTCTAAATTACACTTTTATTCAGGCTTCAAACCCACTTGAAATCCAAACAATGTGTGGAGCCACTACAGCCATTTATTCACAGATGATGACAACAGACGATATAAGTATAATCATTGGTTAAAACTACAAAGGATAAAAAAGTAAAGATTGAAGTGGTTGTGGTTCACATCAAACACTGCGACATCATCAGTAGCTTGTGTTTTTGATGGTGATTTTTTGAGGCACCTCAATCTTGAAATCACTGACACCTGAGGGAGCAAACCAGATTTTTTTTTTTTACCAAAGTGAAATTAAAGCAGAAAAAAATAAATGCTCTATTAGTCAGTCTCGATGTCAAGTGTGTCCTCACCCTCAGTTAGTGCAGTGCCATCAGCGGAGAGGTGCCAGTATCGGCGGTCGCTCTGTCTTGCCTGCTCTCCATTCACCGCACTTAGGAACGGTCCCCACAGGCTGGACTCCTTCTCAAACCTGCCACATAGCGTCGGAAATAACTCACTACAGCCAATCATACAGAAATTCATAAAAAAAAAAAAGATGAAATGCAACAGAACATAATATTAACTGACGTGAATCCAACATTTTTTCCCTTGAGCAGTTCGAGTGCCTCCAACAGGGAGCTGCCCTTTGACACATCCACAGAGTAAACGTCTGCCACTTGGCTGGATGGCACCACCTCCACCATCACAGTCACTTTGTTCTTGTTGGGTAAAACCACCACCGGATCTATGGGCTCCAGCACCAGCGTGTCTGTGGGAAAGTACACACCAGGGCAAACACAGTGACAGTTCACACACGACCTGAACTCACACGACCAGAGAGGGTAGAAACAATGCTGCACATACCATCCTCATTGAGGCACTCCTTGCTTTTAACTGTCAGGTAGGATTTCTGATGGAGAGCTGGCAGCATCTGAGATGCGGCCATTGGGTTGTGGTATGTGTTGTTTCTGGCAGCTGTTCTCATGGCTTCCATCGAGGCAGCACACTCTGCAACCTCGCTTCCCATTGCCAGCAAGGCCTGGTCATATCAGAAAGGTACATTTAAACTGTACACATTTTGCAAAGAAAGAGACAAGGTGAAAAAAAAAAAAAAAAAAAATAAAAAAAAAAAAAACCTTACTTGTACTGCAAGACCTGTGCTGAACTCATTGCCAATGTGACCATCAATCCGACGAGAGTCTAGAAGTTTCTGCTTGATCTTACTGAGGGCTGTATGGAGCTCAGCAGCGTTCTGCACATGAGAACCAGAGTCCTTCACACACTGGAGAGCCATTCCAGCCATGGCATAGGTATCTGAGAGAGAGAGAGAGAGACACAGGATAAAATATTAATATCGAATGAATATAGTCTTTTCCAAAACTAAACTAGTGACTAAACAGCTGTTTCCACAATGTTTGAATAACGTCAAATTAAAGGGAGAGCTTTACTTGAAGAACAAGAAGAATATATTTTTTTAAACAAAAGGGATGATGTTAACAAAATTGAGGCTAAGAACCACAGAACCAGGAAGCGTACTGTGAGTACAGTTCTGTGGGTGACCACAGGTTAAAATGATCTTCAGGTAGCTTCATGGACTACCTGTAATCTGAAATGTGACCCTAAATGTAATGCAACTAGAAAGCTGTACTCTATCTTTGACAATATATCTTTCTGGCATGGATAGTTTACATGTGTCTTTGTCCACAGTACAAAGCTCAGTCCTATCAAAACTCCAGATGTCTCCCAAAGCTCACCGCGAAACTTAGGGACTCTGTTTTGGTTGCATATGTGCAAACTGAGTGTAAAATATGAGAGTTTATTAAGAGTAGTAAGTATACTGCCATACATCTATTGTGTAAGTGAATTTATTAAGAAGTTTCATCAATCATAATTGAGATGCATCCCTGCCTGCAGACAACATGTAGGAAGGTTTCACTCACCAACACTCTCAGATTCTCCATGTTTGAAGTGCTCATGTTCTGCTGCTTTGATGAGCTTGTTGCTGACATGGTTGTTGACCCTGATGCCGCCCACACAAAGAGCAAGCACACCCAGACTGTACTGGTAATAGTTGGTTAAAGGGCGGTGGCTGACTGGAGAGAAGAAGTAAAGGAAACTCAATTATATTAAAACCGTGACTTCACAATAATGTTCAGGATATTAGGAGGTACTTTATTTGTGGCGCTGCTCCTGAAGAATTCTTAAACCAACAAACCAACATATAGATTATGAAATGTTACCGTTTTTTTTTTAGTTAGCCAAGTTGTTCCAAACTTGATTTTCTCTTTGTTTACACTTTTACATCATATTCTTGATTTCTTTTCTGGAGTAAAATTTTATGACAGGATTTTAAAAACTTTTTAGGACAAACCCCAGGCCTCTAAAAGGTCAAAGGAAACCTTACAGGCAATATGCTCTTTCTCTTGTTCCATCTGCCTCTTCAGGTGCGTCAGCAGCGTTTCACTGTTCTCGCTGATGCTGAAGGTGATAGTGTTGAGGTCATAGCAGGAGGACTTTAAAGCCAGGGTGTACAGTGCAAGGTGGCCAACCACAGACTGGCTGTTAGAGAGAGAACTGAGAAAGACACCGGAGACTCAGATTAAGTTAAGAAGGGATAAATTCAGTAGATTATTACATTGAAAAAAAGCATCCCATTTAATGTGTTCAAAATAAGTACTGACAAATGTGACAAACAGTGCAATACCTTTGAATGTCATTGTGCAAATCATTTTTCAGTCTATTAAGGTGTTCGCTCTCCTTGGCAAGGTTGTGGTAATTAGAAAGGCGTAATGCCAAGTGGACGCTGGGATTGGGAAGCCCTGCCTGACTCTCCAGAGAGCGAAGGAGGTTCTTGTTGAGTGACAGAAGCAGCTCTCTGTTGGATCCTTCAGTATCTGGGTTAATATGTTATTAAAGATTGAAAAAAAAACCAGTCACTTGACAAAATCTTACACAAGTAATTCTTCTGTTGCTGACATCAACCAGAAACATTGCAAAATCACAACCGCTGAATCAGCAGTTACCACAAAGAACATCTGAACTATTTCACAGAATCTTCATTATTGTGTTTAAGGTCAAAATTTCTTCACATCTCTCTTTGATGGTTTAATTAAACACCAAAAGGTGCCAAATTCTGCTTTAGTTCTGGTGGTTTGTGTTAACTTGACAGCAACTGCACAACTTTAGTCAGTGAGCAAGAAAGTTGAAGGACGATTGACTGGACTGGCTCGGAGTTCATGCAGATTCGGTAAGGGCACTCACTTGTTTCAGTTTTATTGATTGATAATAGCTGGATTTTTTTTTTTTTAAAGTTACTTACCACATGGTTTGCTCGAGGCAAAAGCCAGCAGGCCTGTAATTATGACCCAAGGCAGCATTCTGGACAACCTGCTGGTTAACACAAACAGCAAAAAAATGATCAAACTCGCCAAATAAACAGAAACAAGTAACAACAGATATACAATAAATGTGGAAATAGTAACAAATCATAAGTACACATTTAATGCGTCGCAAACTAGTCAGTGATAGTGGTAAAATATTATAAGATCTGTTACTGTTGAAACAGTTTTGTAACTGGCCTAACTTCACAGCTTTTGAAATTATGCTGTAAACAGCAGCTTGTTACCTCCTCAGTGTCCAGCGTGAAGAATCAGAGCTGAATGAGGAAACAAGCAGAGACAACAGCTTCTGGTACTTCGCTGTCACATGACTCGTCATTTGACATGACAACGCGATAAAGCCACTTCGGAGGTCCCTTTAAAACAAAAACTGCGTGTCTGCCTGTAAACAGGAAGTTGGGAGAAAAATTGATCTCGTGTAAGGCTCTTCGCTCACAGTCGATTTCATTTTTCCTAGTACGGCAAAGGCACGCCCCGCCCTAGCCCCCCTCTGATTGGCTTAGTGCTCGTTTCAATTCGTTGGTTTGATTGGTAAACTGTAATTATGAGGAGTGGTGATTGGTTAGCATTAGGGCAAGAATATCAGAGCGGCCAATCAGAGGCCGGGTAAGGCGGGCCGCTCCTTTACTATCCTAGGACCAGCCAGCGTGACATTTTTTAACCAGCTACAAGCTGACGTTAAAAGCGACAACAGCAACGACTGAATTCGTCAACTTCGCTTCCACCAGAGCGGTTTAATATACAGTCTGTGGGTTTAACACACGCGAGACTTTTGCAGTACGCAAACAACTACATTTCCCACAATCCCCCTCTCCCTCCCCTGAGTTACTGAACGTAACATGCGCACTTTCTAGAAGCTCGACGAATCTTCTGGCGCAACTCACTTTTTCAGAATAGCTTTTCTCACGTCAGTTTAACCCAGCCCACCTTTTAAAGCAGTTCGCACCGCGGGGACGCACAATTTGGGGGCTATTTGTGCTCGACGGTGGTAACACGACGCTAGGTTAGTAAGGCGTGAGCCCGCGGAGCCTTTTGTGTGTGTGTGTGTGTGTGTGTGTGTGTGCAGACGGGAATATTCCCGAGGAAAAAAATAAATAACGTGAGCTTGAACGGAGACGAGCGAGCGTAACGTCGACATTAACAACAAAAACAACGAGGGGCAGGGCAGCTGCACAGGTCGGTCTTCTCCTGCTTAACTAACGCCAAGTTGTTGTTCCGTGTAGGGATGAAGCTGTCCGCGTGTATTATCGTGTCCGATTGACAAATCCGTATTTATCCGGAAACGTCAAGACAAATGGTAACGTTTGCAGAAATGGCGTTGTAGCTAAGCTAGATGACAGCCAGCTGACTCGGTGCAAACAAGACTTTTAACTCGTGCGTCATGTAGGTCACAGAAAATACCTTCATCCGCTTATCTGCCCGGTATCAATACTGATCTTCCAGATCAGATCCGTTTAGAGTAGTCGTTTCATCGACTGGACTACGATGCACCAATCTGGCCCCTCGAGCAGGGAGCTGAGGTTTCTGCCAGCCATGTATTCATTTTCAGGCCCCACAAGCCTTCCTGAGTTTGACCTGGGACCTCCAAGTACGTCTGGACACCTCCAGAGAGCAACCGTCTCCAACAAGTATGAAGCTGATGATTTAAAGGCTTTACGTTTCCTGCATACATTTGTCCAACGGCAACATGTGAAATATCTTTTCAGCCTAGGCTTGATATGTTTCTTTTCCGTTTTGACACCTGTGTCTCTGTCCCCCGTCAGCTGGGAGACACGATGCCTCCGGAAGCACAGAAGGAGAGTGGATGACGAGTGAGTGACAGATACCAAGTTAAAAAACAACAACAGCCTTGATAATGCTTGGAACAGCCGCATGGGGGTGTTCAAATAAATATATTAATGTTTTATCAGGGGATGCAGTGCCAAAAAGAGGAGGTTAATGTTTGAGGCGGAAGTGGACATTTCAGAGAGCTCCCGTACCAGCACTCATTGCGACTGGCCTAAAGCAAACAGCTGCCCTCCTCTGTCTGCGCAGCAAGCCAGCCCGGCACTTCCACAGCCCTGCCCAGCATCTCCGAACCTGACTTTGCCACCGCCGTCCCCTGCCCTGTCCCGACCCGAGACCGAGAGCTCCTGCATGGAGATCGAGGCAGCTCAGAGAAAACTTCAGGAGATCGAAGACAGGTATGCAATATTCAAGGTGTGAGGAAATTGCGACTGCTTGTGAGATTAGAGACACTAGAGGCCTACAACTAGCCATCCTGAAATCTGTTGTTTAGTGTGAGGGGAAAAAAAGTGTCACGTTTTTCAAACACTCAAGACTTTTTAGACAATCTGTGTTAATAGGTGGTACACGTGTGGGATCCCTGTACACACACACACACACACACACACACACACACACACACACGTTGCTGTGGTGACTTCTATGAGTGACAAACACAAACATTTAATATCTGCCAAAGATGCATTTACATAGAAAAAAAAAAAAAAATCCTGATGGAATAGTTGAGTGTTGTTCAGCAAATGAATGCACGGATGGATTATGTATGTATATTTAATGTAGAACCAGGTTTATTAACCTCTTGCACACTTTCCCTGGTGAGGAACAGTATACTGTATTCTGATCAGCCACAACGTTAAGACCACTGACAGATGAAGTGAATAACATTGATTATCTCATTACAAAGGTACCTGTTGAGGGGTGAAATATGTAAGGCTGCAAGTTAAACATCAGGTTTTGAAGTTCATGCATTGGAAGCAGGAAGAATGACAAGCGAAAGGATCTCAGTAACTTGGACAAAGGTCAAATTGTGATGGCTGGACACCTGGGTCAGGGTATCTCTACAATGGCAGGCCTTGCGGGGTGTTTTGTGATGATCAAAACATTAATATTGCAGGACGATAAATCTTTCATCAATAAATACACTAATATATTATGAGTCGACTTTAAATGATTGAGAACAAGTTCAAATAGATCAGAATTGAGATTGAGTTTTAGAGCGGGATTTTAGTCATTATTTTGATTACTTCTGTAACTATACATAACTATGAATAATTTGACCAGATCATTAACCCCTGTAAATACTCTATACTGTAAATGTCAGGCCCACAGACTGTTCAGTATTTTCAGTTGCATTCACGGTTACATCATCAAGATACTTTTTGGCTTTCTTCTCAGCATTGCAGTTCTCCCCATTTACATCAGCGACATTGGGTTTCTTTTACCATTCAGTGGTGGTAATGGGTCTGGAGGTTATATTAAAGGAAAAAAGTGACGTCAACACCTACTGTGCCCTCTATTCCTTAAAATGAATACTGCAATAATGATGTATTTTAGAATCACACTGGAAGATGACGATGAGGATGAAGATCTGGATGTAGAGCCGGCTCAGAGACGCCCAGTGCTGGTGATCTCTGACAGTTTGAAGGAGGATCTGCAGCGTGGCATCAGTGACATCCTCCCCCACACAGTAGCCCAGTCTGTGTATGTTCTTCTTATTTTGTACCGGGAAATATTTAATGGTGAATTCAGTATTAAGTGCCGACGTAACGTAGACTTGAAGTAATGCAAACTCTTGTTCCACTGACGAGAGTTCCAGTCATTGAGGAGCAACATTTTCTTTTCCTTCTGGTGATAATTTCTGTCTCGCATGCTTCTGCCTCACACTTTCAGGAGCCATTCCTGCATGGAGCTGGTGCTGTGGCGGCCACCAGAAGGTCCCTTCTGTCGCAGGCTGAAGGGCTCGTTACAAAAACAGCGTAAACAACAGACAGTGTCTCGTCAACCCCCAACTCCATGTCCATCCCCCATCCCGCACAGCCCCCTCAGCCCTTCTAGTCCCCCTGCAGACACACACTCTCCTCTGTACAGCTTTCCTGTGGCCCACAACTCTCTGGAGGAGGACATGGAAATTTAACGGTGGTCATTCGCTATGAAAGCCATGCCAAAGTAAAAGACTGTAAAGGACTCAGAATCACTTCAACCTGGTCAGTTTGTCAAGGTAGGTTGCCTCTATATGAATATTGTGCTGTTCTGAAGATTCGTGCGGCGCATCATTTTTTTTTGTTTACAGTCATTAAATTTGACTGACTGTTAACCCAGGCAACTCCGTGTAACATGTAACTGACCTAATTAAACAGTTGTACTCACGTGAAACTCTTAAGGTCTATAGACAGGCAGCCTTACGTAACCTATTTTATAGAACTTACAGACTTAACCTTTTGTCCTGAGAAATGAGATCGAGTTTGTAAAAGCCTGGTCAGCAGCACACTGATGTACTGTAAATACTGCTCCGTTCTTTGTTAAACATCAGTCCGAGGAACCTGAATTTCTACCGTCAGCTCGTGGGCGTCGTTACCAGAACACTAAAAGCGGTTCACATTTGCTCGCAGCATGAGTTCCTGCTTGCAGTTTTACTCGTCGTGGAAAGATTATCTTCTTCTCGTGCTTAAGCAAGTTTGCCATCTGTGAGCTTAAAGGAATTTGTAAGATGTCATGGAAATGCAAATTTTGATGCTTTTGATTGTATTTTCATATGTACATTACCGGAGTTGCAACCAGCCATCGAGTGTTGTTACTTTATATTTGTTTTCTAATAAACGTACATCGTCAAAGTAGGCATGGTGACGTAGGCTTTCATTGGATAAAATGCTGCTTTAAATTTAAATTTACCTTCAATGAAACGACCTCATTGGGTGAACATTGGGATTCACTGGGATGCTTTTAACAAGACATACACTATATTAGGAAGACTAAGGATCCCTGAACTGACTACTGAGGAGTGCCACAGGTGACTACTTCTTTATCTCATCTAAAAGCAGAGATGATAATTAAAATCGGTTAAGTAAAATTTTAACCAGTTAACTTTACGGTTATTGATTGCAATAGAACCCGCAATTTGTGCGATAGCGGATTCATTTAATGGGAAACCAAGTACATTTTTTTACATTAATATTACTATTTTTCATAAAGACTGTTTAATGCTAATGACATAATTGTGTGTACTTCCCAGAAACCTTCAGATTTTTTATTTATTCCACAATTAAACATCACATTACTTTTACAGTATAGAAGGGATTCCCTCAAAGACCTGTCAGTTTTATGAGGTTATTTGACAAAACTCACATGATCCTCAGTCTGCAGAGAAATGTAAGTTCATCTCTCATTCAGAGGTCACTGTAACTGTAAACCATAAAGGTTGATTTAACATA
This sequence comes from Brachyistius frenatus, assembly GCF_029030835.1. Taxonomy (NCBI): domain Eukaryota; kingdom Metazoa; phylum Chordata; class Actinopteri; family Embiotocidae; genus Brachyistius; species Brachyistius frenatus. The sequence goes on from NW_027210866.1 coordinate 410,316, forward strand.
GAGGAATGTGAACTCTGTTGTCACTGTGACCTGCTTGTTAATCTGCTATCTTAAGCACAGTGAATGATTCATTTCTGTGGCCACAGAGCAGCTTCCCGTACTGAAGACTTTTAAGAACATTATATCACTGGTGTGCATTCACTCCCACAGTGTAACGTTTCATGTCCTTCACTTAAGACGGTCCTGATTGATGATTGGCTCAGAATCCCATCACTGTTTTGACCCTGTGTGATCTGTGAAGAAGACAGCAATACTAGATTATATTACATGATAATAACAGGAATAATATTTAAATAGCAATGATACTGGCTACTTTTACAGTAGTATTTTCTTTGTCTTTAAAAGTGTTTTTTTTTTTTTTTTTTTTACAATTTGAGATTATTTTTTAAAGCAAGTTTTGACTCAAAAAGCCTTTCACATCAGATGAAGCAGTGCCATTGTCTTTTACAAAGCAGACGTAGGTGGTTTGTATTGGTGCTTGGTATTTCCCCCGGTGCTTCTAGATGATGCTGTTTGCTATTTTATAAATGTAAAAAATGCAGTACAGGAAATGTTGTCCCGTAAATGTATCATCCACTAATTACATGATCTTTAAGAATCAGTCAGTGCAGTGCATCAGCACCCTACACTGGATGTGTTCCTAACAAATTTTAAATGATCTTAATAATGGAATAGAATAGAAATATGAATTATACAAATATTACTCATCTTTTGCAGTGAGCAGCTGTGGACAGCTATTTGTCATTCAAGATAAGTGATTATATGTGATGATATATAATGACCACTTTGTAGATTTGATGATTCTACATATTATAAAACCTTAATAGAAGTACTTGATTTTAAATGACAAGTACTGATTGCAGGTGCATACTTGTTTATCACCACTGTAAAGGCAGCTAGTGGTTACACTGTAAGAGGGACAACAATAGCCTCCTAATAAAAGAAAGCACTCACTGTTGTGAGATAGGATCCTGATGAATCTAAAGGGATTGTATCTCGAGGGGGTGCGCTCCACAGGTACATCTGATTTTCTACGCGGAGCTGCTTCACTTTGCTCTGGAGGTAATGGAGAAGCTTTAATGAAGCCACATCCGAGAGGCTGTGAGAGACAGCAGAGTCCACAACATGAAGCCAGGGAGCGAAAACTGAAGTCGGAGTTTCCTGATGGGAGGAAGACACCGGAAGAGGTAAATGTTTACTTGTTTATTAAAAAAGTATGTGGACCAAAACCTTTTCGATATCTTAACAAGAGCTTGACGTTAAGGATCACACAAGAACACTAAAACATTTACCTTCGCGCCAAACATCATTTCACCTTCAGTCCTCTCAGGCTTTCTCTGCGTCTCCTCTCGAATCTTTGTCGCTTTTCTGGAAAACAAACAAACCTACTTTTGAATGATTGCAAGGTAAATAATTCACATGACTGCATGAAGGAGGTGAGGGTTTACATGTATAGTTGTTATTACATCTATTGTCTAATCAGCATATCACAGTGAGTGGAGGTGAGATCATGCGCTTGTAAGGACGGACAGCTGGTTAGTATATCCTCTATTTATTTTTCTTCACAGACACGGAGACAAGTTACCTGCCCCTTAACAACTTTGCCTTGCACCTGTGAGTTGGCAAAACATCAGAATATTGTTGGATTTCTGTTGTGTGGATCAATAAGTTTCATAGTGGTAAGTTTCAACATGTCACCTCTCCAGTTCGGTTGTCAACTCTTCTTCAAACTTGCATGCCAGACGAGCCGCGGTCTGTCCCTTCCACTGAGCCATGCTCCTCTCGACCTGCCTGAGCTCCAGGTCTTTGGCCTCCAGCTGCTTGCGGAGAGGTGTTGCCGCTCCTCCTCCCTCAGCTCCTCCGTCACTCATTTTCAGACTGCTCAGCTCCTCGATGTATTCCTGCATAAACACCATGGGGGGGGGGACATTTCTGTAACGATGTATGTGAGGTGGTTTTGTCTTTTTGGAGAAACACGAGCTTTACAAAGTTCATACCTGAATGAGACGCTCCTTTGGAGATTCTAAGGCTTGATCTCTCTCCACCTTCAGCTGTTGCCTCTGGATGCTAAGTTCTCTCTCCTGAAAAAATATGTACATGCAGACATGTATTGGTGGATACATTTTTAATGTGTTGTTATGCAAAATCCAAATTATACCTTGTCCTTTCTCAGCTGCTCGTTAGTTTGTCTCTGTGACTCCAGCTCCTGGTGCAGATGGCTAACAAAGTGCTTCAACCGCTCTCGTAGAGTTCTCATGTCTGCAAGAGCCTCAGCAACTGTAAGACTGCACAATACAAAGGCATCAAGCTAATCATCAACCACACCATGTTGCTTACAAAGTATTTACTTCTTTGTGAACCAGATAAGTATGAAAGCCAGGGCATAAATTTATACCCGGGATGTGATTCCCCGGAACATTGCTTGGCTCTACTTTGCTCCACTAAGAGGTGTAGATGCTGGCACTCTGCTCCCAGCTGCTGGGCCCAGTGTCTGAGTTGCTGTTCCATCTCAGCTGTGATTTGGTTATGGCTGCTCTCCCTTTCTTCCAGCATTCCCCGGAGCCTGTCGTTCTCTTTCAGTGCCAGCTGAACATCCTGCTCGAGGTGCAGCGCTTTCCTCGGACTCTGCTGTGACCACAGACAAGAAAATGTCAGCTGTTCTGCAATGCCACATCCTTTCATGTGTCTGCAAATGACTGCTTTCTGCACCTGTGCCATGTGTCTCTGTGACCGCTGCAGCTCAGCCTGGTGCTCCTCTTTCAGTGATTTGCAAAAAACAGCCAAAAAAGCCTCCTGCTCTTTCTGCTGTTCGCAGATTTCACTCTCCAACTCCTGCACCCTCTTGCAGAGGAAAAGAAAAGCATGCAAAGACAGACTTTTTTTTTTTTTTTTATCATGGATGTTTCTATTCCGTGTCATGGTTGCGGGTCCACTTACGGTTTTTAGTTTCACCACTTGATGTTGAAGAGCCCGTGCTTTACTCTTCTCTTGCTGCATCTCACTCCTAAAGCTTTTCAGTTCCTTTTTGTTCTGCTCTTCCAGTATCCCACAGTGAACCTGCACAGCTTTCATTCTTTCTGCCTCCCCCTCCCTCCTCTCCTCCTCGACTGCCTTGTGCACCTGAATGGGAGCATGCCGCGCATGTCATGCAATCATGTTGAAAAAGCTTGCACATGTTAGGCAGAGGATTAGTACCTTTTCCAAGGCCTCCACACGCAACTCCTCTTCACGTTCCTTTGCCTCCTTCCTCTGCTGTTGCAGAGAATTCCTGAGCTTAATGACTTCTTCTTCTTTTAGCTGCCAGAATGGGAGAGGATCACACCTTTAAAAACAACCCTGTGAAATGTTTTTACTTGCTGTATAGTGCAAAGCACAATAACCACTAGATTTAGTTTCCGACCAGTGGCACCCAAACATGACATACAATGTATGCATTAATGGCAGTGCAGAGTAGCTGGGATAAGACACGTCCACAAATACTTTATACTGGGGTACCGCAGTAGTGGATTTTACATGTTCAGAGTGACACACTGACCTGCATGGAACTCTGCATGGACTCAATGTGTTGAGTGAGAGACAGAGTCTGCTCCTTCAAAACACCTGCCTTCTCCTCTTCAGCCTGCTTATCGACCTGAAGAGGAATGAAAGAAATCGGTACTTCATTTTTTCAGATCAATATGTCAACTATTGGATTTGCAGCTCCACAACTAAAGCCACCTCTTTCCTCAGAAAGCCTCAACGCTTACCATCATCCTGTGAGCCTGCTCCTTCGCTTCCTTCAGGCCTTTGTTGCGCTGGGTTTTCAGGTGCTGTAGCTCCCCCTTCAGACCATCTCTTTCTGCTCGTAAGACCCCACATTGTTCCTGTAAATGTATCAGCTGTTGCTCTTTCTGGGCCAACATTTCCTCCAGAGTGCCCACCCTGATCTTACACTGTCCCACTGCATCCTGCAGCTCACTCACTTGAATCTGAAGTGCCTGACAGAAAGAGAGACAACACTACCATTGACAAGGAGATAAAACCAAATTGATTTTTTTTTTTTTTTTTTTTTTTTAGAATTAGAAATGAGTATGATGATAGAAGGTGCCACCTCAATTTGATTTTTTTTCTGCATCTGTGCTTCCTCCAGAGACGTATATCTGTTCCTCAGTGAGCTCTCTGCTTCTGTGGCCCTGTGGAGCTCTTCGCGAACCTCCTCTAACTTCTGCTCCATGATCACACATGAATACAAATCCAGTTTAACACACAGACACTAAATCTGCCTTTTACCAAAAAAAACAAATATCTTTTCTCTATAAAACTTCACCTGATACGCTTATTCACGTTTAAATAATACCTACAAAGAAAACAACACAACGAAAAAATACACTACATGATGATTAGAGCTTTGAGTTGAAGAGTTTCGATTCTGCTGTTTGCACTGGAACTGCCTTACATTTGAAACACTGACTAATATTGTTAATTGTTTTCTGATAATGATGTTTTTTTGCGTTAGTTCGTTATGACTGTAGTATGAGCTTTAGAGAAAAATAGGATTAGTGTTATTTTTAATTAAGTCGAGGTATTTGAATACCTAACTGAATTGTTTACTGTTCATTACCACTGCAAACAAAGCCAGTGACTAACCTAGAATTCAATGGTTTAAAATGTCGTGTTTCTTCTTCAATATACAAAAATCACTGACATCAAATGAAAAGTGTTTTTTTTATGTAGAACTTTGGATGTTGTATTTCCATAGTGAGAACACTGTCGTAATTACTTATGACAATATTACAATGAATAGCCTTTAATACGGTACCTCTTGCATGGATTCCAGCTTCTCTCTTGCGTGTCGCTGCTCAGCAAACAATTGTGTTTTGGCACTATCCAGCTGCCTTTCCATCTCCTCTTTCTCCAGCACTGACATGATGACTTTGTTCTGTTGGTTGAACAGTGGAGACAAAGAATGGTGTAAGTAAAATACTAAGATTCGACATATTGCTTGAGTCATATTTTCCTTACCCTGTTAATGGAGGATCCATCCTTAAGAGTCTGTTCACGCTGACTCAGTGCTGCAAGCTCTTTTTCCATTTCTCTGACTTCACAGTGACAAGACTCTCTTTGCCTTTGCAGCCTTTGTAGCTGGCAACTGCAACACATATATTGTTGTTTTATAATTGAAGATAACCGTCCTTTATAAAGAACAGGATTATATTTAATGCATATGACTCTGTATGTGACAATTAGTAGGAGTTGACTTTATACCTAACAGACTCCTTCTCTATCCTGCTGTCTCTCAGAACGGACTCCAAAATCCTTTTCTCTTTCTCCATCTGAGTGGTCTCTGCAGTCAGGTGCTCTAATTCCTGAAAGGCTTTCTGGCGTGTAAACCATTAACTGTGAGTATTAGTGAGACATCCAAACACAGTTTTCTGATCAATTTCTGAAGATGCTCTACTTCACCTTCCTTTTCTGTCGAAGTTCAGAGAGGCGGAGCTCAACGTCTTTTAACTGAGTGCTCTTCAGTCTTAGAGTCTCCTCCTCTTCCTCACATTTCTAAACCACATACAAACAATGTCATTCACATATACAGGAGAATTTATACTAATGCAAAAAAACCATTTCTAAAACTATACAAAATAATAAAATAATGGGAGGTTCATTTTTACTTGTCGGAGGTTAGATAGTCGCTCTTTCATCTTAGTCCAATCTGACGGTATCGTCTCCAATGTCCTCTCAGACTTGGACCTCCAGTTGTTAATTTCCTCATCGGTGTCCTTATCGCTGTCACTCACGGGACGCACAAGTCTGGGATACATAAAATGCACAATGTATTAGTTTTAAAGCGTTCAATAAAAGATGACGAAAGAAAAGATGCTTTTTTTTTTTTACCTATTACGTTGAGCTTCACCGACAGAAATACTTCTGTTCTGTCCGTAGGACAATCTCTGGACTTTGTAAATAAAGACAGGAAAATTCTGTGACATTTAAAGATTGAAGTGTGCATTTATTTCTAGAAATATACAGACAGATCACACGTTACCTGATGAAGGCTGAGGTTCACTTTCTTCCTGTCTAGGTGTGTCACAGTCACTCTGGTCATTACAGTCATCATTCTTGTAAGTGACGGACTGAATGAGAGAGCGCAATCCTTTTGATGGGTCACACAAATTATGTTAAATATAATTTTGTACACGCTTGTACACCTGTTATTGTTATCATCTTGTACATTTAAAGTACAAGAGTTTGTTTACAAGAATTTCTTGATCTTCATCATTCACTATCTCTATCTTGTGATTTAACGCTATTTAATAGTGGCTGCATTTCAGATGGTGATATTTTTTTGTATGATAATGTTTTCTCATTTTAAAATGAAGCTCTACATATTCTGCAGTCTCTTACCTGGGCGCTTGTGAATGTGCTGCCTGACTTGATCTGTGGAGACCGTGTCAAGGTCGCTGTCAATGGACAGAGAGTCAAAACTCCATACAGGCACTCCTGCCAAGCACTTGGCCTTGGGAGAACAGCTGCTGTTGTGCTGTACGTTTTCATGGTCTGCTACAACCCCTGTTCTGTGAGAGACTGTAAAGGAAGTGAGAAAATCAAAGGTATGCCACGTTAACTGCAGCCCACAATACTAAAGTGTTTCAACAAACAATATCACAATGATTCCACATTTCTAGGGTTAAAATGTTAAGGTTATGTTTCAGGTCACTCTAAGGGACAGGGGGTCAGCAGTAGCTGAATGGGAGCCTCCCCTCCAGTTTGAGAACCGCTGGATTAGGTTATGATGGGGGAAGAGGTTATGGTTGAAGGATCAGTGCCAAAGCTCACATCGAGAATAGAAATGAGTCATCCTCTGGTGTTAATGAATGTGCTCAGTAAATTTCAGTAGGCTGCGCATTTGATGTAAACTATGTTGGATTTCATGTTTTGTGTTCTATGACTGTCATGAATGTCAGTTCCTTTCTTGAGACAGGTTTGAGGACTTGAGTGTTTTGACTTTTCTATTGTTCTAGATGAGAAGGTATAGGAGTCTGAATATCTTGACAACCTGTCAATTAGCTGTGGGAGAATCTGCTCTGGATCAAAATGTTGACACACAGATGCACAGACAAATGGATGAAGGATGGGAAGGCAGATGGTTATTTTTTTCTTTTCATCTTCATCGACATTTATTGTCTCCCAAGGGTTTTGAGAGATATCGTTTTACACCTACCGCTGCTGTCATCTCCAAGCATCTTTGGTGATGTGTATCTTTCAACAGTTCCTGCATGTGATATATTTACTCCGTATCTGCCAGAGAGACTTTTCTGCAGTTGCTTTTTTTGACCAGACTTATTTGACCACAAACAGTGAGCACCCACTGTGTCTTTACTGCTTTTCCCACTTGTTGCTGATGATTCTCTTCTCTCAATATTATGAACATTTTGTTCAGTGTCACTGTCAGAGATTTCTGTCCTCTCAGCTTCTTCTTCTCTGGCTAGTTGTTGCATGCTACTTTTTGGCAAGGCCGATTCCACCATCTCCTCCCTGAAGCATCTGACGAAGTCTTCGGTGCAGATACTGTCTGAAAGAGCGTGCGCTTCTCCCATCACTTCTTTACAGGTGTCTCCAAGCAACCGCTCAAGCCTCCAGATGACCTGCTCTCTCCTAGACTCAATTTCCTCTTGGTCTCTTGTACTTCTGTCCAGACGCTTTTTAGTGTACTCGTGAGTGGCAGGATTTTCCCAGGAGCATGTGGTATTCTCTGGTATGGAGCAGAGGGGAGATGGTGGGAAAAGCTCAGTCCTGTTGCATTTTCATATAAACATAATGTTACAAAACGAAGACACCTGATTTACTGATATCAAGCAGATTACTGGAACATGTATACAGTAGATTTGATTTATTTCACTTTGTGTTTCACCTATGCAAATTAAACATTTATGTTGTCAAGCTCTCCTTACCATTTCTATTGCTGCAAATTGTTTCCCTAACAACAGCCTATCAGAAGCAACCATTTGAGAAGAATTTGGCTTAAAACCAAGAAGTTACTGTGAAGTTTTTCTTGTAATGGTGCTGATATTGAAACATTACCAGATGTCTGCTCCGTCGTTGGACTGCGTATCAAATCAAGACAAGACATGGGAGTGTCATTTGTTTGAGTTGTACTTTCAAAGCCTGTGTCTTTGCTCAGAGATTGACTCCATCGAAGAGGAGCTAAACAAAAAAAAATATTCAAAACAAATTATTACCAGAAAAAAAGAATCTCCATATTTGTTAGAAAGTAGGTGTTAAATTACCTATGGCGCTGCATTCATGCTCTCTGGAAATTGCCTCATGTTTCTGGGGCTGGACCTGCATATATTCATCACACTTGCGTAAAGAAATTACTTTAAGATTACCCATGCAGAAAACAAAGACAAAGACCATGACAGTCACAGACCTGCAGCTGACCCAGCTGAGCATCCATTGCGTCCAGGAGGAGGTCACAGTGGTCCAGTCTCAGAGGGGGAGAATCCAATCCAAATGCACTGTTGCTGTCATTAAGATCTATGAAGGCAGGCAAAAGGGTCGACACGAGTGGGTGAAAAGGTCCAAATACATGATGCAGATTTCCTGCTTAAAAAAAAAAAAAAACTCATACCACTATAAAGAAGCTTGTTGGGTTCATCTGCATCTCCCTCTGCTACATCATGACTTCTGTCAGCCATGTCCTGTAGCTAGAGACAAATACGTAAGACAATCACCATACAGAGTTCTGTACTTAAGTACAAATTAGGGCTGGAGCGACGCAGACTAAATCAAATATCACAATATTTTGACCAAATACCTCCACATCAATATTGCGATAGTATTGCAGGGAGGATTACTGGTGCTTTCACAAAACATCACACGATGACATTTTTGATAAATGCCGTGTCATCAGTCTCGTGGATATAAAGTGGGTAAGTCAACCGACAACGGTCTGGTACTGTCAGAAGACAACGTAACTTTACTGTAATGCAGCTGTGGAAAGAAATAGGTGTCACAAAAAAAACAAAAAAAAAAAAAACTTAATTTGAATGCTATATTTAATAAATGCATCAAAAATGTATTTGAGTACTTTTACTTAAGTATAAAGGACGTGAATACTTCTACCTCCACTGGACTACATTCCCAGTCAGAAGCAGAGGTCCAGGCTCACTGAGCAGACATTGGGAGTGAGGTTATGTTATGTTGCTCAGTTGTCCAGGAAACGGAGGCAATTTAGTTTGTAAGCAAACCAGACTGACTTTTCTCTTGAGAGAGGGACTATAAACTCCTGTGTCAATCTCCACTCCCCAAAATGAGCACCCCAGGTCGAGGAGCTCAGGTTAATTCTACTTTAACACCCTTACGGAAGATATTTAACCCATAACGTTTATCTCGTCGTAACCAAAAGGTAATATCATCCCACCTCCACAGTACTGCCTCAAATACACATAACATACTTACTTTGAGAAGACAAACGCGGAGACTTTCAGTCGATGCCGGACTTGACTCGTCAGTGTTGAAGTACCCCGCTGCTGCTGCTGCTGCTGCTGCTGGGGGAGGCCTGATTGATGGGAGCTTCAGGTTGCCCTAGAAACGGTCAAACAGCTCGCGGCAGGAGGACGCGCCAAAGCAGCGTCTTTTTTTTTTAATTTTTTTTTTTTAAGAAATACTTAAATCACGAGTCCAACTCGGCTCAAATTCGACTTCAACTGCGCCTGACTTCGTCTGACTTGATGCTCGGCGAGAGCTGCCGGTGGCTGCAGGAGATGCGCATACATTAAAAAAAAAAAAAAAAAGCTGCCGTCAAGTCGGTGCATTTGTCAGTTGGTATTTAAACCGCGCAGGAGCGAGGCGGCTGCAGTTGCTCTCCTCCGGCTGTCACGTCCTCGGTGACGAAACTACTTGATAGGTTTTAAGTTTCATTGACACGCAAGACGTGACGTTTGCTTTTATTCTAGACCTTCAGAGGAGTTATCACCTGTAGTTATTTCGCCTGATTTATTGATCTGCTACTTCTGCAGCTCAGGTTTTACATCTGGACACACTGTAGTTTTACATCCAGCAGGAAAGCTGTAAAAAGAGGGTTTTTTTTTCTTCTGTTAAACATACTTAGATTTAATTTGAAATGTCCAACACTGATGGAAACTGTCTGTTTTTTAAATTTGTGTCAGTGTCAGCTCATCAGTCTGAAATATTGACACTTTATGCTCAAGATACAAACCACAGAGCAGCTGTGCAGGTTTTCCTGTGATCTGATTGGCCTATTCTCTCCTGTTGTCTGATTGGTCTATTCTAACCTGCAATCTGATTGGTCTATTTCATCCTGCTTTCCCATTGGCCTATTCTATTCTGCTATCTGATTGGTCAATTCTATCCTGTTATCTGGTTGGTCTATTTTATCATGCTATGTGATTGGTGTATTCTATCCTGTTATCTGGTTGGTCTATTTTATCCTACTTTCCCATTGGTGTATTCTATTCGGCTTTCTTATTCTACACCCCTTCTACTTCAGGTGGCATACCTAAACTGACAACAATGGCTGTTCTCGCGGTGTTTGCCTTTCATTTTCACTTAAGCTTATTATTCCCATTATTAATATATAGTTCCAAATAAGAACATAACTCACACCAGGACTCTGAACATAGAACATAATAGAACCTAGCTCTCTGATTGGTCCATTCTATCCTGCTATCTGATTGGTCCATTCTAACCTGTTCTTCTGATTGGTCTATTGTATCTGCTTTCTAATTCCACAGCATTTCTACTAAACTGACAACAACCGCTGTTCTAGCTGGCTTTAATTTTCGCTTATTTCCATTATATATATATATATATATATATAGCACCTGACACTTTTCCACTTTTCTTACTCATCCCAAACTGTATTTATTTATTTTATTTTAACAACTGAATTTCCCCCACTGTAGGATTAATAAAGTCCAAGTCTAAGTCTATGTCTATATCATATTGAAATTATTATGATAAAATATAATATCACCTCCATATTTTGGACGACATGCTATGGTATGACCAGCACTAACCACTGCACCATTGTGCCTGTAATACAGTGACTTTCTTTTTGGCTTTTGAAGACAAGCTATGGTATGACTTCTTTTTCATAATTTGGACGGGACGACATGCTAAATAATGTTGTAGCTGCTGCAGGTGCAGCTGGTTTAGACAAGTATATATTTCGTTTTATATCCAGGGACAGCAGATTGATGAGGGCTCATCAGATGATTACTGAGGAAAAAAGAAAGAACAGAGTTCTGACATAAATTGTTTTTTGGACTTTTTGCTAATCTTTAATTTTTGGTGAGACATTGGATAATTTGAACATTTAAGGAAATAAAACCACTTGTGAAGTTTAGAGGGAAAAAAAACCCCACTATTTGGTGGAGCTATTAACAACTAAATGTGAACACACTTCTTTTTGTCAGCAACCACAAAAGGTCAGAAACTACAGGTTTAATCTTTAACGTGTTGTATTTTAAAATCTTTAATATTATTATATACATTGTGTCAAAGCTCACTGTTTTCTCATATCCATCCCATTTTTGTGAACGTAATGCCGTAACTCGGGAACAGATGGGGAGATTCTGACCATATTTCATCTGACACTGAATTGGTAACACTCATCTTTGGTCTGTTCCTTGAAACTCTGATTGTAGATCTTCTGTGCTATTGGGTTGAAGATGTGTGTGAAGCATCCACGTTTTTAATTTGTAGCATCTTTGCAGCAACATCCATATTTGAAGCATCGTCTACTGTCATGGCTGCAAGTTAATCTCCCATCTTCATTTATGGGCCAGTTGCCTTCAGTCTTCACTACATGCGTCTGGACAGACGTGGATGTAAACTGAAACTTGCTTGGTTGTTGGAGTCATACAACTGTCAGGTGGTAATTATAGTTTATTATAGTATTGGCAAATAATCTCAATCCTCCAGCCAGTTCAACTCAACTTGCTATTGCAACAGAAAGAAATAAAAACAGATATCCAGCGTCAACAATAACAACTTTATTGTCTTTTTTTCCATTATCTTGTCTTTTTTATTTAAAGACAATGTTATATGAGTATAAATTAAGAGACACAATTTAAAAAAAAAAGAAGAAGAAAAACCTCAGTTGAATCTGCAGTTAGACCTGAATACACGTATGTGTATTTGGGGAGTAAGAGTAGTAGTCAAGGCAGGTCGATTACCTTCACCTCCTGTACCAGGCCGCTGTTGTGATGCGTCTCCTAACTTTCATCATCATACAGATCATTGATTTCACCATCATCTCACTACAAAGAGAAGCAGGGTTCAGTTAAGACAAGGCAAGAAAAATCTACCCAACTCCATTAGTTCACTTCTGCCTCAAAACTGAGCAGCATCGAATGAGGAGAAAATGTGTACCGCACATGCACACAAATCAAGCTCATTATGCACATGGCCAGTATGGAAACACCAACATAAGAATAATGGCACCCATGAGAAGGAAGAAATCTGAACAGAAAATAAAAGCATAAAAATTAAAGCTAAGAATCACACCACAGTGAGAGTTGGGTGAGATGAAATGAGAGAAACAATGCGAGGGGGTTTACATTTGAACTCTCTGAGATAGGGAAGGCAGATGAAGAGTTGTTTTTACTCTACAGTAACACACTTTGGTTGTTGTTTTTTTCCCTTTCTGCATGAGGCAGACAACCATTTTGTTTGAAGCAACAACAGCCATGAACTAACAAACCTACACCTCACTGCGTTATTGCTACAGCTGTCCGTTACTGTACAGGCTCATAAAGTAGGCAAGTCACCATCAAGTACTGAGGTCCTGTTATTTGGAAATACATTAATTCAAACGTATGATGAGCTTTCATTATCATTCAAAATATAATATGTACTCTCAAATATAAAATCATCTCAAACACAATATATTAAAGTAAATCTCTAGAGAACTTCAAATTGATCAGAGAAGGAAATCACAGATTAGCTTTCCATTTTTACAATTTCTTCAATACCATTCAGCAGACATCTATCAAAAGTCATGACTGTGCATGATGACGCAGAATCATCTGTACAATGACAATTTTCAAGATAGTCAAATTTAAACATGCTGCTGCAGCAGTGTCTGTCTTTAAAAGTGACACCCCTGATATGATTAAGTGTGCACAACCTCAATCAATACCATGTATTTATGTACTTGCTAATGGAAGTGTTTTGAGTCTGCAGATAAACAAGATAAGAACCAAAGCAGAAAAGTAAAATTTAACTGAATAGTTCAACATTTTGGGAAATTTACTGACTTACAAAGAAATGTATCTGCAGGCAATAGTTGCTTAGATCAGCTAAGTAGTAAAACAAAATTTAAAAAAATAAAAATAGAAATAGGGGGCGACATCAAGTCTGCTTCTATCCAAAGGCCCAAAAAAAAACAACCAACCAAACAAAACAAAAAAAACAACAGCTACCAGCATCTTTAAAGTTCACAAATTCAAGTTACATGTCATTTGTTTAGATTTCAGTATGTTAAGACAGTTTTTGGCCAAAATGCAGTCACCTCAGGATTAATTTCCATCTTTTCAGAATCCAATCTTTCAGAGGTGCTGGTGGGTGGATTGTTTAACTTTGGGCAGAGTGAAGCTAGTTGTTCCCCCTTTTCCAGTGTTTGTGCTGAGCTAAGCTAAACTAAAATGCTGTACAGACATGTATTCTAGCTCTGGTAAATACCCAAAAATCTATTTCCAAAAGTGGTGAATTATTCCTTTTAAATTTTGGACAACATTTTTAGGGAGTGATCAAACTGTGCTAATGGCAACCACAAATTAAAAAAATGCATTAAAATCTTTTATGTAAATGGCTGAAAGAAGCTTGTCGTTGAGAAAAAAAACAATAACATCAGACATCATCATTTCATTATTAAATCCTTAATTTCACTGATAAAGAATCTCACTGATGAACATTTTAAGAGCATATTATCCTTCATTCTACCGGACAACTACTCAGCATGAAGTGGTCTCTAATGTGAAGGAATATTCTTTTTCTTTTCCAGAGCATTTTTCAAATTTTTATGGCCTGCACATCAGAGGAAATAACTGAACCACAGTTACTAATGTGCTAGTATCAAGGACTCTGTAAAAATGTACTTTCAGTGTGTTAAGACAGCTTTTGGCCAAATAGCTTTACTTCTATCTTTGCGAATCAATCTGGATTAAAACTTAAACATACAGCAAATCTTTCAGGCTCATTGTGTCTTGTTTCAGTTTTGAACTTTGCTGTACAGACAACTTAATACTCAGATTAGTATAATTATTCTTCATTTTACAATATCATTGTTTTATCACAAAATATTCACACAAATAGACTAGATGGTAGATACAATACCTCCAGCCATGAATTCTACATTCCTAACAATAATTACAAAAAAATACTAACTGGTTTTCAAAACTCTTGTCACCGTAGACTTGTAGTGCACAGGTCAAGGGACTCATTCCCTTATTCAGTCAGTTAAAGGCAAAAGACTCAGGGTACCTTTGTGAGCTGATCCCAGATCAGCGTGTCCACAAACGGTAAATGAGCTGTGGTGAGACTGGAGCGGCAGCTGGGGCGGTCCACTGTGGCTTCAGCTGACTGCACACTGGAGTGCTACAGGAACCAGCCCCGTCTGCTTCTATAACCTTTGACCTCCTGTCAGCTGAAGCCACTCTGGGCTCCTCAGAGAATCCACTCCAGTCTCAAATAGAGTAATTCCACTGGAAATGACTGAGCTACAAACTAGTGACCAATGGAGGCTGTGGAACAAGTGTAATGCACATTCTAGAAACCAACATGTTGCTGGGTGTACTGGGTGGTGATCACTGAATGTGTCAGTGATTTGGGTGCAGACTTAATACTTTGTATGATCACTGAGAACGACGTTAGTCAAAATGGTCACGAAGGATACGTTATGTGTTGCTATGGGAGAGCACCAGAGGACAAGGTAAGGTACATGTACGGACTGAAATTTTGTCAACATCAACACAGAGATATGTACTAACCTCTATTCAACCACAGTGAAAAGTGCTTATTTGATGGAGATTCCTATTAGAGTGATATTGATGTTTTAAAGTTTAATGTTGCACTAATGTGTCACAACTACAAACTACTGTAGTTTTTTTGCTAACCAGAATCACAAATGGAAAATGTCCGAAGTATGTCTGGATGACTGAAATGCACCAGAGGCAATTCATATTCAAAATATTAACTGGATAAGCCATCATTATATTTCTACATGGACTACATTTACTGTCTATTGAACAGACTAATTGCATTTACCTAAAGGGAAACCTTAACATTCACACCAAATAAAATATATTACCGCCTCGCTGCACATTTCATTAGTTCGGAAAAAACAGCATCTTGTGTATTAGGAAGAGATTATTTGCCTGATCAAACATTAGCTGTTGTTTATGGAGACTCAGAGCAGGGAAAATCAAATGCAAATATACTTTGAAATAAACAATCAGATGAACAAATACAGGTAATATGTAACATAAGCATAAAATTGTGAAAAATTGATGTTATGTACGTTACAATGTCATTTTATGTAACCATCTGTCAGCTCAGTTGGCTTGAAGCACCAATCAGCCACCTGAAGGGTCCTCAGAGTTTTTGTTGAAAATTACAAATTATTATTAAAAAATAGGAAAATTACTTGCAATAATCACTGCTGGAATGAAATAACCTGCAATTTGATGTAAGGAGCTCAATCTGAAAAATGCACTGGATTTACAATGAACAATTTCATGATTATATCACATCATTTTTCTGTAGATATTTTGATGATTATTTCTTTCATACTATCTTTTTATTTATCAAATGGTTAACACTTTGGGTCTCCATAGTAGATAACAAGCTTAAAGACATTTCCAGACACTGCATTCAGGCCTTTGCCTTTTTCTTAAGCAACCAAAAAGGGCTAATAATATGTACTTACATTTATTCTCATGAAGAAAAAGAGGGAACCACTTTAAGATTTTATAAATTAGGCCTAGATTAATCTCAATTGTGTTGAATACAGTGGGTGAGGACATATTTCTTGCAACCACTGAAATACTTTATATTCAACACTGTTGTTTCTAGGTGCCTCGTTATGGTTTTTTCAGTCTTTAATCTTTGATATGGACTTCTATTCCACTGGTAAAACTCTGTAATGGGTTGAATGCAGAAAAGTGCATTGTGGGTAGCATTTACAGAGCACCAGAGTGTCAGGGCTGTGCAGGTGCCTTTATTGTGTGGTGTTACAATTCCATTAACTCACTGCCGTTTCAGTATAGTGTCAGAGAGGACCGATCAGGGAACGTCCCGTCTTTTTCATCACTGTAAAAACAGAGTGAGAGTGAACATTTGGAGGTACAGTGTAATCTGAGAGTGTGTGAAACATACACATTCTCATGCTCACAAAAGTCCACATGGTCCGCTGCTTAAGGACCAGAGGCTGAGCAGTTCCCTGTCCGATGAGGTTAGGTGTGATTCGGGAAGGGTTCCTGGGTTAGAAGATGTCAAGACACATGCTCCAGTCTTGTCTGTCCTTTGACTCCCAGTAACCTCCCTTGTACACAAAGTTTGTCTCTCCAGTGACTGAGTCCCTCCTCTGGTGAAACCATAACGGCTGGTAGCCTTCATATTCTTTACCTGGGGACAGAAGCACAGAGGTTATACAACCGCATACATCATTTGATCCTCCTCTAGTGGAGAAGCCACACATGCAGGCAATTCACTGAGCAATCAGGTCACCTTCACACTAATGCATATATGGGAAGCAATCAATCGCTGCATTTGGGATAGCTCCAAATGTAAAGTGATCTGTAACGGTGAACAATTGAACCCAAAGGTGGCAAAAAAAAAAATAATGAGCATGTTTTGTGCAATGTAAACATCTGGAGCAATCATGGCGAAGAAGGAAATTCTAATCACAGCTTTGAAACTCCCGGAATTAAATAATGAATCTCTTTCTTATAAACTAGTCAAAATAAGGGAGAAATTGCAGATTTTGGATGTATGAACATTTGTGGAGATGTAACAATTTGAACCCAGCACAGTAACTCATTTGGTGTTCCCTTTACAAAAACATAGTATGTATTTTTATTAAATGAACAAAGCTTAAATCAAAGTGCACCAGAAAAATGCCCAAAAAGAGAATTGAAGTGCAAATGAATCACTTGCTAATGTGGCTTCACCATAGCACACTGAGGATACTTGTAGATGTTAAAGTCATATCTATTATCACATGTAACATATTACTGAGGCCAGTTCTGAATAAAAATGTCACATGTATGCAGGAAAAAGCCTTTTTTTTTTTTTTTCCTGAGTCATTATTTGGATAAGTAGACATGAGAGGGGTATCATGCAGCTCCCACACAGAGGCAAACCACACAGAGGACACACAGGGATGGTGTGTGTGTGTGTGTGTGTGTGTGTGTGTGTGTGTGTGTGTGTGTGTGTGTGTGTGTGTGTGTGTGTGTGTGTGTGTGTGTGTGTGTGCGTGCGTGTGCGTGTACATGTGGCAATGATGCACAACAGAGGGGTACAGGGCAACCCCCACTCACCAGAGTCATAATCACACTCTGACCATCAATAGAGGGAGGAAAAGAAAGACACGTCATGGGTACATTGAATACAATCTAGCCTACACACAACACATACACAGGAATGCCACCAGGATGAAACGTTCCTGCTGAGGTCTCAGACTGGCTTTGATTATTATTTGATTACTGTTGACTTATGTTAAGCCCTGCTTTTTGCCATTTAATAACACTTAAACTCTTGTTGATAATGAAATAAAGAATTTGTATAGCTCAACAGCTACTACCTATCACGTATTTTATGTCATACTTTGGTTTGAGTTCTGTCTTGGTAGTTTATCCCAGTAGAGGGCCTCTAATGTCAAACAAGGCATACTTTAGATGCATATAAATGTAAATATGTTAAGCTTTATTGCAATAGAGTTGCAAAGGGGGGAGGACCAGGTCAGGTGGTTCTGGGTTTTTCCCCACAACAAACTTTTCTTTTCATGATATTGTATGAAGACATGGCAGAGTCTACTAAATGGACAGTTTAAAGCCCTTCTCCCACAGTTGTGTCGAATGTCTGTTTCCCTGTTGATGAGTGTTTACCCTGTCATTAACCAGAACCAGCGAGAGGAGCGTTATACACAAAACACAATTGTAATGGGAAGGAAACACGATCTGACGGGGGAACAGAGTGCGGCACAAGACTGGGTTGAGGGAGTACTTTCGGCAGTGGAAAACCAAATCCATAGAGAGTCGAAAAGAGTAGAGCCGGTACCATCAGTGGATATGCTCCTCAACATTACTATAGACTGATAGTTTTAAATATTTCTGCCTCATTTGGTATGTAGCTTCAGCTGCTACAGAAAATAGGATAGTGATGTGTAAAATCAAAGCTGTGGTGAACAAAACAAAAACACTGCGCTATAGTTGCTGCAGTCTCCTAAAAATTGTCCCAGAATCCCAAAGGGAACTGATTAATACTGCTTAATGTATTATAAGGTACAGCATAATATTTAGTTTTTAGCCAAACGAACTTCTAGCTCAGTGATTGGATGGTTTTTTTATTTACCTAAATGCTCCAAGGGGCATAGTTAATCGCTCTACTTGTGTTTATACACAGACTTTCATCTTTGCTTTTTAATGAAAGAATCCGGTATTTTCGAATTCACTGGTTTTTGTTCTGATTATCTAACTTAGAGAATTCGTCTTAGAGAACTCACATTGTCTAATCAGAAAATAATTGTTGCAGGAACCCTGGATGCATAAAATAACTTCTCCCTCTTTGCAACTTTATGTCCTTTCCCTTCCTTTTTTCTTTCTTCTTTATCATCTCTTGTCTTTCACTCAGCTAATCAGACATCACACTCCCTGTTCTCTATATCTTACCTTCATCCAGAGCGTCCGAGGCCTCTGCTTCCCTCCTCCTTCTCACCGCCCTTTGTTTCTCCTCTAGTCTCTGTTTCTCTGAGTTTGCTTCATCCCATCGTCCGTCCTCCATTAGCCTCTGATCTGGCCTCAGGCGGCTGTCGGTCACCCCCACTGCTTCCTCCTGCTCATTGAGGGTCAGTGCCAGTGCTGAAAAGTAGTACATGTTCTCCGCATTTTCCCTGAAAAAGTAAGGGAAATTTTACAGGAGTTATACTGTGATATTCTACAATCAATGATATTGATTGGACATTGCAGCTGTTACACAACAACTTTGTAATTGACTGTTGTAATTGAGGCTGATGGGATGTGGGATGCACTTACGGGAGAGGGTATTTCTTCCACAACAGTTTGGGGGACAAAGTCTGATAGACAGTCTTCTGTTTGCCCTCTGATCCACTGCCCCCTCTGCTGCTCTGAATGATCTTGGCACTCTCCATTTTATCATCCCAAGTACCAGAGAGGATGTAGTGAGCCTGGCCCCCACTGTCTGCCACCACACCTGTCACCTGAAACCAGTGAAACAAAATCAGTAAAGAGACACCACGGCCTTTTCCCCTAACATTAAGCACTGAAATGCACTGTTCTCTAGGCAGAACATCAATATATTTATTTTCACTTATCTCAAATCAGATCCTACAAAACAGGCAGCGTTGTGCTCCAAATTTAGATAATCGTTATAACTCCAAAGAAAGTTACTTCACTGACACACGACCCCATACATTGTGTTTCAACAATGCTACTAACCAGCTGTACGGTTGCTGGTACTGTCCAGCAGGAGGCAGCATCACACAAATGAGCGCTACACCATATGGCATCATGCCAGGGTTCGGGTATAAGCCAAGTGTGAAAAAAGGAGGTATTTACCTTCCGTGGAACATCCCTGGAGAAATAACTGTAGGGAGAAAACTTGAGCTGGCAGGTCTCCTTGGTCCTGTGATTCACAATCTCAATGTCCCCCGACTACACAAAGGCAGACACAAACAGGAGCAGAAAAACAGACAAACACACACACACAGAATGATAACGTATGATTTTACAGTATATATCATTTTACTATTTCACAGTGTGTTTATAGCAGAGGAAAACAATCTTGAACTAAACTTGGTAAACAGGTCAGAGGAGGTGATTTGGACTGAAACTTGGCAGAGTGCATCCTGCTTTGTTCTATTTTTAAGGCCCTTAAAACCTATTTCATTAATCAGCTTTATCCTGCAGTATAGGCAGGTATATAAAGTACAATGTGTTTTGAGGTGCTTTAAAGGTACCATGTAGAATTTTTGACAACGAGTGCAGCTGCAGAGCAATGTTTTGATGAGCAGGTCTTTGTATCATTTGTATGTGTTTGACCAGCTAAAGGTCAAATATGAACAAAGAGTGGCACGATAAACATTTTCTGGCCACTGCATTGTATCATACCTTTCAAGTCTCACATTTAATTGTTTTTGCAGCATCAAACAGCCGTGAAATGAAAATCTTGAGGATGGTCACAAGACAAAATTTCTACTGGCAACCTTATTTAGAAAATATATATTTAATGTCCGTTCCATGTAGATTACCATCTCTTGCTTCAGTTGTGTACTATTGCCAATGGTGCCTGCTGGTAAATTGGCCAGCAGTAGGAGAATAGTTTCTGGAGTTTAGTATGGAGTTATTTGGCTGACCTCGTTCTGCACCAGCGGGCAGCACAGTGGCACAGCGATGTATGGAGTTAGTAAGAAAAGAATATAATGAATGGATAAAGCAAAACGATACATTGTAAAATTTTTTGAGATATTTCCTCAGTCGACAACATGAAGTCAGAGGGAGGAATTTATGCCTAAAGTAAAAATAACCATAAAATACTTTTTGGGTAAATTTTTATCCTAAATATTATTCCAAAAAAGTAAAACTGCATTTTTTTTTTGTCATTTTTTTTTTATAGATATAACATTTTGTACACATTTTGTTTTAGTGCTACAGCTGAACGTACATAAAACTTGGCAGGGAACCTTTAACGAAGAAATGCCATAAATATCCAGTAAATTTAGGATATTCGTAAATACTATTCAATATTACTATTATTATAATTTATAATTATTATTATATTGCTTTGGTTTAATTATTCAGTCACATACATGCTAACACAAACACACACTGACAGACAGATTGATATGACACACTTCCTTATGAGCGGGAACAGGAAAAGGACAAAGAAAAAAGGTGGCAGTGGGAGGGGGAAAAACAAGAATTACACTTCTAAACGGACACAATCCCACAGAGACAGACAGATATACACATGTGAAGCCGGCCCCTCCCACCTCCTCCCCATATATAACTGGGCCATCTCAGAGAAAGAAGAGGCTGTTATTATTTTAGGGTGTTATTAGAGATCAAAGCTGAAGATAAATCCCCAGAGATCGTGAAGCTCCTTATTCATGTGCTGTAAGGCTTTGCACCGATTCCCTTCTTAGCACTCGACTTTGTTGGTCTGTTACACTCCCTTCTGCAACATGGGAACAAAACATGTCTACACGCTGCTCTGGAAAGTCTGGGGTATTAAGGCAGGCTAGTGGGTTTGGAGCTGTGGATGAATGGGTACCAGTGAGAACTACACATAAACAGACCTGGTCAATCCACAGCTTGCCCACAATTATGTTGTGTACTGTGGAGGTGACCTTTCTCCACACATAGTGGTTCCCGCTGGAGTGGAACTGAAGGTGAATGGCACCTGGGGACACAGAGACAAAAGACTATAAGAGAAACGAAATATCACATCTGCTTTGTTGACAATCTGCAGTTGTAGACCTGAAAACAATGCGTTTATGGGTCGGGTTTGTGATTTTAAATCTGTTTGTGAACATGATCAATTCAACCTGCAGCAAATTAAAAAGGTGTTGTGTCATCAAACACATTAATGCCTTGTGCACAGGCAATACATTTCCACCTACTTCCAATCTGACCTAACGCCAGGAGATTTATAACATGTATTTCTTCACAATAAACGCTTTCCGCCAAAGAGTTTATTTATATTACATGGCACCTCACAGCAGGCGTATAACAGGAAGTGAGAGAAGTCAGATAAATACTGTACCCCTGCATCCTTTGGCTAGACCTGCATCAAAATCAAATCTCTCATTTATCTGCGCCAGCACACTGCTGCTCTTTGTTCTTCTGGTGCAATATAGAGCTCCCCTTATACGCATATTTATGTATGTGTCAAAGGGGTCATAAAACCTTCCTAATTCATTCTTGCACCTTTTCCTCCAGCTTCAGATTGTATAGCAGGCAGATCAGTGGTCTATTCCCCTTAAGTGGGTTGGGGAGTCTGCATTGACTAAACTCTAGTGCAGTCTGCATGATGGAGCTTTTATTTACACATTAAAATAAATAAAATTATAAATTATAAACAGTTTGTTAACTTCCCAGCTGAATGTGAAATGTCTTACCCAGAGGCATTATGGAGAGGTATTTGCCACGGAACTTGCTGGCGATGGTGATTTCCTGCCGTAAGGTCCAGCCTCTTTGGGAAATCACATGATGTGCAGCTGCAGGGGGATGATGGCTCACCTGAGAGGACATATCGACACAAAGGTTAAGTACAATACAGGAATGTGTTCAGATAATCTGACAACACTTATTGACATGTTTGTAGAACGCAGTCTGAGCTTGTGTACCTCAGTTTGTGTGTCAAATACATGCGAGCACTTCAGGGAGTTTTGTAAACAAAATCTCCCAGTGGCTATGCTGTTACCTGCTCACACAGCGAGCGGTAGCCAAACTCCTCCAGGCGATCGAGCTCGTAGGTCTCGCCCAAGAGGGGGTTGAAGGGTTTGGCTGTCCTGTGCACTGTGGTGGAGTAGGAGGAGACGGAGAAGGCAGCGACCAGGCACATCTGCTCCAGGGAGGACTCGCAGCGTGCTGCCTTGTCGAGAAGCTCGTGATACTCCAAGTCCTCTGTGAGACGTTGCAGCATCGACAAAGGCTCATTGAAGTTTACCTGAATGGAAGATAAAGGAGTGAGACTCACGAGATTCATGCAGATTTATGTTAACCTGTCAGCAAGAGGAAAGACCATGCCTTGTACACTTACAGGCATGGGGATTTTAGAGAGCTCCTTGCCGATGCAGTTCTTCATAATGCTCCACAAATTGAGGGAGTAATTGGGCTTGTCTGGGATATGAGTCCGCCTCTGTCTGCGGGGTAGCAGCTCCTTTCCAGACACATCATTACAGCTTGGAGACATCTGGGATCACGTGGGGAGAAATGGTGGATATACAAGTTTGAGAAAATACTGCATGGACAGCCTGGCAGCATATCACCAGACAGTGACAGAGCAAGTGAAAGACAGGAGGAGAGGAGAGAAGACACAAATGTGTAAGAGATAGAAGAAGAAGCAGGGGAGAGTTGAGGAGGAAGAAGAACAGATGTTTGACTGGTAATTATGATTTAGTGGAATGATGCAACTATATTTTATTGGCACTACAGGAGTGACAATGACACTGCAGGAAACACATACGAAGGATGTGAACATATCTGTCTGTGAGTACGGGATGAATGCAGGACAGGGAAGAAAGCCAGTGAGAACAGCGAGTGAAGACATTACATAACTATATCAGTGAGATGTGAGCTTTGCAGTGGCACAAATGAATCTATATCGGAGGTTACTAAAATCAGCAGTGTTCACAAATGTATTAGTCAGACTTGTTAGGAAGATGGGACGTACATGGTCGTCCTGGTTCCAGTCACTGGGCTGGCCTCCACTCGCTCCGCTCAAATTACTCTGAGATCGCCTGGAATAGGATGAAAGTATTTTCTACAATGAGCACTAGACACACACAATCATAGACTAAATGCCACTCACTGTCTTGTGTCTCTTTTACATCCACATGTGATACAAACACAACACACACAAGGAAGGAAAGAGATTGCTGGGTATTTCAGATGAATGCTGTGTAATGGTTTTCATCAGTCTTAATGGTGCTACTGGAGCTGAGGTAAATGTAGCAAGAGACAAAAACAAAGATTGTGTTTTTTGGCTGCAGGAAAGCAGACGTGTGAGAGTTATGTTATTTTTATTTATATAACACAGAGTTAACACATCTGACAAAACTCAGGAGTAAGGGACAAGTCATTCTTTAATTTGTGTCACACCATGAGCCTTGTTCAACTGTCAATAAATAAAAAAACATTTAATAAAGAGCATGGATCACTGTGTGAGACTGACCTGTGCTGTGTGTTCTCACTGGCAGTCACTGTGATGAATGCAGGGGAATCCTCCATGGCATCAAAGTACTCTGTATCCTCATCTTCATCACTTGCCTCTTCTTTGCGCGACCTCTCACTCCCTTCAGTTTGGACATACACACAAACATCAAGCAAAACTAGCAAAACCATCTCATGGTGCTGACTTCGTATTCCACAAAGTTCAGGAGAGAGGAGCGTATAATCACATACCCATGGCGATTAATCATGGAATAATCAGCTTAGTAAAATTAGCAATGTTCCTGCTGGTTAACTAGTCTGAATGATGCAAGCTCCTCAGGGTGTGCTTCTCACATTTAGTATCCAACATTCAATACTCCAAATGTTCAACGATCCATCATGTGCATAAACTAGCTTTCAATAGATCCTTTTATTACATAATCATAGTGCTTCATAATGCAGACTGATTCTTTTTATATATTTTTTTAAAGGAGGAGAAAATAATGACTGGTACTCGCTAATGGTCCTCACCACTCTTTATGTATATTTAATAAAGACTTGCATTTGCAGTAAGCAATTGAATAACTCTACCCTCCAAATAGAAAGTACATTAAGACAAAACAATAGCCTTGTCTGCATCCCCACCAGGGACACTCAACAGGGTTATGAAATGTTTTTTTCACCGCTTTTTAAAAGGACAAAACACTCATCTCTCAGCCGTTGTTTGTAGGTAATGACATAAATGACAAAATCGTATAAAGAATAACCAAAGTTTGACCCGACTGTGGTTACATAACTTCCTCATACTTCAACAACATAGAAAGCCTATCCATCAACGGTGTCCTCCTCTCTGTATCTTTAAGCTGTGCTTTATGAAAGTTGCACTGCTTCCTGTTTTGGTAATTGAATTGTATTTTCACAAATGAATAGTGCAGTAATTTATCTGGAGAGTAAAGTGTTGCACTAAATGTGAAGTGGGGTCACTTTAGTCATTAAAAGTCGATGAGTTTCTTCTTGTTGAATGCAATAATAGATGTACCTTATGTCCAAAACAATGGTCAGAGATTTGAAACTAAAAAGGGGCTCCAGAGTAAAGATCACTGGGTCACCAAAATCAAGTTTCTTGGATGGATATTTTGGTTATAGGTAAGCAAACAAGAAAACATACAAT
Source organism: Brachyistius frenatus (assembly GCF_029030835.1). Classification (NCBI taxonomy): domain Eukaryota; kingdom Metazoa; phylum Chordata; class Actinopteri; family Embiotocidae; genus Brachyistius; species Brachyistius frenatus. Next base: position 435,603 of record NW_027210866.1, read on the forward strand.
AGTAAACAGACTGACAGAAGAGACCGCATGACCTACAGTCCTTGGTTAAGGTCATTAGCAGGTCTAACTTAAGTATCATCCAATCTAACCTTCTGACACAACTTAAATTTCCCTTCTTCCACATGAGGAATGTCTATAATATTGAGCCTGAGGCCACACATGACTTTTAGCCAGTGAAATGAGGGCCACACAAAGACTCAAAGCAGTAAGTAACACACAGACAATCAGTCTCACCCTTGTTGGTGGTAGGAGCACTGGGTTTGCTGGAAACAAGCGTCGGTACTTCTCTCCACGCTCGCTCCAGGCTGTTATGCTGCTTGGCTAGCTGCTCAATGGTCTCCTCTAGGTGGGTACGTTGCTCTCGCTCATACTGCAGCGCCCGCTGCCATCTCCTACTGTGAGTCTCAGCGAGGTCCAAGAAGTCTCGACACGCCTTGGGGAACACATGTGCACAAGTACATCATCACACAGACAGCATTGAAACAGATCTGGAATAAAAAAAAAAAAAAATGTATTCTGAAAAAAATGCCCTTTACAATTCTTGACAAGGTAAAAGTTAACTTCTACTGACAGATTAGATTTTTGCATTAAAATACGACAGTAAATTTGGGTTTCACCCAACTTTTGTCAGGAATTTTCAGTGCGGTTTGAAAAAACATTAAAAACCATGAGGCTTCACAATATAATTTTTCCCGGCATTTGGGAACAACATGAAAGATAACAAGAAACATTAGGATGGAAAAGGGTATAAAGAAATTAGTGTCACTCATTGTAATCAAGGTTGTTTATCACCACTTTTTGAGAAATCATCAATATGTTAATTGGCTATCTGCAAAGCATTCTGGGTCTCCCTGCTGTGTCAAATGCACCACGGAGCAAACTGTAAAAATATCAGGGACTGATGAGCTCCAGTTAAAACCTCTGATTGCATAGCAGACTATTTTTAAGTCAAGAGGGGGCATCATTGTCACGGTTCTGCTTTTACTGCGGAGACAAAGAGGTTACTTCAGATCCCACATATATTACATGTCAGCATTTGCTGGCTCTGCATCATATGTCAGACAGCTTTGGTTTATAGTAAGCTCAAAGGTCAATGAAACTACATAGCACCTCTCAGCTGACTACATACGTACATGATGAAAATGTCACGTGATGGCCACTGAACAGTCAGCAGGAGGGATAAATCCTTTTGAAACTTGCGACTGAATTCTGTAGCACTTTGTGGGGGCTCATTAGAATTCCCACCAGACTGCATCAGAACATCATTACATATGCTCTATGGTCATTTGGAGCAAATGTCTCTTTGGTCCCTGAGCCAGAGGGGCTGTTGAGTGTTTGCTAGAACCACTCAGATTAAGTTTTGGCTCGAGGCAGAAAACTGGAGGGAGAAAGGTTTCATACAGCTCAACTAATCCCTGTTCTCTGTCTGGTGAGAGCAGTCCGGATGTACAGTTCAACCTTTAGGCAGCAGGAAGAGGCACAAAGATGCAGTAAAACCTGATTCTTTCCTTCATCTGTTGAAAGATAAACAGCCCTAGAACTCTTATCTCTCACACACACACACACACACACACACACACACACACACACACACACACACACACACACACACACACACACACACACACACACACACACACACACACACACACACACACACACACACACACACACACACAATATTACATTGATACACTGACATTATTGGTTGTCACTGTATACAATTAAAAGATTGATATATTTTTAGTTTTATTTCAAAAAACACCTTAAGGGAATATACCGAATGACGATACCAATTTAAGTAATTAGTTAGAGCTACAACTAAACTAGCTATTTTGTCCTCCTGAATGGGGGGGGGGTAAGTTCTACATAAAATATTTTTTCATTATAATACAGTAGTAATGATATATCATATATTCTCACTCTTTACAATGTAGCCCTGAAAAAGAAACTAACATTTTGTTCAATAAATATTTTACAATGAAAACCTAATAACACCGATCTTCAATCAAAAAAAAATCTCTTACCTTATGCAGTCGTGCTTGAACTGCCTAAACATCAATGTCTGAGTTTCACTTTAAATGTCACAAGTGTGACGTTGTGGTCCACTTCCTCAGATACAACCATGATATGAAACTCAAGTGCTCACTCAAAAAAACGTATGACAGTTCCACTTTTTTTTAATGCTGACTCTCCAGTACAAACACAGACTGCATGTGACTTCCGGTGTTAGGAAGATCGGGTTGATAGGGGCTAAAGACATGAATGGGCATGCAGGAGTGGATATGCAAGTAAGAGTTGGCATTAGCAGTCATCAGTGTCAAATTAAAAGTCCTGGTGAACTCTGCAGAGAACTTGAGTTAAGCTCCATGTCGGCGGTGAATGAGCTGGAGAGCGACCCTCTCCCCTGGCTGGGGTCAGATCACTGACAGCATGCAGTTGTGGCTTTTCCTTATGGTCCTTTCCTCTCCTATATTCCCTCTGTATATGTGTAGCCCAATTTCCTTCATAAAGCATGTGAAAACTACAATTACATTTCAAGGCAAAGTACATGTCTTCACAGGGACTGAACCCATAGCTGCATAAACTCAAAATCATATCTCCTGCTCTGCTCTGCACTTGAAAAGAGCCATTTACAAGACCAAAAAAATACTACATGGCGTTTGCGGCAGTATTACTTCCTCATTAGAAGCACATTCTTGGCAAACCAAATGTCATTTTAATGAGCTAAGCAATCTAAGAGGGTCTTGCTAGTCCAGTAAGTTTCATTTTCCTATACCAATTAATAAAAGAAAGGATGATAAGGTGTTCATCATTTTGAGCAATGGCAACAATTTCAGTGCACCCTTTTTTTCTTATTATAAAACTATGATTCAAGTCACCTAACAAGCTGTATTAACACATACTCATATTAAGAGTAATAATCTCATACAACCTGAATTAAAAAAAAAATGGGGGTCATAATTGCAGCCTAAATCCAACTAAGTCTGACAGAATTATTTTTACCTACAACAACCACAGACAGCATAAAACAAAGAAGCGGCAAAGTATTTGTCCAACATGCATTGTAGCCAAAATTAACAATCACTGACCCCAAGATCAAAGCCACTGAGAGAAGCCGGGAGCAAGGTACACCTTGTATGATTGTCTGATTTAGTCAGAGCAGGTCTGTCTTTCCAACTGTTGTCCAGAAGGCTTTGACATTCCTCACCAAGCAGGGAGGGTTGAGGGGTAGGAGAGGGGGGGGGGGGGCAGGGGCTATTCCTGTCACCCCCACCCACTGTCATATCTTGTGTCACTGCTTCAGGACCTCAACCCTCCCTGACCACACTGCAAAGCCCAGGGTATTTACCAATGAGGAAAGTGGAACAGGACCAGCTACACGAGAGCACTTCTTAGTCTGATGGTAGACCCAATATTTGCTAGTAACTGAATACCTGAACATGTTTGTTGTTTGTTTTGTTTAATAAGGCTGACAAGGTGAAAAATGTGCAATATGTTATTCTAAAGAAGATTTTAGCCTCTAAAAGAGGTTAAAGGAAGTTAAAGGTTAAAATCAAAAGTTAAAGGTTTAATTTGGTAAGTTTTGCTTTATTTAAATTAAAAATCTAAGGACAGAGTTTAAAATTTGTTAATTCGTATTCACGGTGATATTAATTTGACTTGTCTTAGTTGAACAACAGCAGAGATGATGGTAATTCTTAACCACAGGAAGTTTTTTTGAACTTTACTAAGCTGCATGCACAAGAATCCCCATCACCTCGGCAATTACAGACTACAATGTTAGAGTAGGTTTAATAGGACCTGGTGGGGTGTAAAACTGCATGTCTAAACCTGCGGTCTCCAGGCCTGCAGCCGAGTGGCTCTTATTAAACATGCCACAGTGAGAAGTGATCTCATCTCTCAACACTCGCTAACCAGGACATTACAGACGACTGTCATTCCTGTCACATTGATCATGCCAAAGCATGCCGCACGCAGATCACTCGCTGCTCACTGCTGCTGCATCTTGCTGTGGGGTCTGTCCCAGCTACTTACATTGATCATAGCATTGGAAGTGATGCGGAAGAGGGTCGCTCGCTCGTTGACTGCCTTGATCTTCTCTCCTCCTTCCACAGGAACTTTCAGGCCTTCGAGTTCACTCAGGGAACGCTGCAGCGCCGCCCCGTGCTTGGCGATCAAGTCATTACATGTGCTGAGGTCATCGAGCTTGCTGACGAGGATCTTCAGGGTGCCCTGAATCTCGCTGCGGTCCGACTGGGATGTGGGCTCCTCGTCCCCCGAGTCATCTGGAAGGAGGAAGTTAGAGGTCACAAAAAAAAAATGAATGAAGACAAATTATGCATTTAATGACATTCTTGGGAAATTTCCTACAACATATTTACAAAAATAAATATGTGCATACCCTTCTTTTTTTTTTTAAACTGATACTTCCCATTAGCTATGCTTTAACTTGATTTGCACCATTGAAAACACATATCTGATTTCTTTATTGCTCACTGATCTCCAGCAGCAAATCTCCCACATAACTTAATACAGACACTTAAAGAAAGAAGACGACTGTGGCCTTAGTTGGTGAAGATGTAGGAAGTCACAATGCCACAGCTCAGTTTTACATTCTTTTGTCTTAATAGCATGTTGTTCATTAAAGATTAAACATAAACATTGATTAAATGATGAAAAGATGAATCATTTAATATTTATTTGTTCCAATCATATAATTTGTGTTAATTGGACAGCTGCTCGTCTAATTTTACAGATGTTTTCTTGACACATTAAATATGACTCCTGTAATGGCAGAAATCCTTGGAAGGTTATCAAACATAAAATATGGACAGCTCGCCCATACCTATGAGCCATTGCTGCAGCAGCTGCCTGTCCCTATGATATTCCTAAAGAGAGGTTACTCAAGGTTAAACAGAACATACGAGAACAGTGTTGCAGTGTCAGCTCTACATTACACACACGCACGCACGCACACAACCGCACACAACCGCACACACACACACACACACACACACACACACACACACACACACACACACACACACACACACACACACACACACACACACACACACACACACACACACACACACACACACACACACACACACACACACACACAGAAAGACAGAAATATACCAGTGGTAAGACCTGGGTCCATAAACAGCCTACTGATATCTTAAAAGCAACAAATCCAAAAAGAGAGCAGAACAACATATCTACAGAAAAGAATAGGAGGTATAGACAAAAAGAGAATAATAAACTCCATTATGAACTTAAGCGGATGAAAAAGAGGCATACAGGAAACAAGTGGAAAGAGTGGAGGGTGGCATACAAAACAAAACAAGCCCATATGTTGGGGATAAATCAAAAGGACCAGCATCAATTCTGGTATATCGTAGCATGCTAAAAGCTAACAAGCAGTAGGAAATGGAGAAACCGAATGAAAACAGACTGAAAATGAGAATGAAGAGACTGTTTATTTCAACATGGAAAATATACTGCTGTAAAAGGCGAGGTTAAAAGTTTGAGAGTGGAGAGAAAGTTACCCGGCAATCCCCATCCCCCCCGCTGACTCTCTAACGCTCTCATGTCTACAAAGTGCTTGACACATTAAGCAGAAGGCACCCCAGCATGCAAAGTATGCTTTGTAACATTGAAAAGGTCTGTTATGGAGCTGATAGGAGGGACTGTCACAGTCTTGGTGAGAGGCAAGACTATAGCAACACTTTCTCCTCAGAACATGGCAGCTGGCTGTGACCTCGCAGTGAAAAAGACTATCACTTCTGTCAAGCCTATTTACACCATTTATACCATGCAAGTATAACATTAACATGGGCCTCCTCCTGGAGGATGGTAGCAGCCTGGCAGTCTCAGGTCTACATCAATATCAGTTCATATTTGACTGGGAACTCTCTCCTCTGAGAAACAAGCCACACAGACACATTCATGTTGGACCAATCCAGATGATTCTGCGAATTAAAAAAAAAAATTAAAAAAAAAAGCTTCAATTCCAATGTTTCCAAAATAGTTTCACATGTAATAATCACAACCTCCTGTAACTTTTTAAATCCTACAGGAAACATTTTGCGACTCAGGCTTTTTAGTATAAGTGACTATTCTAAATAACGACGACAGCCTCAAAGGTCGAGGCCGACACCCAATTTTGAGGCCAAAACCATTATAAATATTGCAGTTCAATTTTGGATCATTTCATAAGTCAAACAATTAACTAGGAATCAAATTAAAAAATGTCTCAACAACTACTGGATAGATTGTCATGAAAACCTTTACAGATATTCATAGCTCTCTCGTAATGCCTTTTTCCTCATCGCCGGACTTGTTATCCAGTGCTAGCATGAGATTGACGCTCGTGTTTTTTAGTGAAATATCAACACAGTTGTTGGAAGACTTGACACAAAAAGTGTGTTCAGATATTCATGCCCCTCTCAGGATGAATTGCAATAGTTATTTTTTTTTTTTTAAGGTTTTAAAAAGTCAAAATATGAATTTGTTCAGAGGTTTGATTTATACCTGCAAAAACTCAGCTGCACTTTGTGTTTAGTCATAATTGGTAAATGCTGGCATGATACATAAACATCATATTCACATTATACCAGCTAAACATTAGCATGTTAGTATTTAGCTGAAAGCACCCCTGTGCTGAACTGCAGCCTCACTGAGCTACTAGCAAAGCGTGCTTTAAAACAAATCTTTGGCATCTCTGGGATTTGTTGTTCCTTATTAGACGACATATCACTTCACTTTCATGCATACACAACATCAATTGGTGGTATTTTTTTTTTTTTTTTTACGGTAAAGTGCAGTGTCATCAGCACTGCCTATATGCCAAAGTTAATACATATCATGCAAGCTAAAACTGGGTAATAACATTAGCCATGACAATATAGCAGTGATGCTAATGCACAGCACAACAAGTCTCCTGTGCCACTGAGAAAAAGGGGAAAAACACAAAGGAAGAAAACAAATCTCTCACCATGTTTGCATTCCTGGGCGTCCATTTTCACCCAAAGGTAACCAAAGTTTAGGCACACACACAGACCACTGAGCTATAGTCCCTGAGGTAGAGTGGAAACATGTTGAATAGGCTTTCAGAGAGACATAACTGTCTGGTCATTAGACAAGAGAGACAAAAACTAAACAGTCCAGCCAAAGGTCAGTCCAGCAGCCCTGCAGCAACAACAAAACTCAGAGGAAACCTGGATTTGAAAATGACTCTAGCTTCTACCCATTACCAGTCAGAAATAGAGAATCAAATTCCACAGACATTCAATAAGGTCACTGCAGAGAAAACGCAGGTAAAGAGGATGAAAAAGCTGACGACGTAAGGTCGGAAAATTGACTGGGGTGTGTGTCGAGAGGCTGCAGTGCCGACGGAAGCAGGAGACAGTGAAAGAGGTGAGATGAGAAAAGCCAAAGACAAAATTCAGAGAGAGTCGGGCAGCATAATGAGATCAGCGTGGTATTGATAAAGCGTGACTGTAGCAGAATAGATTTAAACAGATCAATTAGCTGGCAAGTTGCTGTAGTTTAGAACTTCCTCCCAACAGGCAGTAATTAGCCTGCCGGAACTATTTGATTGGATCAATTTAAGTATATGACTCAGATCAAAATTAAATGAATCATACAGAATATTTAACATTTACGGGACAAGTTATGGGGAGCATGTTGTTTTTATATTTTTTTTCAGCATTTTATAAATGTCGATATAACATTTTCAAAATTAATTTCAGCATTAGAACTTGGAAAAAGTATTTATTTCACAGTTTGAAGGCAAACAGACATAAATGAAAAACTGTTTCTGGGGGAAGTAAAAGTAAAGACTGCTGAATGTTTTTCTGTTAATTTTGTAGAATAAGGAGAATTATACATTTGAACCCAAATTTGAACATGTAGCATTGGATTTGGAAAATTATGACAGCTTTTCATTTTGATCTAATCCCTGTCAAATCAAGCCAATTACTGCAATCATTGTTGTAAAATTGTGTATCGAACATGGACAAAACCGAATGAGTACATATGAAGTGCCAGAGACAAGCAAGTTGTTTTTTATTGCAAACTTCTTCCAAAAACTAATTTTATTTGTAACAGCTGAGAGAGTACAACATAAATGGGACTTTGTTCAAATCAGGGCATGATGCATCTATAGGCCTCAAGTTTATTTTGTAAGTTGTATGTCAGTAAGGAGCAGAAAAAGAAACACGGGAGGCTGACCCTCTTATTGAAATAAAACAGCAACATAAGATAAAACTAAAACTCACCCCTAATGCTCTGCATCACGTCCACCTTCGAGAGTGTGAAATTACATAGCGGGGTCTGGCTAAAGTAGAACATGGTTAAGCAAAGACATTTCCAGAACTGCAGTGAAGCCTTGCTCATATTCTTCACCCTCATTCTGCCAATGAGTTCAGCGGCTCACAGTGATGCCACTTAAAAATAAACTGTCACATGTACCAAAGCACTTTTGTTTAGAAGAGACTTTGCTTGCGGCTCATCGCCCGGAAAAACTAAATCTATCTCCAAAACCGTACCGAAGTAAACTGTGAGGCACAAGATTTTGGCTGTCGGCTTCACGGTGGTAACAGGCCTGCACCTCAGAGGAGGAGCCAGAACACAAAGCTTTCTACGTATAAGTATGTCAGAAATGCCCTTTCTGCAAAGTCCTTTCAGTTCACTGAGTCCGATCCATATATAATCAACAAAATGCCAAGCAGTCCCAGACAAGTTTGAATACTGCAGATGAAAAGCATTTAAGATGCTCAAACATATTCTTGTTCGCTCAGGCCTGGAGGAGGAAGTGAATATTTAGTTTAACACTACACCTGTGTCAATACACAGCCTCTATCCATGCTGTTTGTCCATCAGTGTCCTCGTCTAGCCCGCCCACTCGCATCTCCAATACCTTCCCTCTCGGCAAGATGCAGATGCAGATGGATGGGTTCCTGTAGCCAAGTCAATGACATGAGGCAAGACCAGGAGCCCATCAGCACGCCGGTCATTCCTCAAGGGCGGTCTACCACCCTCCTTCCCCTTACAACATACCACCTCGAATAATACCCTGCATTCATGCAAATGAAAGTGTGTTTCCCGTTTCTACCACTGCACCCTCCTTCTCAGATGACAGAATTTAAGGAAATATCTGTGTCTTGTGCGAGCTGAGACACAAGCTTGTAGATCACAGCTCATCAAATCCCAATATTTCAGCACATAAACCCACATCTATCTCGCGCCTCGACATGTACATAGCTTCTCCGTCCTTTACTCCTTCCCTATTGTCCATCTTAGTGTTGAGCACAAAAGTGTTGAGTGAGGAGAAAAAGGGAGAAAGCAGGAGAGTAGGCGGTGGGAGGATGTAATTGGCTGAGCAGTAGTCTGCTATCTCGCTGTCAGAGCTCATCTCTCAGCTCGTCCCTGAGGACGGGCCGTCAGATCGGCGGAGACAGGCCGCCGGCTGACAAAAAGTCACCCTGTGGCAGAAAGACGAGCACAGGAGAAATGTACTACCCCTCTGGATTTAAGATGTTATTTAAACATACTGCAAGGCCTCATTAGAGGGGACACTAGTGACCTGTATTTTTGCTAGTACAGAGCTTATTTCTATCTGTAATGTTCATTACAGTTCTACATCTTTTTACAAGTCATAATCAGCACAAAGCTGAAAACTGTGGAGTAAATAATGAAGCCAGCAGCTTGGCCACCCACAAGGCAGTTATGTCTATAATGTACCCTTTTCCCTTGGTGTTAATTCTATTTTATTTATTGATTTTTAAAGCGTTGTTGTATTGTTGTAATTTTAAGTTCTGCATTTTCTTTAATCTTCACCTTTTAGTTGTTGTTTTGTTTATTTTGGTTTTATTTTTGAGTGCTGTTCTAACATAAAGCACTTTTGGCTACATGCTTGTATGAAAGGTGTTATAAAAATAAAGCTGAGTTGAGTTGAGTTTATTATGGTTTACAAAATTTGTTCTATAATTTGACTCTTTGTTATTTGTTGAAAAAATAAAACTACCTTAGCGGTGAGTGTATATTGTCCTTGAAATTCTATTTCATCACTAAATCTTTTTCACTTCTCGTGAGGAATTTCAACTACGGTTACATAAAGTTATGGTGAAAAAAGCTGTACAGTATTTCCATGGTGGGAAATTTTCTGATATTTAGTCAGCTGTATGTGACAAAACTTTGGGACACGACGTACTTTGAGGCCCGGACATTGTCAATTAATTTAAAACTGAACTATTGCAGTGCAATAGCTTAAATGTTTCAGATAGCCGTGAAAAAAGGGTTATTTTTATCATTGTTTATTGGACTGTCCAAAGCTGTAGAAACTCTGGAAGAAACCACTGGGATATATAAACTATATCATTGGTATAAGTTCCTCTACAAACCAAACCTTGTATATTCTGTGTGAACTATGAAGCAAATATTTGTCACTAGCTTAAGGACTTTTGCAAGTCAGGAGAATAATTACACACTAGAGGAAGAATATACAATATAGGAACTATAGGAACGTTGCGAGAGGGACTGAAAGCCATGTCTCACTTTGAAGACTGTGACTTATTGCCAGAGGAAAAAACAAGTACTATAATTGTTGTCTGAGGTCTTTGGACATTTCCAGTGATTTTAAATGATTGAAAGTAAAATTATATTCATATAAAACTGAGTTGGGAAGGAGAGGTGGTCCTGCAGATACATAATTTGATGGTACTACATATGTACAGTATTTAGTAATGTTACAGTAACTAATAAGGTATTCATTTAGGTATTTCTCTGGCTTTAACAAAATGTACAAATGTTTGATTGCAGTAAAAAGACAAGCGATGACCCACTTTAATAATTTTTTAAAAACTGTTTGAAGGTCTAGGTTTTTTCTTTTGCATATATAAAAGATATTGTGAACTTTTTATCAATATTTTATTTCAATGATCAATGATTTCAATTATCATTTCAATGATATAGATTTCAATTATCCAGCTCTAATGCACGGGCAATATTAAGGCCACTGTTGTTCCCGCATGCACAGAAGAGAAGGGAATGACTGTTTTACAGCTCCTAATTTTGATAGAGTGTGCAAGAGAAAATAAGGGAGTGAGAAGTATATCAGAAACAGAACAGAGAGCAAGTTGGAGGAATAACGGGGATGCGTCCCAGGGGATGGCACTGTAATCCTGGCCAGTAATTGCTAACTGGCTGCATACCTCCTCTGAGATACATCACAGGGAGACAAACCGAGGAGACAGCAGGTTAAACCCAGTAACACAACGCTCAGCTCTCCACAAGCAAATGAGAAACTGTGCAGTGCAACCAATCACTGTCCCCAAAGCTCTGCAGTACAGCTCTGGCAGTGCGTCCAATCGAACACTCAGAGAGCAGCAAACAAAAGAGAAGATTAACAGTAAACTGCAGTGACAGAGCATTGAGTTTTAATTCAGTAACTTTTTACAATGGATGGACAAAAAAGAAAACAATCAGTCTGCTGACTATGACACTGCAGATTTGTATTCTGTTATGCTGAGTAAAAAAAAAAATCTAAATTCCCGGCTGGTGCATCAAATCTGTGAGAATAAAATGGCTCAGGCTTACTGCGTAATTCCAATAGTCTGAAGGTTGAGGTAATTAATTATCCAAAAACCTCTAAATACTAACTGAGTTCATCTACACAAGTCTGGTCACAAGTGAGGTGAGGATTTCAGGATATTAATGCAGCAGTAAAAGTTGCTTCTTTACAGAGAAACATCTGTGTTTACTATCTGAAGCAGTCTGTCGCGATCTCTTTGATGCCTTACGTACAATATATTTACAACATCGCAATGAGCTGAATTAAAACCCATGTAGGCAACAGGTACAAGCACATACATAAGTTTCTCATTTACATGCATGCAAGCAGCTGCTCAGGCTGTGAGAAGAGGAGTAGGGCTGTTGACAGCTGGTCGATGTAAAGAGGGGCTGGTATATAAAAAAATGAAGATAGAAATATGAATGCCTCTGACAGAACATTACTGTGTATCAGGTGTATTTTGACAACATGTCTCCAGTCACAGTGCACAGTCTCCAGTCTTAAATGATTTGCTAATGTATTGTAACTTTAAATAATGTACTTACATGCTCACTGTAAACATAATTCAGTAACACATTATTGAAATGTATTATTGATTACATCTCAATCTGGAATGTTGTTTAGTCCTATATTTGGTAATAATTGATTCTTAAAAGAGAATAATTGAAGGTCCCTGCTCATGCAGGTTGATTTTTTTTTTTTGCATGTGATGATCTGAGAGTCAGTTTTGCTGAACAAGTTTTCCACGGGTCAACGTCAGACCAGCAGTGGACGTACAGCAGAGGAGCAGATGTCACCGAGCACCGGTTTGCAGAAGAGTGTCTCGCCACTTCAAAGAGGACTGGATGACCTTACGTCCGTCTCTTCAGTCAATCCCACAGATAAGCGCAGAGATTGCACCACATTTCATTTAAAAGGAAAAAAACACACTACCCGGGTAGTTGAACACTCTATTGGTTGTTTTGGTTTATTGTTTTTTTTTCTCAGAGCTCTGATTTTGTTGTAACTTCATTTATTTTCTCCTCAACCTGAGTTGGTTCTGAAGGGTACAGAACATTGTTTTCCCTACTTAAAGAATAACTTAAGGGAAAACTGAGAAACAAAAAAACTGACTAACAAACTGAACATATTACAAACTGTATGAACCAAAAGGGAATAGTGCTGGTTACTTTGAGAACAGGTTAAAAAAAAAAAAAAAAAGTTAATATGTTAATAGTTTACTGTTAAATAAATGCCGACTGTTTGTTTTAAGTTTACAAAAGTGCTGAGCAAGGGCTGCACAAGCTATAAGTAAGAACTCACTGGTGAGTTAGTGCTAATGTCCCTGATGAAGGTAGATAATGGAGCAGAGGTCACTGTCTTCATAGAGCACTCACATCTCCATAAGTACTCTTAAATTATATGCATTAATATTTAAAAAAAAAAAAAAAAAAAGATAACTGCCTGGCAGGGCACTTCATGGCCTCTGCATTTTGGCTGACCCTGTGCACTGACCCTCCTTAATAAATAGCATACAGTATGGAGAGTATGGGTGTTTGTGTCCAGGGAGGGATGAACTGTCTGTGCATACTGACAATGGTTTTGTTCCATCTTCTTCAACTGGAGTAGAGACATAGACATACTTCAATAAGAACTTATTATTAAAATTTATGTGGGAATCTCACGTGGTAGTTTTACATGTCAACAAAGCACTCAAAATAACTCTCACGTTCCTCAGAGCAGCACCCAGAGATTTCCACTGAGTACGAAAACATTTCATTGTCTGATACCATTAATTTTCAATGAGCCACCCTTCAGTTCCATTAAAAAAAAAAAAAAAAAAAATTATGGTTAAGGAGGCCTATAAAATATGGCACAAGTGCAAAAGTGCAGACACTTTCTGGGATGTAATACAGTCCCAAGTGCTTTATTTGTTGTCTGATTATTTATTTCACAAGAATTTTATAATAAGATCATTTCAAGTTTCAGAAGCTTGTCTGCATTAAAAATTCATCCTATATAAGGAATCAATATGCTTCTTTTTTACGCTGCCTTCTATTTCCCTGCCCACAACTGGAGCACTGCTATGATGACAGTGACATGCAGCTGTAAATGAGGTCTGATATGTTTGGCATGTGTGTGCCTTTCAGAGTTCGCTATGGCAATTGAGACACTGTAAGGCAGCTTATTATTCAGGCTGCTTTGTTTCATGCATTTTTGAGCAGTGGCCTGGTTGGAAGCGTGAGCTCTCCAATTTACTGAACACTTGTTACTGAGCTCTTAAGTAATTTACATTAAATTATTATATGTTCTCCCAAAAACAGGTCTTTATTTTGCTTGGTTCCAAAGAAAGCTAACTTACATCAGCAGCTTGATAATGAAAGAGGGTTCATTTACATAATTGTATATAATTTGTTGATTTATTCATTTTTAGTTTATACAGTAGTTAATGTGTCTTTATTGACAGTATGTATCTGTATCTATGTTCCTGGACACAAGTAGATCTGTAAATCTTTGCATTACAAATTAGTGACCAGCACCAGGGTCTTTGAGACACTCAGATTTCAGTCTTATGAAACAAAAGTTTCTAACCACACAGTTTATAAATGTCCTTCATTTTGAAGGTCTCCGAACTTTGTCATCAATGAGCTAATTTGACAAAACAGACGTGGCTGTATGTCACCGATGTTCTTTGATATTACAAAGTGTTACATTTACTTACAAATCACATCAAAAGCATCTGGCCTGAGCTTGTTTAATGTAAACATGTATCAAATGTCAACATCAAAACTCACTTTTTGTCTTAAAACATCTTAAATCTGCCTTTGTTACATGTCAGTCTAATTTTCTGTAGCATGTGTTTGAAATGTCAAAGTTTCTTGGTAAGACGGTGTCTCACTACCAACATAAACCTAAGTATTTATAACACAAGATTAAACCATTTCAGCACTTACAAATACAAGATGTTGTTAAGAAGGCTTTTGATTTATCAAAATCTGCTGCAACACAATGAGAGTCAGGAGTATTAGTACGTCCTTCCACATTATTGCCTTTGGATCAATGTTCAGAGTTATGACTTGCGATCACAACCCAACACTCGTATTGATAAAAGTGTGCTGAAGCCTACTATGAAGAAGATTATTTTACGTCTAAAATCAACATGAGCTGTACTACCTATGCCAACCTCATTTCAGTGAATAAACAGGCAAAGAGAGGAGACTTAGAGCCCAGGGCTTAAGAGAACAGCTGTTCCACTCCACATTGTCCAACTCTGCCATGGGCTAGAAAACAATAGATGAAGTGAGAGAAGAGGAAAGACAGAGGAGAACGAGCAGAGACAGTAAGGGGAAAATATGATAGCAAGCTCACACATTTATTGTGTTGCTGCAAACATAACAACATAATCTTACACGGACAACATGAAGTACACAATATAGGATGCTATTAACCTGCCATGAGCAGTAATAGAATATCGATTTGTTCTGTACAAAATCCCAAACCATTTGGTCAATGGGTGATACAGAGTAATATTTCTTGTGAGCGGATAGAGCAAAAATTCTATTAATCTGTAGTAATTAGTTACTTTCCTCCCCATCTTACTACAGGATATAAAAACAGGCTCTAGGACCCAGGGATATACAGCACGTCCCATTTTACAGTTTCTGATCGTGCAATGAACTCTTTCCTCATAAAATGCTTATACAGACACACATTGCCAACACAACACGTAGGCCTGGCAGGCTCCGTCTCATCCATATGCAAATGTAAGGTGGAGCAGACGCAAAGAAGAGAGAGGGAATGAGTCTGAGTGAGAGCAGCACAGGAGAAAGAGGGGAAAGAGGGAAAGAGGGAAAGAGACTGCATGCAGCGAGGAGTGCAGGACAGACTGCTCTCTTTACAGCATGCATTTTTGAAGGAGGCTGCAGAAATGGGAGCATCCACAGTGACAGATGACAGCGAGATGGAGACGGATGGAGGAATGACAGCTACCTTTCAGACGGACGATAAGGTGGAGGTAGCAGAATGAGGAGGCTTTTGTCGTTGGACAGATGGAGAGGAGTGTGACAGCTCCATGCTCCTGTGCTGTAGCTTTAGCCGTAACCGTACTGACCCTGGTTGAGTTTACTCAGGCAGCCCGAGTTGCAGAGGGAGCGGACCGTCCCCGACTCCCAGCAGCTCCGGCCCTTCATCCCACTCTCTGCAGGCCTGATCCCACTCCACGCTTCCTGAGATGCAACGCTGCCCTGGGCCGCTACATTATCCCAGCGAGGGGGGGGCTGAGGCAGCGACTTTCCCTGTTCAGCATTGCAGCGAGCACACACATAGATGCATACTCACACACACACACACACACACACACACACACACACACACACACACACACACACACACACACACACACACACATACACACACACACACACACACACTCTCTCACACACACACACACACACACACACACACACACACACACACACACACACACACACACACACACACACACACACACACACACACACACACACACACACAATGTTGTGGGGAGCGATGCAGGCGACCCCTCTTGTAATTCCTATCGCCACTCCTGCATCGCGTCCCTGTCTTCTAGAAACACACACACACACTCTGCATACACACAAAGCTCGACACATTTACAATTCTCCTCCACATGCTTCTCTCAGTGCAGTGCAGACTGGAGCAAAAGAGAGGGAGGGAGGGAGTAAAGCAAAGAGGAGACAGGACTCGGCAGCCAGCAGTCATCTACTCGACTAGGACATGAGTACACTGCTTCCTCCCTGTAACCCTTCATCTGCTGCTTTCATAGCTTCATGACTAAAGTCAACAATTTCAGAATGCCAAATGGCAGAGATGGTACTAAGTAAAGGCTATGTTTGCTAGAAAATAAAGAACAAATGTATGAGACACAAGGGATGAAAAGATTTCAGATTAACTGAGAGTGGTGCCACTAGAGCGACAGTGTAAGGTCAAATAAAACACTCTTCCATAAAATGTCTATTTCCTCTTCTATTGATAGATGTACATCCTGTCTCAGAGTCGATTTATGGCACCGATCACCTGCCGTTGATGGGCAACTTCAAATCTGACCTCTGTGTCAGTGTCACTGTACCAACACTGCAGAGTTCATATTGCAGTGAGGCCTCGGCTGAAATTACAATCCTCACTGACTGCCTTTTCAAAGCAGATGAAGGTTGTCATTTCAATATTACAGCTGTAGTACATTTTGCACAATGTACTGTAAATCAAGGTCACCTTCGCCACATGAACCAGTATTTTACACCTGCAGTGTGAATCTGTGAAAATTATTTTTTAACACCAATTCGACAATTATTCAGTGTATCGTTTATTTACTTAAAGCAGAATCACATCGTAATTCATAAGAGAGGTGATTGTGCTGTTTCCGTTGTGTGCTTTAAATTGTGGAATAGTTTACTACTCAATAGTAGATGTTCTACCTTTATTGCCATTTTTAAAACCCATCAAAAGACCAATATCTTTTTAAATGTTATCAATAAGACATGGATGACCACACTGTCTTGTGTTTGTTTCCTTATTTTCTGTGCTGTGTTCTTGTGCTTTTAATTCTATTTTGTCTGGTTTCCTGCTTAGGACCCCTGAATATCTATGTGGGATAATATCCATAATATTATATTATATAATATCATGATAACAATTTTAGGCATATCACCCAGATGTGAGGCTGGAAGAGGCACTGAATTAGATAGTTGAGTGGGTTGCCCACTAATCGTAAGGTTGGTGGTTCAACCTCCGGTTCCTCCTGTCCACATGCCAAAATGTCCCAAGTTGCTCCCAATGACAAGGGAGCACCTTGCATGGGAGCTCTGCCGCTGCTGGTGTGAGAATGTGTGTGTAAGTGGGAAAGCAAAATGGAAAGCGCCGCTTTGAAACTGCTATGGTGATAAAGGCCTGTGCAAGCGCAGATTCTTTACCATTGAAGTTTTCAATTCATGCAGTTATGAATCCCAGACAAACTATAAAATGAGATCAGCTACAACAATCAAATCAAACTCAAATCAAAATTATACGACAATCAAACCAACATATCAGCACAGAGGACCAGAATCTTTCACAGCTCATATTGTAATGAATCCAGACAGACAAACACAAAGTAACACACCATGAGATAGGAAATGTACAGTTCTATAAAAAATATATTGTTTGTTATTGACATACACTGTGTGACAGCTTAGTGTTTTGAATTTTGTTTTAAAACATATATACCATGACCATAGCCAAACAGCTTTCATAGGGTAACAACATGAATAAAATATGAAGCAGCTGTGCAACTCAAGTACTTTACTGTACAGCTCTGAGTTATTCCTTTGATTAAAAAAAATGCTACTGTATCACATGGAGCCTGTCGGCTGTAATATCTTTGTTGCAGCGATTCTATAGCAATATCTGATAACAGCAGAAACAGGTAACAGGGGACGGCTGCCATGGGCTGTAATCGAGGTGAGAGAAGTGCTGACGAGGACAGATTGTCGCACTGTAAATAATTAACGTCTCCTAAATGTCCCGGGGCATGTGTCAGGAGGCAATGAAGCATGAACCCACAATTAATTTCATAATTGACCTTCATTATTTCTTTTGTTCACTATAGTTAAGTTTAACCATGCAAAGAGAGATAAACCTCTAGGGATAAAACAGCAGCATCCTCATATAATGCATTTTGAGGTTGTTTGTTTGGTTTTCAGTTATTATTATTCTTTTCTGAATTTTATGTATGAAAAGTGCAACAAGAATTAATTTTCATATACCAGTCATTTCTATTTATGGATTGAACAGCAATTAGTCAATGGTGAAGGTATGTGGATTCTTTGAACTATTAAATGACTTGCTAATAGGACTACAGTATATCTTAATCTTTTAAAACCTATATTTTATCAGGCTACTATATTAGACTATAAATTCTTAACTACTAATTATTATGTCATTATTTACACTGAATAATAAGTGCTGACTTATAAACCGTATTATGCTTATTATCACAACATAAACTTGCCTGTTAATCACATCTCTGCTTGAAATTCAATGAATAGGAAAAGTCATTATATTTACATGTGCCAAGCATTCACATTCAGCATGCGACCTTGGCCAATCAGATTGAGCCCTGGATACACGGGCCATGTCACTGATGTTCTGTTTTTGTGGTTGAGTATTTATGTTGAATTTGTTCAAAATAATATTTTTTTTTAATAGGCAATAAGCTATTCGATGTTTGGACTCTATGTTAAAAGTGTGCTTATTAAAAAATAAATTCATATTAATGTTTGCTGAATATGACCACCAGTATTTAATGTATTTTATCGCAGTATTGAACAATTAAGTATTGCTTGTCGCAGATTTTTCTCATATCATGCAGTCCTACACAATTATATAGGATATGCAGAGCATACTGTATAAGGTAGGCCTTATGTATATACAGTATGCTCCACTTTATACTCCACTTTAATTTGGAAATATACTGTCAATAACTTCAGTCTATATGATCTGCAGGAGAGAAATCAAGTTTAACAAAAGAAAGCTCTGGACTCCGGAGTCAAATGTAGTTGCTCCAAATATCACATGATTTTCTTTTAAAGTCCAAAAAGTAAGCAGAAATTCGACTCCAAGTTTCCGTGTTTATTTTTTTTTTTACTGGAAGAGAGACTATAAAATGTGATCTTCTCTCGCTTTAAAAGCCAAACTTCACCAAAAAAAAAAAAACACCAGTCAAACCTCCTGAGTCAAACTAAAGAGAAAGATGGGGGTTAAAGAGCATGAGTAACAGTCTCATTATGCCAATTACTGCTTTAAGATGCAGGAACCAAAACACACAGAGCCTCCACCGCCTGAATGCACTGAGCTCATTAAATCCAAACGGTTCTTTCATTGTGGGGGAAAAGATACTTCTAAGATTGCGTTTTAGAAGACGCGTTCTGAATTCCAGACCTTTTAAAACATTAGGATGTGGGAACTGCGGCAGCAGTAGCCTTATCAATATTATTGATCCGCATCAAAGGCCTGGATTATGCACGATACCGTGCTGCTTCACACTGTCATTGAGGAAACACAAGCATGTAAGAACCAGAAATACAAAAACAGACTGCAGTGAAATACAAGCCTAAAACCGAGGTCTCCGAACACACTGACAATCCTGTGGCGATAACAACCCACTTATCCAAAGGAGGTGGAGGATCTCTAATTAACCACAAATTTAAGAGTTAAGAGTAATTGCTTCCCGTGTTAGCCTGCACTAGCTTGTAGGAAGAGGACCATGCATCAACTTGATGATTTAGTAATCGCAAACAAACAATATTAATGCTCCACACAGCAGACTGAAACTACAGTTGACTCTCAATGCACCGGGGCAATGAATCATCCAGCCCTTCGTGCACGTATTCATCACTGACAAATAAACTTCAGGTAGCATCGGTGCATGGCAGCTGCTGCTGATGGCGCTCTCACACAACTCTTTAAACTTTTGGTAAAGGGTGTTTTCAAAAATATCTCAGCACGTGTGTGAAAGAAGGGAGAAGAAACATCAGTTGAAAATAATTTGGATCTCATTCATATGCAACTGCAGATACTCAAAAACTTGCAGAGATAGTCTCCTCTATGGAACACAAATCTAGTGTAGGAGGCTCTATCATTATCTCAAACAACATCTTAACTGCACACAGAACAGAGAGACACACACCATGTAATCATGATGTCTGACACACCCTAAAGATCTGAAACCTGTTTTACAAAACCTTTGACAACTGCCTTGACTTTCTGGAGTGTCTGATTCATATAAAAAAAATTAAAAAAAATAAGAGTAAATCATACTTTTTACATGCTCATGATACGTCAAGATAGACAATCTTAGATTTTAAAATGTATGTGAGTTTTGCATTTAGGAATTAAAAGATAAACCACCTTTATAAAGTTCAACCAAATGTTTGATGGCTGCTGACCAGAGCTGCAGAATAAGCTGTATTTTGATGCTCATTAGAGGAATAGTTTCAGTTCAGTGATATTTGCATCCTTGCATGTACACTGTAAGAAGCTTAAGGTCCAGACTCAGCAAAGTTTCAGCAGTCAAAACCTGCTGTAGAAGGCTTATCTCTGTGCTAGTGTGATTTATTATCACAGTGTGTGACTTGGCCTCTCTTTAAGTGTCACATCTTCAACAGATGACTTTATTTCCCTGTAGGATTTTATAAAAGCAACAGAAAATGCAGCTGCTTCTGTGTGTATACACTGTGCGAGGTCAGGACCTGTTGTTAACACACTTGAGCTAAAACACTTATTTTTGTTCCATTTCTTTCTGTGACTGTAAATTGTTGGAGGTCCATGCTGCTGTAATGCCAACCCCATTACAACAATGTGGACCTAACAGTTGTTGTAATGCACACCCCATTACAGCCACTGCTTGGCAGTCCGTGTTGTTGTAATGAAGCTGTATCATTATATTGATCAGTTCACTTGACTTAAATTACCACTCCTTTCATAGGAGCTATCATCCTCTTGGTTCACGTCCATGCTACCTTTACAACACTTTAAAAAAAAAAAAAAAAAAATAGAACTACAATTTTCGCCATGCAGTTGTATGCCTCCACCAGCCAGTGAAGTTGCAGTTTACATCCATATCTGTCCAGATTCATACATAAAACATGTAGTGAAGATCCCTATGTGTTCACACGCTTGGCCAATAAAGTTGATTGACGATGCTTCAAATATGGATGTTACTGTAAAGAAGCTCCAAAAAAAAAATCTATACAATCAGTGGTGTTTCAAGGTGGACACCCAGGATTTATGTCACCAATGAAATGTCTGACCAAATGTAAAATATGGTCACAATCTCTCCTGTTCCTGACTCATGGTGTTGCGTAATGGCCAGAAAAGGCTTTTTTGCCAAATACTTTGATGTCATAGTGAAGCTGACATTTGATCTTTTGATATAAAATGACATCACTTTATTACTTTATCCTTTGAAATGTTACTGTGAAGTTATGTCATAATTATTGTATGAATTTGTAGTTATGGCCACAAACGTTTTCTGTGAGGTCACATTCACCTTTGGCCACCAAAATCTAATCAGTTAATTCTTGGGACCAATGAAATATTTCAGCCAAATAAATCCCCTTGAGGCATTCACGAGCCATTACCATTCACGAGAATGGGTCAACTGAAGTCATCTTTGGGACCAAGTGAACCAATTTGAGGAAATTCTCTCAATGTGTGCTTGAGATATCATGTTCACGAGAACGGGTTGGATAAACATATGTACGTACAGATGTACATATGGAGTGTATAAATGTCGCCAATAGTGGGATTCCTGAACTGTCATTCAGTAAGAACAATGTTAGGTTGAGACATTGTGACATGAAAAACAGGGATATTTTTACAATGTTAAACATTTTTCTTTCTATTTATACTTTTTGACTCATCATTATTGCTGCTTTCCCACCACATCGTACGGCTCGTCAACTCAACTCGCTTTTGGTTCTAGAGACTTTTCTGTATTTCATTTTCCACCGCAGGTAGTAGCCCCTGAGTGTAGCTGTAGTCATAGCGTTGCCATATGAAATTACAGTAACGTCACCCTCAATGCGACACTAACAGTCTGTGGATCCTTTCTTCAGCAAAACTAGGAGCATCTGTAGCAGCTTGCTAGCAGGTTGGTAGAGGATGTCCCACAATGATGATGCAGTGATGATTCTAGTGATAATTCTCTCAGTGGTCTGCAGTGTTTTCACATCATCTTTTAGTATCAGCTCACCACGCACCCTACAACTTTTACATGATGGAGTCAAGTCGGGAAAAGCGGCTTTTCAGTTAAATAACATCTGCGCGCAACACACCACGCACATTATCTTAAAATGAGAGAAGTTCAAACAAAAATGAGGCCATTCAGTCTCCCAGTGACCACCAATATTGCAGCTTCCACTGTTAAACAATTCTGTCAACATATTTAATGCAGAGATTGGCTGAAATAAATGAATCATTTTTGTTTCAATCTCTTTTTGCCCTTAGCATGAAATTGCAGATGAACTGTGGTGGCCTTTAAACAGCAAGAAAACGCAAGCACACTCACTGTTGGATGGTTGTGCTGTGAGAGAATCAAACGTGGCCGACTATGGCGTAAAGAGCAGAAATTGGCACAAACAACTTCACCTGACTCGTGAAACAGAGATGTCGTCACACCCGCTGTAGGGCATCCGCTAAAAGGATAAAAAAGGAGGGAAATCGAAAACTGAAAATGGAACCTCTATTGTCCAAGCCGACCGTCTCAAACAATGTTTTACAAATTTAGATTTTAATGACCTGCCAAAATCAGCATTCTCAATTTATCAACTTCCCCTTGCTGCTGATAAAGGATAAAAGCTACAGTGTGCAACAGAGAGAAAATATAGCTGTGCTGACTGGAACACAATGCAAGTTTAATAATGAGTTCAGGTTTCATGCAGCATATAGCAGGTCAGTGTGCACATTTGAACCACAAAAAGTGAAATAATCCAGCTACAGCCAGTGAGCACAATACCAGTAATATAGAGTGGATTCTGTAACAATACAGTCTTTCAACAAAGCTATTCTGTCTACTGACTCCATGTGGTCATGATTAAAATCATATTGATCTGTTAACACCATCAAAGAATAAAAGGAATATCAATACACCATTGTAAGAGAAACAGGCAAGACCATATAAATACAACTGACATATCAGATGGAAAGCAAACACACGAATCAAAATATGCTGAAAACAAGCTGATCGAAATTTTGTAAATCACTTCCTGTAACAACCAATCATAATCACTACTAGACATTTATAAAAATACCCAAAGCAAATTTAATCCTGTTGAAAACTAACATACATGCAACATTTCAAAATAGTATTTGATAATGCATGAGAACTAAGTCTGTAACTATTGATTATTTTCATTATCAATTAATTTGTTCATTATTTTCTCAATTAATTAGGGCCAAAGCACCGATGGTGCAAAAGCCCTATTGTTATCCAAGCGATTATTATGATTCATACTCAAAAACACATGAAAGTTGTTACACCCATCTCTCCTGCCGAAAAATGTAGTATTTTAGTGGAGTCGCGAGTTGGCGTGGCCAAATGGCTCGCTAGCGCCCCCCAAAAAAGATGCCCTGGCGGCTAGATGTACGAAATGTTTGGAATTAAGTTATCAAAATAATTTGTTTTCGTTGATCGGTGTGCCCATGGCGTGGCGGCCAAAAAGTGACCCAAAATTCATGCTATGGCATGTTGTTCAAAAAATTACCAGCATTTTCAAAGTCAAAATTGACTCATGATTTTAAGTCATGACAAAGACTGGAATCAAACGCCAAACCTTCTAGTTGAGAGGCAGCAGTGCTAACCACTGCACCACCAATCCTCCCAGGTGATGGACTGCATTGTGACAAATCTTTGGCTCGCTGCAACCTATAACTCCACCGTCTACAAATATTCATTCAAATGCGACCAAAATTCCCACAGACATTCTTTGGATAGTAGATATACATGTTTTCAATGGGGTCTGCAGTAATATTAAATATCTTCCTGTAATGTGCAGGGCATGCAAAACTTTTTCCAAACGTTTCAACTTCACTAAAAGTTGAATCACCATCAACAGGCCAAGGTGGAATCTGAATCATTAATAGTAACCTTGGTGAAGTCGAATCTTTTACCTGTTGAGTTAACCAGACTGTCGGTGAGTCGGTGGAAGCGCTGAGTGAACTCCGTGAAACACTTTCTCCTGCCCAAACTCTTTTTCTGGCGCTGAAGATGGTCCAGCGGTCTACGACGCCGACCCTGAGCTGGAAACAACCTCATGAAGTCACGGGTTCGAGCCCCGCTTAGGTATCACACATGGTTTATGGAGGGAAAGTCCCCTTAATAAGCCACATGGCTCACAGAGGGTGATACCTCCTATGGCAAGTCCCTCTAAGGGTAAGCCACACAGGTATGGGTTTGCACGTGCAGTCATACTAATACCAAACCAAAGGTCAACAACAATATAGAATTCAAACAAGCAAAAAAGGCCAAGAGACTTTTTCATTGTTCTGTTATAACAGTCTCACAGTGAGAAGTAACTTGAGGCAGTTCAGAAAAAGGTTATCACCAAAAAGTGATCAAATAAGTCATCCAAAATATCCAAAGTATGTTGTCCAAAATATGATAAAAAAAAAAATATAAAAAAAAAGAGTCATACTATGTCGTCCGAAATATTCAAAAAAAGTCATACATGTCATCCACAAAGTGACCCAAAATACATTTTCGTATATTGTATACAGTATAGCCAGGGCAATGCGGCTAAGTTTGATGTTTCGCCGTGACACAGGAAGTTGATGTTTAAGGTCAAATGATGCTCCAAAACCTCATGAAACTTGCGTCAGGCACCAACTTTCATGAGTTTTTGAAGGTGTTAAAGCCGCCAAAAAAAGCCTTTAAAAAAAAAAGAAGAATAAGGAATGAGATCGAGAATTTTTTTTTAACTGCAAGCGTGAATATGCGGGCCCTCGCATATCACTGCTTGCAGTTTTAATTGTTATTTGGTCTTTAAAATGTCAGAAAATGGTGAAACGTATCGACCACTGTTTCCTAAAGCTCAAAGTGCAGCTTAAAATGTCTTGTTTTGTACCGACCAACAAAATATTTACTTTAGAATATTTAGAAGTTGGGCGTTACAGAATTTTTGTATTTGTCATTTGTTTCAAGCAATTGTCAAAATAGTTTATGATTAGTTTTCTGTCAATAAACTAATCAATTAATCGATACAGCTGTAGTGTAAACCAGTACAATATAAACAAGTAAACAACACCTACACCCACAACAAAGAGGACAACAGCATCTAAAAAATTTATATCAGTGAACAAGCTTAAAATCTCATTCACAGAATTAATTTTTTTAAATATTTTGTTGCCTTAAATTAGGGCAAAAATTTACAAATCTAAATCCCGAAATGTGACTACATCTAACATTCTTTTGTGTAAAAAAAAAAAAAAAAGACCAAGACTAAAACTAAATAAAATTGTGCCTAATTGAGGGCTTACAGGAATTATGTTGTTACAGTTTAATAGCCAAAGATATTTGAAACTGAGTATGTAAAACTGAGACCTGCAGGTTCACTGTAAAATGTTTTTTTTTAAACCATTTCTGCAGCATAATATCAGGAAAAGGATGTTCTAATGTGCAGGAACCAACATGTGCATGTTTGGTTGTGATTTAACCTCATCAAACAACCCAAAGCAGTGTGAGCAAGCCAAGAAAGCTGTGTTTAATGTCTTAGCATATTAAGATAAGAGGAAAGGGCCTAACCTATTCTGTCCAGACAGCAGTCACCCATGGTGAGGTGATTGTCCATTTAACATGCTAAAAAGTAACTGCATATCTTATGTGGTTTCCTAATATAACGAAAAAGGAAGAAAATAGTAATCAGAGAGGGAGAAAGGAGCTGAAGGTGGATGGAGGGGGGGGGGGAATAAACAGCAGTTTTAAGTTAAAAATCAGATGGCAAGCTCAGTAGAGCAATGACAGTGGGTTTGATGAGTTTCAGTTGTTTTGAACATACTGCAAGAAAAACAACGACAACACCATGATCAGTGGGAGACGAAGCAGGTGGCATGTAACTCCAGTGTGTCAGCATGGCAAACAACATGGAGGAAGTGTGAAGCCAGAAAACCACTGTGAGCCAGCAAAGGTTTGATGTCACAGGGACACTTTCCTGATACATTCATGAGCGATTACAGTGACGGATAAGGGAGACAGAAGTTAAATATGGCTGAAAAACAAGGGTGGGAAAAATTGTCAAAAGGAGAAAGAAGCGCATCCACAGTATCATTTTTGGCTGGTTGACTATTTGGACAGCCACAGCATTTGTGATTTCTGTGAACAGCTTGGCTTCAGTTGTGTTTATTACTTTACAAGACCGAATCTGACTGATCTCTTTGTCTCCATCTCACTTGTCATCGGGGGCCGATCTGAACTGGCAAATCGACCTCTGCTGGCGCACACTTTTACATCCGAGACAAACAAGGACAAGCAATTTGATACACAGCCGCAGTAGAACTAATTGATGAAGATGATAAGCACACCATCTGTCATTTCATAACATGCTTTTCATCAGCCCAGAAAGTAGCACACAGGATAGATCCCACTGCTAATGAAGCAGCTGCAGAATAATTATATATATATAAATATAAGTTATATAATATGATTAAAATAATTTAACACATGGCTTATTCACAGTTGATATAACAACTAAAGATGCATTCTTTGGCTCCACTTTGATTAACACAGTAGTTGTGAATATTTTTTTCATAACAGTCGAGAGACTTTATTCTATTCTGTCAGGGAAAAAAAAACACTTTTCAGGCAAATTAACAGAAACTTATATTAGCAGACACATTTTATACTCTGTCCCCTAATCTGAGTCCTCTGCTCAGGACATTTAATCACCTTAAACGATATGAATAAATTCATACTCAATGTTTCCTATTTATGCTGATGAAGAAAAATTGTTTTAGATGTTACATCCCTATTTCCTTAACAACTACTCAATTTCAAATAGTTTCAGTGGCAGATATTTACTGTACATTAAAATTACATTGAAACATTGGAATCACTGATACCTTGATGATGTAGCCACTGCAAGCCATCCAAAATACGCTAATATGATATATGATACAGGATAAGTAGACAGCAACATCTGATCATCTTCACCAGATACACATGCACACAATCACACACACATTCCTCAGCACTACACAAATAGAGGACAAGCTGTGTACTTACAAGAGGGAGACTGTGCCTTATCCTGTTTGCATTTTTTTTTTTTTCCCCAGACTTTGCAGGACAATATCAATGTTTTAAGCACAAAAAAAAACAGGTGGAAAAGGGGAGAGTTGGAGAAAGAAGAAGGTCATTTCATTCAGAACTAAACCCCGCTGGATGAAAAGCGGAGTAAATGGCTTACTGAGAAAGAAGGGGAAAAGGAGGGAGCGAGAAAGAGGGAGGGGGCGGGAAAACCAGACAGCGAGTGAGAGGGCGACTGGAAGAGAGAGGGAGAGCGTTAGCTGGTGAGAATGTATGGGAAGAAAAAAAAAAAGAAAGGCGGTTGGGACCAAGAGGCAGGCAGAGGGAGGGAGCAGTGGGAAAATGATAAATAAAACATGTTTAAAGAGGTGATCCAAATCTGTCCTCACTTGATATTCCTGAGGTTTCAGGACCATGGACAGAGAATTATCTTTTATTGTAAAAGGAGAAAAACAGCTGGGATGTCAAAATAAAAGAAATACACAGAAAAAGAATAAGAGAAAAGGAACTGAAGTAAATCACCAGCCAGTTTACTAACACATGCAACCAGAGTCAGTGTAAGTAAATTACCCAAGGACTGTCGGATTGACTTACTGATAAAATGTTGTTCGAGAACTCAGGTGCTTTTACTCTCCTGCCTACCTCAGCTGTATTTGTCTAAACTCAGCTGTTCAGCTCACTGATCACAGCATCTGAATTTCTCTTTTATTTTATTTTTTTTAATTTATTTTTTTAAACAGCCTCCTTGAAACCTTTTCATTTTGTTCTGAAATTTCAATTCCACAGACATTCACACTTGGGCCCAATTTAGACAGGCATGTCTGTCATGGTGGCAAATTCAAGGCACCCCTGGAACAAATGATTCCACGGGCTGTGATCCCACTTTCACAAGCTGTGGTAAAAACAAGGCAAGCAAAACCATGAGAGGTCACGTCGAAGTGAGGGGAAACACTGCCATCTGCTGAACGTTTACATGCCTCATATCGAACAGCCTTAGTACAAGGGTAGAAATCCAATCAATGCCAGAATTAAAACAATATGGAAGGACATGCAGTTAACAAGGTTTACAAATGGAAAGGCTGCTAATGTGACACTAGTACAACTCCAAGTATTTGATTCAGAGATGTGGTCAGTTGTACACAGGATGGATCTCATGGCCGACAGACAAAGACACACTAAAGAGTCAAGACAGTACAGGAATTTTACAAAAGATTACTGACTTAAGAATTCAGCAAGTAGGGAAAAGGTAAAACATAAAAGTACAACAAGATGGTAATGAAACAACATTAAGTTATAAGTTCGCTCTCTGCTGCTGTACCATGTGCCCGGGGTTTGCTCTATGCTCTCCTGAGGAGAGATAATGAATGTAGGCATACTGCCACTGATCCATGTCTGTCTAACACCTCGGACAAAAAATGAGATTCTCTTATAGAGCCTGATAGCAAAATATCATTAACTTTAATTTAGATAAGAACTAACATATACTGGATTCATTGTGGTATTAAAGCATTATACTTCTGTAGACACACTCACAGTGTCGTATTTTCTCACATCGTCTTAAATCCTCCTCCTACAGATAGATTAGCTGTGAAAGGGAAAACACAAAGATGCTTTGAAGACAATTACAGCACTAATGCAACAAATACTAAAGAGTTTAAGTTCAATTTGTAACACATGCAGAGCCATATATGACAATTACTTGCATTATTGATTAACCTGTTCTTTATTTTCCCGGTTAATCAATTCATCCTTTGGTCTTTAAAAGTGTCAGAAAATGGTAAAAGACGTCAGCCAGGGTTTCTTAAAGCGCAAGGTGCAGCCTAAAATTCCCAACAGTCCACAACCAAAAGATGTGCAGTTCGCTGGGCTCATGCTGAAGCACCAAAAAAGGATAGAGTGGGTTGTCCACCTATAACAGGGATGATTGTTCAATCCCTGCTTCCTCAAGTCCCTATGCTGAAGTGTCGTTGAGCAAGACGCTGAACCCCAACTGTCACCTGATGGCAGCAAAAGTTTTCTGCCGCTCTGTCACTACTGGGCAATGCGAGATGCAAAAAAAAAAAAAAAAAAAAGAGCTCTGTAAATCTCAGAGGTTAAGTCAATGGTCTTCTATATAAGTGCAGACCATTTGCCATTTTATTATCATGAAAGACTATAACAACAACAAAATATTCACATTTATGAAGCAGAAATCAAAAAGCATTTAGCTTTTTTTTATTTCATTAAAAATGACCCAAAACAAATAATTGATAATCAAAACAGTTCACATTCATTTTCTGCCAATCAACGAATCAATAAATCAACTCACTGTTCCAGCCCTTAATACGTTTAATGGAGGCAACAGTGAAACTGGAGTAACTACTAGCAGCATGCACTCAATCTCCACCCATTTTATACATCTAGTTCAGTTTACTGAGGATGATTACAAAAGCCTTTCTTAGTGGAAAAAAAAATAGAGGTGGACATCTGGGAGGCAAGAAAAGACACTGCTGAGTTGCATTATGGGAATAGTAGAATCTAGAATTTTTGGAGTTTGATCCACACTAAATATTAAAATGCACAACCTCTGCTGTTTTGATTTTATTATCTGTGAATGGGTATGTTCAATTATTGTTTTTAAATTGGTAGAGTGTATCTTTAAATGTCAATGGTTTACCGAGAACAGTGCAACTTAAAAAACTGCTGAGTCAATGACAGTGTAAAAACACCTTAATCATCAGAGTTCAGAAGGTAAAGGCACCTATCCTTCAAACAAACACTGATTTAAAACAAGTTACCTGCAGCAAACTTATCTGGGAAAAGAGGAAACACAGATTTTAAAAATACTAATATATCAATAATTATATCACAGTAAAAACATGTTTATATTTGACATTTCATAAAAATTTGAAGGATTAATATGTTCTACTCTAATCCAAAAGGTAGCTACTGTAACTTTTGACAAATGTTTCAGTTTAATGGTGTCAGCTCTAAACAGCTGTTGTATTGTATTTGGTCGACCTGATGTCAAAACTTTTTAGACTAAAGCTGCTCTGTTCTTCATTGTATTAAAAAAAAAAAAACGACATCTTGTTCTCTTTCAGATCATAATCTTGCTTTAATCTTTTATTAAACTGAACCAGACTTCTGTCTGTTTCACCTACTCTGGTACATGAAATACTTTTCTGGTAACATACAGGGGTGAACATGTTGTGCAAAGCCTTGGTTAAATACACAAAGAAACAGTTATGTTCTATGAGGAGACATTGCCTTCATCAGCATAGTTGAACTGGCCATCCAAAAAAGTGTAAGCACATACAAATACACAATTAAACACACATACACCACATACTGTAGGCTGTTTAATAGCCTAACCTTTTCAAAATACAAATACACCAGCATTCATCTCCTGCTGACTGGAAGTGGTGAGCTAACGAGGCACTCACATTCTCCCCCAGTCTATATTTAGTGATCTGACTTTCAAATGGAGGCCAGAGGAATATATAGCCTGTCTCAGTCTCTGTAGACCCTGTCTGCAAAAAGACAAGGCAGAGAGGCTCTGGGATGATGCCAGGATGAAATGTGAAGAAAAACGGTCCTCCCGGGCTTTTCCCACAGCCTTTGACCAGCAATGTCTAACACAACCATACAAGAATAAGTCCCCTTGGAAAGGAGTTGTCAGGAGGAGGCTGAATAGACGCTCAGTTCTCATAGCACCATTAGCATACACCAGTTTGTTTTCCAACTTGACTGAGCAGACAGCTCTGCCCTCTCCTGGCTCACAATGGAAAGTGAATTACATTAAAGAAGCAGGGCGGAAGCTGAAAAAGCTGTGCTGAATATCAAATGGCAGATGACACCAGACGCCAGAGGCTAGAGGAAAATCAAATATATTCAAATATCTGCACTGTTCAGGGAATCATGTTGAATCAGTTCACACCTGGATGACACACCTTTTACCTAAAATAAACACACTCTTCTATGTTTGACCAGAATTTATTAACCCACACTCCCTATATTTAAGAAGGATAGATTCTGACCATTAACATCTTACCCCAGTGACTCCTCGGCAGTCTTGTGCTCCTGCAGTTTGCGCTTCGACTACGAAAGACATTTTGCTGAGCTTTAATTTTTCATAGAGTTATCTGCTCGCCACAGCTGCCCTTACCTGACTGATCATTCATCATGCGGATGGCTTTAGCTTTGGCCAGCTCCAGTGCCGTGACCCATCTCTGCCGCTCCACTTCCGTGCTTGCCTTAAGGTGGTATGTGCGGCCTCCACTGCTCAGCACAATGTTACAGGCGTCCTCTGTGTCGATGTGTGCTGTGGCCAAGTTTATTGTTCCACGGCACGTGTGGGCCATCTCTGCCTGCGTCCTGTAACAAATTAAAAGGCAAGGAAAGCTGAATACACTGGTCTTGGAATATGAGACAGTTGGCATCAGCAACGGGGCTTGTCCTACAAACAGTTCATTTCAAAAAACATTTTATTCATGTAATTCAGCAAGGCTCCAGGTAAGATGCAACTGACATTCCTATAGCCACTGAGCACAAGCAGGGATGCAAGGAGGGACAGAGGACTGCCGCAGTGATCATGTCGGTCACTGAAGGCTAAGCAACAATGGTCATTTCATTGAACACACACCGTCTCTGAAGCAAAACATTCATGAAACCTAAAACCTACACTAGCTGATGCGAAACAAATGGGATAGTTTGAACTGCTAATTCACTCAGTGTGACCTGGCTGGCTGCCCTGGTGCGAGTTGAATTGTGGGTATCTGGTTAGCCTCCACTAAGACCAACTGTTGCACATTCAGTGGGCCACAGCGGTCTAGATAACAAGGCCATTGTCTGGCTCCAAGCCTCTGTAGTGAACACAACCCAACAATGAATAACAGTGTGAACAAAGAGAGAAGAGAGTGTGAGAGGTGGTGAAAAAAGAGAGTGATAGAAGGGAGACAGAGCCAAAGCACCAGGGCATGAGATTAGAACAAAGAGCAAGGGGAACAGAGTGTTGTGTCTATGCATATATGCACTGTGTAAGACTTGGATAAAACTACACACTCCATATTCTGTGTATCTGTGAACATATGTTCTTCGTAAATTAGTGGCAGCATTACAAAAATGAAAATGATGAAATACGTCTTTCAAAACAAATATAGAAGAATTTATTAATGTGGTGTGATTGTGATCAATCAGTTCACACGTGAAAAGTTTTTAAATAAGGTTTGTGTTACTAGAACTAATTTATTAAGTTTAAGAGAAATATTGCATTTTGAATTGTGTGGTGGAGAGCTGGCAGTCAGGCATTTTGTCACTGTTAAGCAGGCTAAGCTGCAGGGCAGGGATGGACTTTCATGTCCCTTGGAGAGCAGGTTTTCAGTCCAGACACAGACCGCTGATTTTGCTGACTACCAGCATCAACCAGAGCGTAGCAACTAATCAGCAAAATCACATGCTCCAGTCATCCTGCTGATGTGCAGAGGTTTGTTTCAAATGAAACCCGTCCATACCTTTGGAAACAGCCCCTTTGAAGCATGCAACCATGCAATCGTGGATTTTTCTGTGGGGGCCTACATCAAATTATCCATCCTCGGTGAGCCCTCGATGCCACAAGCAGCTGCCTCTCAGCAGCACTAAGCTCCCTACCAGCTCCAGTCTCAGCTGACACTAGCAAGGTGGTTGCCACCTTATTAAGTCGGAGGTTGTTGTATGTGTATTTGTAAGTTCAGCTGGGCAGCCACTTCCCTCACACTGCTTCTACTGGCTGAAGTCAAGTCTTGTTATAATGCCAATGCAGAACAAGTGCTTCAGTGTACCGCTCCTCTGCTGGCACTCTGTGCACATCAGTTGCAACGACAACACCACACTGGGGCCATGCGAAGCTGTGCTGAGGGCGGGCAGGGATCCTGAACACTCCAGTTTCTAGCCTCGCCCAGCCGAGCTCAGCTGCACAGTCCTGGATGTAAAGTGGGTCAACGAACTGAGTGTGCTGCTGATGAGTAAGATGAGATCCATGCTGTTTGCTTCTGCCCTGGTTGGAGGCGGGGCCATGCAAAGGCCATGAAATTATACAGTCAAGGAAACTACAAAAGCTGGGAAAGAGAGACAAGGATTACAGGGGCATTAAGGCACTTAGTAGGGGGGGGGGTAGAGGTGAATGGGGACAGCTGAGGGTATGAGAGGGGTCCTGCATGTTGCGCTGAGCTGGGAGAGAATTGCAGTGCTTTACCTGTCAGTCCCCTGTGCACATATCCTCATAAAACACAAATCCACCGATCTGGAGCATGTAATGACAGAACAACAACCAGTGAACAACACAGATCAGACAGCCATAAGCATGAAGAGACATACACAGACAGGCAGAGGAAACAAGACTCAGTACCCCGAGCATGAGAATGTAGATAGGTTTTGCTGTGGCTGTGGGCTGTAATATCTCAAGACATGGAGGGAGAGAGCCAATGTAACGCTGGGGAACGTGTCGTGCTGAAGACAGAAAAGAAACATAAGAAGCTGGTGATACTGCAACATGGACAGCCTGACCTGTTGAGACACTGAAACAATGAGATGTTGAGAATGTGGCCAGACAGACTCCCTGCTCTCACCTACATGTGAAAACACAAAGACACTTTTACACACACACAACACTCTGTGGCGATGGCGCTAAGACTAACCAAGAGCTTAACAAGATTAGATCACAGCAGCTACATCTCTTGCTCCAGTCGCTCTGCTGATGAGCCAGGCTGGTAAACAGGATTCAGGCCAGGCTCTACCCTCCAGCTGAGCCCAAGGTTGGCTGGCTCTCCGCTCTCCCTCCCCACTTCCCTGCACCCAGGAACTGAGTGTACGAACAGCAACACCATAGCCCTGACTCTCCGAAGGCACACAGACAGAGCCGAACCACCGGTGAGCCCTTTAATTGACACTATCTAGTTACTCTCCTGCAGTTGAGAAGGAAACCAGGAAGGCCTGGTCTACTATGAAAGACAAGGCCGGATTCACTGATATGGCAGCTCCAATAGCACTTAAAGCTTTAATGCCCCATAATCTTCCCTAACACACCCAGCCAGATTTACTTTAAGAGGTGAGTAAGTACTGCTGAGAGTATTAAAACTGGGAGGAAAAGTCAACTAATAAATTAGAAATGAAAGAAGTTCAGCAAGAGAGGGAGGACAAAGATCGTGTTGTACGTTACAGCGAGGCTCTTCAAACTGAATAAAAAGACAACGAAGCTGATGCAGAAAGAAAAGACAGCTAGACTTGCAGTGTCGGAGCCAAAAGTAATCAATAACAAATGCAACGCTGAATCTCTATAAAACTCATTACAGCTTAACAGGCGGAAGTGCTGAGTATGTCAGTCCATCCACAGAGTCAAAGCATTGATTACAGTCCACCATCGGCTTCTCAGCTGCAGGTTAGAAAACTCAGCGCTGTTTTGACGACAGCAGGTATGAGGAATGAAAGTGATCTCTTCGAGTTATTAACCAGACCTCCAACTGGCCTCTCAGTCACTATTGATTTATCAGAAACATAAATAAACCTTTTAAAAAGGGCAAACAAATATGGAACACTGCAAATCAAACAACTGATCAATACAAGCTGGGCTATATCGGATGTGTGGGAAGTTATCTGGGCTTCAAAGTGAATCTCCTCATAACAGTTTCATGTGTTATGAGGAGACTAAACGTTAAGTTACTAAACTTTTCAGACCACATGCCGCTACGTATCAAACCAAATGTCCTAAACCCCACCGCCAATTAAAGATAACAACAAGTTTATAATACTCAGGAAAGCTAAATATATAACAACATCAGGCAGCTGTTTGAAAATCATCAGGACGCGATGCCTAAAAACACGTTTTTTTTGGACCTCGTAGCCATTTCAAAATTTCACTCATTCTGTTTGATAAAATCATAGACTGAGAAGTTAGTGTAAGGGCGGCACGGTGGTGCAGTGGTTAGCACTGTCACCTCACAGCAAAAAAGGTTCCGGGTTCGAATCCGGTCCTGGGCCTTTCTGTGCAGAGTTTGCATGTTCTCCCTGTGCTTGCGTGGGTTCTCTCCGGGTTCTCCGGCTTCCTCCCATCATCCAAAAACATGCACCTCAGGTCAGGTTACCTGGCGCCTCGC
The DNA here is from genome assembly GCF_029030835.1 of Brachyistius frenatus. Classification (NCBI taxonomy): domain Eukaryota; kingdom Metazoa; phylum Chordata; class Actinopteri; family Embiotocidae; genus Brachyistius; species Brachyistius frenatus. Next base: position 471,103 of record NW_027210866.1, read on the forward strand.
TAGTGGCAGCCTGCTGCAGCAGCTCCCCCCTGAGAGCCCCCCTGCTGTAGCGAAGAAATTTCCCCTCGGGGATTAATAAAGTGTATAAAATGAAAAAAAATCAAATAAAAAAATATCAAACTGAAGTTAGCATGATGCTATCTTGGATGCCAAGTCTTACCCTACGCAGTAAGTACAGGGAAAATTTATCTCTTTAAATATTCAAATGATTGACAACTATAGTGTATACGTAACAACTGTTGTCTATCAAAAAAAAAGTTTTAATTAATTGCCAATTTTTCGACTCGGGCCAGCTGGAGTGGACATTCTTCAGCCCTTCAAGGCTCTTGCGCATCACCACTGGTACACATTCCACAGTTTGGGAATCACTGTGTTGTGATATGTCTTTTCATTAAATCAAATCATATTTTGATCCGTAGTTACATCATCCAAGAAAAAGGCCACCACATGCTTCTTATAATACTTCACCTTAAAGTTACTAAAGTTGCTGAGAATTTTTGTGCAAGAGCAGCAACTGTAAACATAAGTGCTATTAAAAAAGTGAGCAGCAACAGTCATTTCTCTCTGAGTTCATCTTACAAAATTAACAGATAAAGATAGTGGGGGGGGGCGGGGGGGAACATGCTGAGTCAATGACAGTGCAAAACATGTCACATTTGTCTGACTGCTTCCCTTTTACTTCACTCACAATAGAAGCGCAGATAGTCGGCCAAAGAAGGCCCACACAGAGGCACACAAAGCCTGAAGTCAGACACACATAATGTGGTCTGCCGGGAAGACATCAGCGGAGGGGACAACTCATGCGCTTCACTGCCTCCGTGCTCGGATGTCGACGGGCTACCTTTACTTTAGGGACAGCAGTCACCTTACAACATAATGGACTATTAATAGGATGGAGGCAACAGGCATCTTTTCTTTCACCACAAGCCCGAGGCAGGAGTAGGGCTTTGGCTACCATACCGCTCTGTCAAATAACACTTTGCTGACAACAAAAGGCTTCCTGAGTCAGTGGGGTGCTAAGGTTTTGTGGCATGAAATGGAAAAGACATGGGTTCTGATCAGATTTCTGCAAACACAATCAGTGGTGAATGTCCTCGATTCGATCAGAAATTTTTTTATTGCTATTATTGCTGTTGGAGCTGCAGTGAAGCATCACAGGTCCAAACCCAGACTCCCCCCGCCCCCTCCCCCCCACCCTCCTCTCCCTACTGACATGAATGATGACATTTCCAATACAATTATCCTTCAGGGATCAGCTGAGTTTCACATTATTTAATCACCGCAAACAATTACAGTTCGCATTAACACATTAAGCGATAAGGTAGAATTTTATTTTATTTATTTTTTTAATCATTGCTGATTTGTTATGGTATTTAAACGTCACAGTCACAGCTTTGACTCATAGCGCTGTTAGCGGAGGAAGGTTAACTCCGCTGCCTGCACCTTTATTCTGCTGTGAAACATTTAATTAAG